>NC_066362.1:35800128-36100128 GCF_013377495.2 Cygnus atratus | reverse complement strand
ATAAAATTCTCCTACTAAATTACCTACATCACTTCCTTGTTTCTACGAGGTCCTTCAAAAGGTCGGAAAGGCAAACTCCCTGTTGCAGCATGGTAAAAAGTCACCCCTATACTCCACAGATCAACTGTGGCTCCATACTTTTTCTGATGCTCTTTCCTCAAAACTGCTCTCTCATACATATCTGGATGCTAATGAGGAAAAAAAAAAACAGATAAAAATAACTTAGATGGACAACATAAAGAACAAAAACACAATCTATCATTTCACAGCAAATTTTTCATCAGAAAATGAAATTAGTTTATATTGTGAAATTTGCTTAAGTTATTCCAACAAATTACAACAAAAATGCTCCTCGGTATATGATAGCTACTTTTAATAAAGTTTTGCCAAAAATAGGCCACTAGAATAAAACAGCACCAAAGAAAAGAAGAAAGCCAGTACTCCTCCAGATGACTGCGAAACAACAGAAACTAAATTGGAAAAGGGTCCATAGCAGAGGAAAGTATCGGTTACAGTATTACATGTGGGAAAACATTTTTAGGCAATGGCAGGAAGACAATTACATCTAAGATGCTTGTACTGAAGCTTCTCTGCCTGCCTCTCTCTAGCTAACAATGATGTCAAGTAAGTGAGGCTTAACTACACTTAACATCAACCACTTATTCAATACAAACTGAAAAATATCTAAAGGAATAAAGACATTCATAACTAGAATAGTGGTGTTGTTCCTTTCACTCACGGAAACTACAGAAATTAGACCTGGAAATTATTTCAAGGCTACTGTGCTCAGGTCAGCAGAACTGGCGTGACCCAAGGTGAAAAAGGTGGAAAGTTATAAAAACAAGTATAGCACAAGGATTTCATTATTAATTTCCAGCAGTCTGAACTTCACCTATTCAACTCTCATCACAAAGGGTGCCAGGCTTTAAACATTTTCTCAACAGAAAGTAAAATCACATGGCCTTACTAAATACTCTTCCGTGCCATAGAGAGAAACAAACTGTTCATCATCTTCGAGTTCTCTCGCAGCGCCGAAGTCTGTCAGCTTGTAAACGGACTGACCATCTTCACCTATAACACGCATTATATTGCCTGGCTTGATGTCACGGTGCACTATTCCGTTTTCCCGGAGATGATTCATCCCAGCCACTTCAATAACAAAAAAGGCAGAATTTACATATGCATCTCGACACTCAACTGCACAAGCACTGACCCATAACTGAGGCTAAGAATACATCTGTGTCCACTTTCTCATTGGGAAATGGGAATGAGCAGAGACATCCAATTAACAAAAAGACCAGAAAATGTCCTAAGCATTTTTTTCCTTTTCTTCTTTTAAACAGCTAACTTACACTATTTCTTGCTCTCAGAAACATCTTTCCCATAAAGTACTGGTGGATATTTTTCTAACAACAGGCAGATACAGGTAAAACTCATAATTTTTCTGATTTACTCTTCTGAGATTAATTATCACTATAAATCAGTCAAATACGTGACAATCTTCATCAAACAATCTTAAACACACAAACAATCAAGATTTATGGCAATGATTTAGACAAAAACATTTAAAGCTTTACATCTTAATTCAGCTGTCTACACCAATATAGGCACAAATAAAAGGTACGACTCCACATAGCTATCTTAATTTGTTGAATTAATTGACAGATTCAAACTCCTTGTCTCCTGCTATTTCAAGATAAACAAAAGTATGAGTTTGTTTCAGTCAACGAAAAGAGCGAAGTCTACATACCTACATCTCTCAAAACAATTAAGAACTCAGACTCTGGCAAACCGAAGGCATTAGATGGCTCCTCTAGAACTGTATATAAACTCCCACATGGACAGAATTCCATCACTAGTACTTTGTGCCTACTTGTTGTCTGGAAAACAATACCAAAAGATAAGTTTGCGATTACTGTGAAAACAATGTCAGAAATTACATATAGCACAGGAGCTTACTTAAAATAAACAAATAAATAAAAACAATCAGTAGCTAGACCACAAGTACCATTCTGGTGATCTTCAAACCAAGCACAGATCAATTTTTATATTATTTCACTTATTCTAACTTGGAGATGAAGAAAGCCTCAAGTTGTAGGTCCTTGCAGGGTAGACAGCAGTATCAATAGGTGGGCAAACAAGAAACTACAGCACAGGAGAGCAGAAAGAACAATTCACTTCTTTCTTCTTTAGCAGCCTCAGCATCTGGGTCATTTCAATTGATCAGTCTCAAGCTTCAGCACTGTAATTCGTATTTACTAAAATTCTACAGGTACTATGTCATTATTTTAGTTGGTTACAAAGCAAAAGCAAAAAAAAAAGTCATAATTGCTGAAACACCTCCAGTTTTCAAGTGTTTGCTGTAAATTAACTGTATTCACCTTGCTTGATGCTTCTGTGTCTTATCAGTATGTATTACGTATTCATACATGTAGATAACTTAAAAATCCTAATTCAAAATAAAGCTTAGGACAATAGCTTCTCGAGATGACTTTGAATGACCATAAACCGTGCCTAAACACTGAAACCAAGCATATTCTTTCAACAACAATAACAAAAAGAAAGAAAAAAAGGGGTGGCTAGGTCCACGTAAGTTACCATTCTTAAAAACGTAATTTTATCCTTTATAATTGAAGTAAAGCAATCTCAGATTACGACTACAACAATTCATTACCTCTTCTTCAATAGCAAACAATTTGACTATGTTTTTATGATTCAGTTTCTTCAATACTTCAAACTCTCGCATCTGAACATCCACAGGACGAAGGAAACTTATACTGTTAAATACTTTGACTGCATATAAATCCCCAGTTTTCTGTAAAAAAAAAACAAATTGTTAATCAAACAGAAGCGTAAGATTGTAAAAGCGCACATACCCATTATCCAAGCATTTTGAGATCTTTTGCTGTTTGTATGAGCATACCCAGATTAGAAAAACTTCAAAATAGTATTTTGTGTTAAGGTGAAAATTAAGATTCTCCTAAAAATATATATTATGTATGTATTGGTTTAGTTTAATATTGGCTAGAAGTAAACAGACTAGCAGAATGGAAACTCATGGTTAACCCCCCAAAATCAAAGTCCCTTTGAATAAAGAAGAGTTAGCATAAGACAGGCTATGCATTGAAGAATGACCCATGAACTCTGATGAAAAACAATTTTTCAGCAAGAGGTGAACCTCTTGCACAGACTGGAAAGAGGTGGCACACCCCACAGCTGAGAATCTTTGCTTGCTCAAGTTACAACTTTAGGAAGCTGAATGTTGCTCTCTTCATTTCTTTGTTTATACAGATACAGGAATATTTTACTTTTTCACAGAAGGCAGTCTCAAGCACTACATGCTACTCCTTAAAAGATTCAAACCCATCCAACAAGCAAGGCTCAGGAACACAGTCAAGGGCTTAATCAGACTTAAGTTCTCAGGTGGGACTAAGCCCCAACATGCTCATGCACCCACAGCACCAGCTTACTGTGCAGCTCCTGTCCCTTCGTAGGGCAAAGCACCTCCCTGTGCCCGTTCTAGGAATAAGTTACGCTGGCAGCCTTGTGTGTGTGACAGATTCGATTGAAGGATAAAGCCTTCCTGTGCTTAACCTAGGTGTGCTGTACAGCACACTGACGTGCACTGCTCGTGCCCCACTCAAGGTTTCCTCCCACTGACACCAAGCTGCAAGTCACCCCTCAGAACAGCGAGGGTGATGGGAGATGCAACCATGAAAACATATGTTTTCGGGGGAATCACTGTGTTGAAATTAATTCATGCAGAAAACCACACAAAATCCTGAATTACTGCTCAGTGTTGCTTCGCACAAATGTGGAATGTAGAAAACATTGTAGCTCACATATAACTTCATATTGATTTGACACAGTGTTGTTACTATAAGGGAACATCACTTCCACATCTAGGCTGTTCTTCATTCTGCGAGACCTACCATGGAGCTCAGTGGAATGGAATGACTAGGCAAATAAGGTCATTTTACCTCCTTGGGTTACAACATACACAGATCTGTACTACTTTGTAGTGTTTACTCAAAGCACGTCAGCCAAAATCATGGTGTTCAACACATCTATGAAGCATTGACTTAAAGGCAGAGATTACAGTAACTTCATCAGATATAATATGTTAAGAATATTTCACTTACGGTACAAGATCATAAAAATCAAAACAGGTTTTAAAAGAACAGGGGAAAACTATGAAAAGCGCACTTAAAAAAGACACAAATATCATGTAATAATTGACAAGACATTTCTATTTAAATTTTTAAGCAAGGAGTATTTTTTTCATAGAACTGAAGAATGAAAGAACGAAGAATCAACTTTAACCATTAATATTTTACAAGGACAAATAATATCGCAAACAAATCCTCAGAGGTAACTGTACAGAACTCTAATTCTGTGGATGAATAGATTAAAAAAAAATAAAACTCCTTATAAATAGTTACGAAAATGCATTTGCTAAATCTTGAACCATCGATCATCAATTCCATGACATTATTCACACATGAAAAAGTTTTCAGTTTTATATTTTACTTGGATTAGTAAATCCTCACAAACCTTATGTCGCCCCCGGAAAACATTTGCAGTAGCTCCTTGTCCTAGAATGTCAGACAACAGCCAGAGGTAATTTGAAGTGCTCTGCATCTTTGCTCTCAATTAGACAGCTTTGGTTTTGACCTTAAAAACAAAAGGTAAAATATACCGAAATGCATTTTACTAAAATGCACAATGGGAACTTTTTAATTAAAAAAAAAAAAAAGGCATAAAAACCACACAGACTACTCCAAACGCATACATAGTTAAAAAGAACCAAGCGGAGGAATAAGAGGTGAAACAGAGAAACAAAATGAAGCTGAACAGTACCGGAAATCAAAAATAATGCCTTTGACACAACACTTCTCTGCATCCGAGATCCTTACTACCCAAACTTTGTTTGAAAAATCATCTGGCAAAGTAAAAACCATATAAACATTGCTCTATTGTAAATATGTCTTTAACACAGTAACAGAAACTATAGCAAAGAGTCAAAACCAAACGCACAAGACCAGCAGGACCAGTAACCGAGTCCGATTATTCACTTTGCAATGCCAAAGAACACACACGAGAGAGGACAGCTGATAAATGGATCTTTCAGATCAACTTTTTCTAGAGAAAACCTGGGGCCTCGCACTTCAGTACAGCTGTAAAGAAACTGGGCTAAATACCTACAAAGAGCTGTTTTGACTTGAGCTAGGTAACAGCCACGAGTAACACAAGCATTTTCAGCTACTTGTTAGAACCACTGATTTCCACTGGAAGAAATTAAAGGACGTTTCTCTCGTTTGCCTACAGGAAAGCTGGGGAGGGACTCTTTGTCTGGGAGTGTAGAGACAGGGCAAGAGGGGATGGCTTTAAACTGAAAGACAGTAGTTTTAGATTAGATAAAAGGAAGAAATTTTTTACTGTGAGGGCAGTGAGGCCCTGGCACAGGCTGCCCAGAGCAGCTGTGGATGCCCCACCCCTGGAGGTGCTCAAGGCCAGGCTGGATGGGGCTTTGGGCAACCTGGTCTGCTGGGAGGTGTCCCTGCCCATGGCAGGGGGGTGGAGCTGGGTGGGCTTTAAGGGCCCTTCCAACCCAAACCACTCTGTGATTCTACGGTTCCCTCACTTCTAAAATTTCATATCCAGTACGTCACATCAATTTTAGAGAGACAGCCCAGCTTACCCACCCTTCCTCGAGGATAAACTGTCAAACACTTAATTATTCACAGATTCAAAAGAAAGAAAAACATATGTTTGATTAAATAAAAGCTGTAAGAAAAAAATCAGAACTGCTAGCCTCCGCAAAAACAGCAGGAGGTACAGTTGAATACCTCTACCTTCCTGGTTTAATCAAAGCACTAATTTTGCCCTTAAATCTAGCAAAAGGACCTGAGAGCAAAGACCTAGCTTTCCAGATCTAAGGAACCTTAACAGCATGACACGGACCTGGGCAGGAGCAGGTCCTCCAGCAGCTGTCTTCCCTCAGTGCCGGGCAGACAGCTCTGCATCCGCCTGTCCTAGTGGCAACGACTGAAACACAGCAGAAACAGCTCGCTGAGATGTAGAAGCAAGTAACTGGAAAAGCCTTTGCTGCACCTCCTGGGAGAAGAGAGAGAGACTGGCTGGGTGGTGGCACGGAGCGCAGGGGGCTGGGTGCCAGCCACTGCTGTGGGCAGGGACAGCAGCGCTCCCACGACTTCAAACACATTTCTCTGCACTGAGCGACTGCTGATTTCCTGCTTTCCTTTAGCTACCGGCTCATGCAAGACGTGGAGTTTATTGTAAGGCCGTACCCAAAACATCTGGGTATTCACGGAGCATACAGCATGCAGTGAAATGCAAAGACTTGCCATCACTCCAAAATAAATTTGGAAGCATCCAGCAACAGCATTTTTTAAATCTAGACAAAGTTCTTTGTGCCCAGAGAAGCGAAGAAAGGTTTCATCTCAAATCTTAACAAGAATCTCTCAAATCTGAACCAAAAAAAAAAAAAAAGTCAAATGGAAATTCTCAGTTAACTCTGCTAAGACAATTGGCAATGGTAGAGTACCAAGTTCTCCCTGCTGGCAATTACTGTAGATGGCAGAGAGCTATCTATGATGCAGACACAGAAGGAAGAGGTCTGCAACAAAATAATACATTTCACAATTAAATTAAGCCCACTGTAAATACACGTTATCATCTATTTCCAACCAACAATCACAACCCCGTACTAAGGCTCAAACGTAATGAATCCCTTCTAAGCAAACCAAAAGTGTGCATGTGGATCAAACAAGCACAGTTTCTTCACTGATGTCTACTCAACTACCAAACATTTTAGTAGCCTGGTAGAAACTGGATCATCATGATGCCCAAAGCGATAGAGGTGAGGTAGCCCGTGTATGAGATCAGCTCTCTGCCATTACCTTCTTACTTTCTAATAAAATTTGCATCAAAGTCTTTGGGTAAAAACACCGCAAAAGGCCAAGTCTGCAATAGATAAGCTTGAATTTAATACAAAAGTAAGTCTCTAATGGGCTTTCAAGGTCTGTTTTTTGTTTTTAATTTGCAAAACTAAAGATCTAACTACGCCGGTATTAACCCCAGGTATGTACCAAAACAGTCAGTGTTGCACTATTAGGCTTTTTTTTGTTGTTGTTAAAAAAGTATTTTCATAATGATAACGAAATCCATGCTCTTTTAGCACAGTCTTCAGTCTAAAGACATAGAGGCTCAAGCAGCTTTGACTTTAATCAAGTTATAATAACAATGATTTAATAACTTATACAACCGCTAGAACTCCTTTGATCTAATACTTTTCCTTTCTTCGACTGACTCAGAGTCTCTAAACTCTCAGCATTTGTTAAGTTTCCTTTTCATGCCTTCCGTTACCTTCCTAAACCAATTCCCTCACCGAGCTTCGTGTTCAGGAAGCCACATGCGCCTGCCTCTGTCCCCGGCCCTGCTTCCAGCCTCAGCGCCAAACTTTGCATTCCCTGTGGTCATAAACCCTTATCGGAGAGGAGTCCCGGGTTCCTCACGCATATCCCCAGGCCTCCTACCAAGGGCTGATTTATTGTCCCCGCGACTCAGCACCAGTTCAAGTGCTCGGGGGCTGCTTCTCGGTGTCTTTAACCTTCTCTTTCTGCCTACCCCTCCCTTCTCAGCGGCCTGCAGCGGAAAGCCCAGGGGGACGGCTTCAGCCCGGCAGCCCAGGGAAGCAGGAGGAGGGCTGTGTGCGGGGAACCACCGCCCAAAGCTGGCTGTGGGGAGGCAGAGGTCGGCGAGGAGGCGATAAAGCAGCCGTGGGGACCACGCCTGCCCGCGGGGACACCCCGCGAGCCCCCACAGGGCTGGCAGGGCGCCGCTCCACCCCCCCCCCGGCACCCGCCTCCCGGGGCTCCTGCTCCCCCCGCACACTTTCGGGGCTTTCCAGCCCGGCCCCGGGCGCACGGCAGCGGCTCCACGTGAACCTTTTATTTTTATTTCTATGTTTTTTTTTTTTTTTCCCTCGGGACCGAGCCGCCCTAGGCCGCAGGCCCGGCCCCGCTCCCCGCGCTCTCCCCGGCCCCGCAGCTCCCGGCAGGGCCCCGCCGCCGCCCGGCGAACCGAGAGCGCCGCGCCCCGCAGCGCCCAGGGGAAGCGGCTCCCACCGCACCGCTGCCGCCCCCCTCGGCTCAGCCCGGCCTGGCCTCCCCGTGCCGTGCCGTGCCTTGCCGAGCCGAGCCCTGCCCGCCCCCCGGCCCCACGCACCGAGCCGCCGCTCGCCTGCCTGCCCAGCGCCCCGGCCCCTTCCGCCTTCCTCCGCCGCGCCGGGGAGGCGGAGCGGGCCCCGCCGCTGCGTGACAGGAGCGCCGCCTCGGGACCCGGCCCGGCCCCTTCCCTTCCCTTCCCTTCCCTTCCCTTCCCTTCCCTTCTTCCCTTCTTCCCTTCTTCCCTTCTTCCCTTCTCCCTTCTTCCGTTCCCTTCCCGAGGGGACCCCCGAGAAGCGTTCCCCAAAACGCCGTTTTTCGTGTTTAGGGGCTTCACGAGGGAAATGTGTCCCCGCCTCGTGTGAATTTCGGTTTCGCTCCCTACAGACCTCACCGAGCCTTGATGTTTTTCATGCGCTCACTTCCTCACTTAAGTTTCTTGGCAGCTGGCACGTAAAGGACAGCCACCTTTTGACCACGGGCTGTGTTTCCTGTGCTCATCAAAATTAATTCTGCGTTAATGAGGAATAGCTCCCGGACACGTTCGCGTGCTGTCCTCGCATCCTGCAAACCGTTGCAATGCTCCTCAGAAGTTGCACGGTTTACTTCCACCACCCCCTCCCCTGCACTCGGCTTTCCAAGCCTGTTTTTTTTTTTTTTTTTTTTTTTTTTCCACCAGCTTGGTGCCTATGAGTCAGCTCTGCCTTCTTCAGAAATATCCCTCGGATCATCCATATGGATCTCAGCAAAACCCTCTCAAAATCTGGAGAGCACCAGTGAACTTTTCCTACTTGTGTAACATCTTTAGCATGAAGACTGCTTCCGCTGCTGATTAAAACCAGGCTGGCCGCTGTCTCAGTACGTTCGTATTTTTGGAACCAGCCATTTTAAGTCACAGAATCACTCAGGCTGTAGGGGACTTTGGGAGGTCTCTGGTTCAACCTCCTGCTCAAAGCAGGGTCGGTGCCGACTTCAGATCAGGTTCACCAAGACTTTGTGCACCTAGACATCTCACCTCCAGTGCCACCCCGCCCCTGGTCTGGCTGCTGGCCACCCTCACTGCAGTTACCAGCCCATGTGCTTTCCCCAGGTCTTGCACCTACAAAGGTGATTCACGTGGCTTGTATGATTCAAAATGTCCATTTTCTTAGGGCATATTTGTAACATACTCAGTGATCCTTATGCAGGGAGCATCTTCTCTAGCCTTTAAATGTTTCACAGCATGAATCACAGGAGAGAGGTACGTTGAATATAGGAACAGGAAAAAAACAGACACCAAAATGGAAAGTGTCATTACAGCTTCGCTCTAGATTTTTTTCCTTGTCTTCTTTTGACTTCTTTTCAATGTATTAGTTAAACTTTTGGTATTCCTCACATATTTTGTATGTGGATTCTCATTCATGTTCACAAATTCAGCAGTCTGTAGTTGTATACCATTACATCTCTTCATCCTAACGATACAGTCATACAAACGGCAGCTGAAGCTGGCATGGTTCGTACAGCCTTCTGACATGTATGGATGTGAGAGCCAGAACTCAGAGAAGAAAAAGAGGCTGGGAAAGAAGTCAAACTGAGCATCGTTCTGGAACTTTGCTCTCGAAGAATGTTAATTAGCACATCCTGAAGTACAAATCAAGAAGCTATGAGAAGACTTAAATTAGAGCACACCCTCTGAAAGACCTGGAAGATAGACTAATACTTTTTTGTGGATGTATTATCAAATGGCTCAATTTCAGTATTTGCCTGGTGAGACAAAAAAAAAGATTAGGAAGAAAGCAAGGCAGCTGGGAGAGAGAATGGATATTAACAGCTTGACCATGACTTTCAGCAAGAGGGAAAGTGGTGGCTGGATTTTCTAGGATGTGTATCTCTGGTGGGTGTGTATCTGGGTGGCTGCTGGACACTGTAATAGAGTTTTGATAAAAGTTTTTACTGAACTCACACAGACTAAAACTCTGGGGAATGATTAACAGTAAGCCACGTTTGGTTGAAGGAGCTCATGGAAAATATAATAGTCACCAGCGTGATCTCTTCTTCCAGATTTCCAAGGCCCCATTTCCAAACATGAAAACACTAAACGTGAAGCTTTGTTCAAACTGCACTGAGAGCAATAAAATAGGCAACACATAGTCTCTTCTTTTAATCTTAATCTTGGGACTCTCCGGGCAACCTAGCAATAACGAGATAAGAACAGGGGAGTGGGGAAATCAACCGCAGTAGACACATGCCAGGAAAAAAAGAAATTATTTGACTTTTTAAAATTCTGAGTGAAAAATTGCATCTTACCACATAAATTTAAAAAAAACAAGAATCACTTTTTTCCAACATGCCACCAGAGCACCCTCCTGCCACGTGCTTGTGTAATACACATTGTTCACATAATCTACAGCCACCCACCTCATAACAAATGGGGAATACCAAACGTAATACCCTGAGATACACCGTGGACAAATAGACACCCACGTACCTGTCAGATTGAATGTAAGCAACCGACAGAGAAAGACCCACTGAGAGTACGAAATCATTTTTCACTGAACAATTACTCTACCTCTGACTTTTCACTTCTGGTATCACCAGGAACCGCATCAACTTGGCCTTAGCAGAAAAGTATTTCCCAGCACTTTCCATTTCTTTCTGATGTGGCACCTTTTGCTACTACCAGCATGTTTCACAACTGCTACCTTCCTCTCTTTCTCTGCCCCATCCAACTTCTGTTACTCGTTCCCCTCCCCCCTCCCCCTGTTCTTTCACTTCTGCTGGCATTTCCCAGCCCCGCACGGTGGTTTCAGTGTACTCAATCGGTTAAGACCTGTTGGTTATTTTCCTACGCTCTTCTTTCTTTGGTTTCCTGTTGGCTTAATTTACTGAAATGGCGTCAATTGAAGTTCAGTAACTGCGTGGTTACAGGCAGATGCTACAGTGAAATGAGCAAAATGGCCAACTGCTGCTGGAAAGGGTGGAGAAGGGAGGGAGACCCTGCCCACACATTACAGCTGCTTTCCTCGAGTCCACAGTAGCACATGGTAGCAGGATAGTTCCAGCTGGAAAACTCTATTCTCAAAGGGTCAGTATCTTTCTACATAGCTTTAAAAAAGCTATTCACTTATTTTGTAGGATCAGCTTTCCACTCTACATCATCTTGTCATGGAACCTGACAAGCTGAATCGAGAGGGGGTGGGGGCAGATTGCCTCTCTGGGCAGCAACTAGTTGGTAACAACATGTCTTACCTAAATTGATGAGCCTTTCCCTGAGAAAAATTGTCTCTCACCCTGCTGGCATGAAATTCATTGCCTGTTTTGCGCCTGGAAAAGGACTTACAAACCCAAAAGCTTACCTGCCTTTAATAACTACACCAGCTTGTAAATAAAAGATACAAGGACTTTGGAGATAGAGTATCTTAAAGACTTGCAGCTGTGGTTCCTACTTAGCTGTCTTTTAGCCTGCGGGAGGAAGTTTTGCTGCACACAAAAGAAGGAGTTGCTACCCCAGTGACGTTTTGCGCATCTTTAGACAATGCAGGTACACAGCAATGGTACCTGGTACAGGAGAGCTGCAAGAAGTTGTGTTGGTGCAGCCTTGAAATCAGATCATCCATTGTCTGAAGAAAAACATATGAATATCACGCTAATCTCTTAGAGAAATGTTTTCACTTCCTCTAGGAGAAATATTTTCACTCCCTATCTCCCTCCTATCCCACAAGAAGTGTTTTTGTAATACATGCAACACGTGTAATTGCTCTGTCCAGAGAGTTTAGTTCATGCTCTGAATGCATGCTGCATCACCAGATTTTTCTTTGGAAATAAGAAGGAAAGTGCATTTTTTCCCAGTAGGTTTAAAAAAAAAAAAGCAGGACTCCATCTGTTCAAAGTCAAGATGCAGAAACCCATCGGCAGCCTTTCTTGGTTCTTTGCAGAGATGGCAAGTAGGCACTGCATAGCCACGTGCACACCACGTAACCCCACTATAAGCACCTGCAGACCTCTGGTCCCCGCACAGCTGAAGAAAGTCACAGAAAAATAATGCTAGCAGTCAGGATCAGTCTCTGCGTGTTGTCTAAAGATATAGAAACCCACATCCAACACAACACACAGATCCTGTTTTGTGGCTCACACTTCACGTAATCCCTCGCAGTACAGTATTCTGCTCCAACCAGGTCAAAGCAAATAAAAGCAAACAATAATTTTTTAAATCTTCAAGCTGAAGCAAAGTTTCTCAGAAGACCACGCTATCAAACCACTCATCCTACAGGATATTTTTTGTCATGGATGACAAATCAAAAATCACGATTTTATGATAGCCGGGCTGATGGCTGCCATACACGTTCCTTCTGCTTTATACCCATCCTTGCCTGGCACTGCCCCGGCAGGCCACTAAGTTGATGTGCTTTGAGGGGGAAGTGTTTCTGCCTTTTCATCTCCCTGAATAGCTCAGATGTTCCCTAAGCTGAACATCACATTTAGCACAAAGGAAGCTACAGGGGAAAGCGGGGCTGAGGAAGGAGCACGCTCTCCTTGTGCAGGGGCCGGTCTTTATCCTCTTCTCCTGCAGCCAGAATTTGATGATAGCTAAATCTGCTGTGTTAGGCAAATGGAGCAGTCAGATGTACTAACAGAATTACTGACTGGAGGCTTTTTCATGCTTTTACCAAGTATTGAAAGCAGCAGCACTACCCTTCCTTCAGAATATGGAAGTCTAAATCATCTATGCCAAACAGTAATTCCATTAAAATGACGCTCTAGTAAAGGTTTTTGTTTGCTTGTTTTAAATTTAAAGTCCTAAGAAGAACCTTATTGTTTGCCTTATAATCTGCCTAGTGAAAGGCCTCCCTTCCCTGTGATAAAGCTGCTGTAACTGCAGGGGTAGGAGACCAAGCTGAACACAGAGCAGGAGCAGACGGTGGTAGCAAACACTCAGCAATAGCCCAGTAGACCCTCGAGCTATGCGTGGAAGGGCAGCTACAAGGTGCAAGAGCAGGGCTGCATATGCAAAACATGGAGGCTGGAAGGCTTGTATTGCTACAGGAGAAAACAGAACTGATACTCGGCCCAGGGAACCTCTAGCAGTGGTATGGCAAGACGGAAGGAAATGGAAATGTAAAACTAAGAGGTATAGAAAGCACCACAAGAGAAAATAAAAATATTCTGAGAAAATAAAAATGAGTTACAGGAAACTTTCAACTAAGTGTATAAAAAAATCAGGAAAAAAATGTTTGATAGGACAGTATCACTTCTATAAAGAGTAGTAAACACCCTCTGCTTCCTTCCCCCAGTGAAAAGGGAGGCAATGGCAGTGAGTATCCTCAAAACGCTACCACATTGCACTCCTGGCTGCTGTTCCTGACCCACCTCCTTATTTTCCGTTTTAATAGGATGAAGAACCTAGTACCATAAAGTCTAGAATAATGTGCATCTAATTACGCTAGAGTTAAGCGAGCTGTTTACTATGCACATCAGTTCTTGAACAAAGTATTAAAACCTGTGCATAGCAAGAATTCTAACCTCCTTCCCTCCATTCCTTTAAAATAGCTATGAATGCTCTTATGTCATAGGAAAGAAAAAAAGCAAACAAAAAAAAAGAAATGTATAGAAATAAAATGATCAACTGATAGATTTTGAAAGAGAAATATCAGCACACTCTACTAAAAACTCTGTATAGGCTCTGGATGACCCTGCTGAAGTATTTTCATGAATGCGATTCTTTCTTTCTGCCAGGATCTTCCACGTCTAAGACTGCAATACAACTTGTTATCCAAGCATTCATCAAAATGATTCAAAGAGACTTAACATTTCATCGGATAAAATGTTACTTTTTATAAAAAAAAAGATAGAACCAGAGGCTACTTTTAAATGAAATCATTTATTAAACCAATCTGTTTTATAGGAGGTATATATATATATTTTATCATTAAGACAACTTCAATGAAATGACTATCTACAAAAATGACTTTGATTGTTTTATTTTCATGTCACCATACATGAACAGATGGATTTTATGTCTTATGAAAACATTTTACTCAGTATCAAAAATGTACACATTTTAATAACCATTTCTATGGTCTGAAGGGATTTTTACATTTAATTTCAAAAATAAGTGTCATTTTATTGCCGTACAAGTTACAGCTTAAGCTTAAATCATTCTATACATAATAAAAGTGTTGTGTAGATATACGGGCAATTTTTCATGTTGTCACATACCTTCATTTTCAAGACACAGAGGTGGGGCATTTGCATTTTTCTTTTTTAAGCAAAGGCTAAAATATGTACTGATGTGAGCACAAAGCAACAGTTTTTAAGAACAAAACCAGTTTTAATGGCACAAGAGTTAGCATTTTTATAAATTAACAGCCAGAGTTCTTGATTATGGAAACAGATACATGAGATTCCAGTCCTTCCCTCAGGGCTTTGCTCTCTGGAAGAATACCTGTCAAAATTTATTAAAAAAAAAAAAAAAAAAGGAAAAGGAATACAAATTTAAGACATGGTATGTTTGAGATGTAAGATAATTAGTCAGAGCTCATTTTCTACTTTAACATAATGAACCATGAGTTACAAGGATGTGACTTGTGCTATTCGATTACATTTACACCCTCAGAAATAACACATTCTCTACGATTACAGCATAAGTTTTTTTTTTTGTTATTTCAACTATTAAGTAGCACAAGCCACAAGAATACCAGGCTGCTGAGGAAATGGCAAGGTGCAAAGCATAAGTGCAATTTTACAGATGTAGTTTGCTGTTACTGCTCTTTCTTTCATGTAACAGCTTAGAGATTATATAACTGCTTCTGCTGCTTAGAGGTTCACTATAACTAAAAGCTTATAAATAATTTTAGTCTCATGTTAGGACATTCTATATTTCAATTTTAGTTCAGGTATGTGCCATGAGTGAATTATGTGTCAATGTTCAAATGGAATTAAAAATGATCTAATAAAAAAAAAAAACAAAAACTTTTACCTTTAAGTAGTTTTTAAAAACTTTAGCATCAGGTTGCTGAAGTGCTTGACAGAATTCCTGTAAGAGAGAAGAATGAAATTCTAAACAAGTAAATGAAGCACAAGAGAACCTGACATATATTAGGAGAATATAAAATATCTTGTATGTATAGCCATTGATCTTAGTTTGTATTTTTCTTAATGTGTAACCAAAGAAAAGCATGTTATGGATAAAAAGAAAGAACTGCATTCTGGGATGAGAAAAGCTGTATGGTCAAATATAGAATATGAAGGTCACTTCTAGAGGAATAGACAGAAGCAAGGACTGCAGTCAAGGAGATTCCAAACGTTTAACTTTTCTAGTAACTTTTGGTGGGTTTGAAATGAATACTTCAGGCAAACATTTGCACTTCAGTGATATTTCTCACACACACACAAAGTGACTCTAGATTACAGCAGAACATGTCTGCCACTTTTGAAAGTTACAGTCTTAGACCAGAAAACAACACTGGGGCAAGCAACAGATAATACTTGATCCTTATGTATATGTAATACCACTTGAAAGTTCTACAGTTTAGGAGACATTTGTACTCATTACAAAACTTAAAGCAAGCCTGATTCTTACAGCACCCGAATTAATTGCAATTTTAAAATTCTTAGCCTACAGCTAACAATTTCTTCACAGCAATGCTTCCATATGGCTAGCAATGCTTAATGTTGAGACAATGGACAAGCGTAAAGTGTCACTTTTGAGAATCCTCTTATACTGCTTGCTACTTCAAAATAAACACAAAACCCACACCTGTTTTGGTGTAGTACATTATTTTGACAGTAGAGCCAGTGCTGTGGCTTAGCATTGAATACAGCCTTTATTACCGCACTTAGTGTACATTTAACATTCTTCATTGTTTTACTTTCGAGTTGCTATTATAAGTTACCTGATACTCAAGTACATATTTATTTGTGTTGAAGTAGGAAGATGACTTTTTTTGCAGTAATTTCACTCCTTACACTAAATTAATCCTATTCCAATATGCAGTAACGAATAATTTTTACTGAGGGATAGTAGGAGGTTAGCTTTGTCAGTATACATTTTATTCCCATATAAAATTTCTGCATATTAACAGTTTTCCAAATGTTCTTTTGGGGATTCCTACCTGAATTATCTCAGGAGCTACTTGCAAAGAAGGCAAATACTCTTGCTGAAGATACTGAATGCACTCAGGACCCTAAAGAAAAGCAGCACATAATTTGTTTAAGTATATTTTTCTATATACTTATGGAAAGTCACAGCCCTATACTGCATGGTATGGAAGAGTTTTAGAACAGATGGTCTATATGGCTATTTTACAGAGAAGCTATGCGTATCAAACACCAAGCGTTCACAGATGTCTCAGATGTTAGCAAATAAAAAGAATTATCTTAATGTTGGCATTAAGGATTCAACTGCATTTTGGTATCTTTCATTACACAGAAGAATGCACTGAAAATTGTACTGAAATAAGTTTACAGTAGAGTCAATTTGCGACATGTCAATTGTAAAAGTCAGTTAAAAAAGAAGGTCCCAGCTGGAGAAAAAGGAACGCAAATGATAAGTTCTCCTCAACGCAATCTCCTCTCTGCAAGTTTGTAAATAACTTCTCATAATTTTAGTTTAGTTGTGATTTTTACTTATATTAGATAGAGAGAAGTTAGTCAGCAAGTTAAAGGGCTTAGCAGTAACATGAACATAGAAACTGCTTGGTTTCCCATTAAAACAGAAATATGCTGTAGCGCTTTAGTCATTAGCCAATGCAAACCATTTCTTCCACACACGTTTCTCAATATAATCTATTAAGATACTGAAAACTGCCCTTCATTGTTGCAGAAGTACTCTATAGTACAACTCCAATCACTCTTTCGTGGTAGCTGAAGTACTACATTGAAAAGTATAAGGCCTATTGATCACTTAAACACAGCAACAGTTGAGTGATAGGATTTTTCTCCCTTAATTAAGGGGTCAATATTTTGCAGTATATTATCAAGACGGAGAAGTACTGGATTCTCTATTCCTACACAGCACTATATTCACCCTATTCATTTATATAAAAGTAGAATAGAAATTCATCTAAATAAGTATCTAATTTCTAGAAATTAATGAAAACATTAGAAAGAAACCTGCAAGAGTTACTCCTTGTAAAGTACTCTGAAGCTTACCCTTTTGAGATGAATCGTCTTTAATGTCACTGCACATTCTGATAAAGCCTGTAATGTAACGCATAACGTTAGACTCTTCAGTTAGTCTACTAGTTAAGTATTTACATCCAAAGATCCTAAAGTCAATCCCAAAACAAGGGCTAGTGTATGCCACTGTTCCCTTCTTTTCCCTCAAGACTAACTGAGCCTCAATCAAACTTTACTTCCAATTTTTGTTCCTCTCTAACCAGAAAATTATCTGTCACAGCTGAACCCTAAACAACCTAAGGAAGAGCTACCTGTTTGTTCACTTTCACTGAGTGTTAGTTTGCAAGTAATACAGGTCAATGTCAAATACTCAAACCTGCAATCCTCTAGCTTGATTTTGAGCATAGGTGAACTACAGAATACAGTGCCACAATGTGTAAAAACTAACCATACGAGTACCCCATTAAGAAAAAATAAGGTATTTTCTTTGTAAGACAAGACAACCATTAATACCACGTGGCCACTATTTTTTTTTCCCTTCAGTCTGCCACATGGCAATGAGAGTAAAAGAAAAAACCAAACTGTGATACATACCAATACTGTCTGGGCATCTGCTAAGTCAAACGTTTGCTTCAAAGGTGCTAAGAAACATGCAGGTACAATGTGCTTGTAGACAAAGTCTGCAAAACCTACTGGTCCATCTTTACCTCCTGAAAAGAGAAATAACATTTCATGTTCTACTGTTGCTTCCCAGACAGAAGCAGCTGCAAAGGAATTATGGAAAGAATCTTACCCCAAAGCTCCACCAACTTCGAAAGAATAATAAAACAAGTCTTCTGTGCAATAGGATCTGGGTAATCCACTGCTCCTTGAATGACAGTGAACAACACACGTTCCACATTCTCTGCACCTTAAACAAATTAAAGGGAGCTTGTCATTTAAACCTGCAACCTAGGAGTTTCTGTACTATTGCACAATTTTTTATTTTTATGTTTTTAAAGAATACTGACCTGGAAGACATGTTTCAACTTCAAAATAGCCTTTTTTGCACAAATTTCAAATATTTTTGGAAAGTTTCCCCTACGATGCAAGACAACTCTTATTTAGGTTATTTACTTATTTATTTTCAAAGATTGGAGATGCTTTTTCCCCCCCCTATTCTGGCCTTTAACACAATTAAAGGTGAGGGGGGACCTTGATCTGCTCAGAAGTGTTTTCTCCTCTTGACCCAAACATGACAGTTAATTAAAACCCAGCAGCACCCAAGTAATTCACTTATCTTCCAATACAGGGAAAGGTGATTTTTTTTTTTATCATACTTCAAACTTCTGTGATGCTTTTATGCTTATTTCTATTTGATTCCTGTAAAATTTATTGGCCTATTACAACTACCAAAATGCCTCTTTCACGAAAGCTCTTACTACTACTTAACACCATCCTTTCCTTTTCCATAGGTATTACAAGCATTTTAGGATGGGGGGAGGAAGTCTGAGCTCTAACTACCAGATGAGTTTCTTTAAAGTTTTTCAAATCCCTTCCTTTTTTGATGGAATGCAGACCAAGAGAATTACTTAGTAAAGAATCAAGACAATGGACGTCTGGCTTTGAATTCCTGTTATGAAAAATAGAATTAATTTGCATTTCAGAAAGCCTATTAAGTACATATTTAATAAGTCATGATACATTTTAGCATAGTTGTTAACATCAGGTGATAGTAATAAAAATTGCAGAAGTGACGGATGTGCACTTCTGAAAATGAGCAACACAGAATGAAAACTGGGAGTTGTGAATGTCCTTGCCAAGCAGCTTGAACACTGCCATCTGTTTTTAAATTATTTTCTAGGGGAAAATATTGTTTGATCTCTGATTCAGTAATTAAATACAATAATGCATGATGATGCACAAAGCATTCTTCTTATAAACAGAGTCATCATACTCAAGCTGAAAAAAAAATCAATAGGAAGAATATGCCTACTACAGCTGGATTTTACAAACCCAAATTCTTGCTTAAATAGGTAAGTTTAATACTGTATTTGCATCAGTCCATTCTATCTTAGCATAGTTAATAGTACTTGGCAGGAACTAGGCTTGTGATTTTAGCAGACAAAACTTAGAGAACCACCATAGTGCCATCCTCAAGAAACTGAGCTACTTACCTTGATTAGCTATGACTTCACTCATTCCACTGCCAGTTACTGTCTGCAGAAAAGCAAAGTAACTCCTCCGTAACATTTGTTTTTCTAAAGCAGCAGACTGGTCATTTTCTTCTGCTGGAAGGAGCAACACTTCAAAAATAGCACGAAGTAGTGGCATAAACATCTGTTGCAGAAAAGGTGAAACCTGTGTCTGTGGAGATTGGAAGAAAAGTATGAGCACAAGCAGTTACAGAAACTGACACTTGGAAATTAAAAGTTCAGGGCTTGTTACAATTCTCAGCTTTGATTCACTTTCAAAGTTAATATTTTCCTGTACCAAGTACATACAGCAAAAAGTCACATCAGGGCCACCATGAACATTACTGCATCTTGACTTATGTGCCACCTACTTCATGTCTTTTGTACAAAAATATATAGTCTCAGCTAATCTTATTCTGAGTAGGAACAGAAGCTTTTGCCACATTTCTCATCCTTTTGTTCAGGTAGACTATTTCTAAGTCCCCAAAATATAAAGGTGGGCTATTGTAAAGTCACTGTTGTTACAGAAAAGGGTACCTCTAAGATGTTAAAACCAACAGCAGACCACCTTTTTCAGTACTTAAAGAAAGTTCACCTCAGTGTACATTTTGGGCAACAACACTGCACTGAGATCTTGTAAATCATAAAAAGTTCATTGTGTCTATAAAAAAAAACTGTGCTGCAAGTAACACTTTATTTTTAAATATTAAACACAAAAATTCAGAAACAACATAAAATTTTGAGACTAATCAAAGAAAAACTTATTACTGTGAGTCTAGCAATACATGCCAGTGGTTGAAGACTGTCTACTACCAAGAGTCGTAGAAATACGCATTTTTATCAAATGTCAGGCAAGGTTTTGACACACATCACCTCTTTGCTGGTTCCAGAAAACTATCTATTCATCAATAGTATGACTCCAGAAAACTTACGCAATATCATACCTTAAATTTTGCTGTTATTTGGTTTATAAGAGGAATGAATTCCTGAAGATCTTTTGCTTCACAATCTTTAAGCATGTGTTCAGAGGCAGAAGGAATGAAGGGAAGAACTTCTTCCTCTAAGCAAATAATCATGCGGTGGAGGAAAGTGCGGACACCGCTTCTCAGAACTTCCTTTTGTAATGGACAACTGAGAGCCGGCAAAAACGTTTGTAAGCAGTCCAGATATACCTCAGAGCAGCCACATTGTTTTACAGTTTGCTTATTGCTGAAAGCCTTGCTGGTTCGGCTGTAAAAGCAATACACCAAGTTTTATATAAGCTCACGTTCTATATGACAGAGAAGCAATAACACTGAGAACAACGTATGCTTTAAAACCCATATACTAAACTAAAATACTACATTTTGTGAAATGGGAGCCAAACACCAGAAGAGACAATCACTTGATATGAAGTAACTATGCTTTGGCAGTTTTTGGAGAATTGAATTCTAACAAATCACAAACAATATATGATTAGAACAGCTCCAGACAATTATTTGAGGAAGCTATTTCATAAGGAAGGGAATAGATGCTGCTGGTTCATTATAAAGGTGCTAAATATTCTTTATCTACATCTTTAACAGCCTTCTTTAAGGGGATTTAATTCATTTTCTGGGCTACTATAAGAAATTCTACAGCCACTAGGGATATTCTAGGTCAATACAACACAGATAGAGACTCAGACCCTCCTGCTAATAATTTCTTTCATTTAAATTCTTTAAAATAAATTCACTTTTACTCAAATCAGAAACACACATGCAGACATTGTGCAGTACCTACCTAGCAAACCCAACAGCATGATTGAGGCAGTCAGCCAGTGCCATCTGTCTGTCCTCATCTTGTGCCATCATCAGCTTTTCTAACAATACTTTGAACTTCTCCATCAGTGGAGTCAACAAATTCCTCATTAGAGCCTGTTTTCTTTCTGCGGAGTATTCACTGTTAACTATTAATACTCCAGCTGTTTCATAAATGAAAAGTTGATCATCACTGCTTAACAGAGCTTGGTAACCATTTTCCTAAAATGGAAGATAACAGGCATAATTCACCGTGTCCTCTATCAAAGCCACTCTTTCTTTAATCACACTTTTCTTTAATTTCTACAGTACAGTTACAATACTTTATGTATTTCTTTTACTACCTAGGCAGAAGTGTAAAGCACAGGCAAAACTTAGTTGAAGGAACAAAAATTTCTATACAATTCAAACGGCCTTCTATACACTTTTCTTTTGCCTATACACCCAGAAATCCAAAAAAGCAAGATTCTTAAAGTTAGGTTCAAATGTAAACATGCAATTGATCTCCCCCCTCCCCCCCCCCCCAAATCCAAGACAATTATTTGTGCTTAAATGTTTGTGTACTAAGCTCACAATTCAGTATGTATTTGGACACACTGATGAATAACCACAAGCCCTATTTATTACAAAAAATGCTGTAAATACTCACAGGAGGAGAAAGTTCCAGAAGGTCTTGTATTCTATTCAGAACATCTTCAATAAAGGGATTCATTTGTTTACTGAAGTAAAACAAAAGTACATGACACTATTTAGAAGTGTGTGCATTTTTACAAAATTGCTGCCATTTTCCTTAAGGTGTAAAGCTTGACATTAAACTACCTTCCTAATACAGAACATCCCTTTAAGTATTAGGGCACAGTTTTAGAAAAACCTGGGTTACAGATATGGTGCTTGTGGTGGGCCAAATAAATACGTGGTACAGCTGAAAAATAAGCATTTCTTTCTCTCCTTCATTCTTTAAAAATATGCATAAACAGCACCACTCAGAGTGAAGTATTTTCATTAACAGTTAAAAAAAAAATAGAATCCTTCTGAAATGTGTTCCATCTTGGAGCTTCTCCTGCCTCTACATTCAAACATGTTTGTGAAGTAAGACCAATAGGTCAGGGATATCTGAAGGGCTCTAATAGCCTGAGTAAACTCCAAGTATAAATTTTGTAAATATTGAAATCACTCATCTGTGCTTACAGAGGGGGGAAAAAAAGGCAGACATCTAGATCGTTGATCAGTTTCAACATCTAATCAAAATCGGCTAAGTATATGTATTCAAGTTCTTTGTTCTATGACAAATTTGTCCACTACTAGCTTGGTATTACATAGTAGGACTACTCTGTTAGAGCACTGTTTTGTCATATTACTTCACAGCAGTCCATTTAAAGCCCTGCCTGTTTCAGTGACAGCTGTGATGCTCCTATTTTACCATGCATAAGCCTTCTGCACAATTTGAATACATTTATAGCAGCTTTACTCACTTAAGAGACTTGACAAATCTGGAAAAAAGGTAAGCTGTTCGACTTCGTACTTTTGGACTTGTATGGCGAAGACCACGGTGATCTAAAAATGCCATCTGCAATCAAGAAAAAGTATTTCAGCTTACAATCCCTGAACAAGGTGGGGAAAATTAGTCACACAAAAATTTAAGAAAGCCAGCATCTTTAGCTGTTTAGATGTTCAGAAAAGAAAAAAGTTCTTAAATACAAGAAAACTTATCTACACTTACTAGTTGAATATGTAAATTAGGAGAAACTTACTAGAACAGTTGGAATGTGTTGAGGTTCAACAGCAAAGAATTTTTCATATCTAACCACTGTTTCAAAGAATTCCAGGGTCACTGATGTATGCTGATAGGCACTAACGCCAGAAGTCACTAGCTACAAATAGAAGCATTAGCAAGTTAGCATTTTACCCATTTATAACACCAAAATAGTACAATGTAGTTGAAATGCTGGTAATTAACATAAATCATTTGAACTGAAGTGTTTGTCTTTATTAGCGTTTTTAAATAGCTCCCACATCACACATGCTTACCGTTCTCATCATATCTTGCAAAGCCGTAGCTTTTGTAACATCACCAGAGAAGTGAGCACCATGAGATACAGGAAGAGCCTCAGCCAACATATACAACAGCCTTATCGCTACCTCTACTTCCATAAATCGTGTAGTCTGCCAATTTCTAGAGAAACAATAAGAAAATCACATCAGTCAACAGAGATTATGAAATAATCACAGTTCTACCACATTAAAATATTCTTTTGAATATTCAGAAACATAGCATAAAAAAGTAGATTTCAGATAAGAAAATAAATGCTCTAAGACCTAGGCAGTATTTCAGGATGCTTCTGAAGACCTCATCCACAGATGTAACACCTCTCCATCAGGGTGCTAACAATTTTCTTTGACCAGTTTCAACTTAAAAGCTACAGATTTTTCCAAGTGTTTCTTTAGGCACAAAGATCTACTTTGATGTGCCAACAAGGCATTCACCTTCACTTAAAGAGAGGGCTCACTAAAAAGCAAGGCACAAGGAAGGCACTGACGACACTAGATTTTGGTTTGCACACAGCCAACCACCTAGCCAGGCATCTAGCTTATTTACGTGCATAGTTCTCAGGATTGGTTCTGTTCTTTTTGTAAGAATTAAAAAAACTTCACCGTTGTTTCTCTTCCGCATCCAACTTTGGTTTTTTGCTAGCAATAGTATTCAGAATAATTTTCCATATCTCATAAGCCTTTCCTGGCAGTGTAAAGTGAACACTTGTCCAAACGGATGTCGTGTAGGTCTAAATGACAAAGATGAAGAGACACCCCGAGGAGAACAAAAAATAGCTACCATTTAAGGTTTCAAAAGAAAGCTTCTTCTTTCTAAGAAGCAGAGTAAAATTATTTTTATCATGAAGTTACACAAAGTCACACTTAGAGAATTGCAACTAGCTTACTCTATCAATAGGCTTTGCCTTGCTACATCACGCTTATGTTTAGTGCAAACCCTGAGAGTAAGAAAGGCAAGAAAGCTAACAGAATTGTATTCACGTAAAGAAGATAAAAACCAAAAATCTTACTGAAGTGTAGTGTTAAAGACTCTGCGGACAGATGCCAACAATAACTCTGGTGAGACCTGAGCAAGTCTGTCCAGCAATAGTTTCAACTGCTTTCTGTACTCCACAAACATTGCTTCATCTTCACCCTACAAAACATTCACGTCAGTTAAGTACATATTTGCACGTTTAAATACATCCAGAACCGTTTCAGACAATTGCACCTAAAACAAAAATGTGTACATACACGAACAGCACATCACGCTCTGAAAATTCAGTAATGCTCTTGCAACATAACTGCTGGCTCCTTTATTGTCTGGTTGCAATATGTTGAGATCCATTGCATTCAGCCCAGAAACACACTAAAAAGGCTTTCCAAACTGAAAACTAGCCAAAAAGTATAAGAAAGAAAATGCTCCTGGCAAAGCATTATTGACCTGTTTCTTGAAAATTGACTCATTCCTCATAAAGATGTTCTTCCTCAGCATCTTAGTTTTAAAATTAATCTGACAGAAACAGTGAACTTGGGACTACATGTAGTCCATGTTAATCTCTAAAACCATTGCTCTCAACAGCCCAGAGCAAAATGCCTAACACATTCAATCATTACTGCTGGCTGGCATGGGCAGAAAGTGAAATCAAAGAAATTCCTCCTCTTTTAGGCTATTTTTGCAGGGGTTTGGCCTCCTCCACTCAAAGTAGGTCAAGTAGTATCTCTGAAATGTTTCATTACACAATGTTTCTCAAATCTTTCTGCGTGACAGGAGAAACGTGCAAACTGGAAAACACGCAAGCACTGAACAAGCCAGCTCAACAGCTATGTTTAGCTAACAGCGCAGTCATATTTACTTAGGAATAGTTCTGTACAAATGCAGCCAGAATTACTCTGTTAACTAAACTGGCTTGGATATCCTTTTACTATGTTGTTTTGTCTTATTTTTTAACTTGAGATCTGCATAAGCTTTCCACACAGAAAAAAATTCGGTCTACAGACCTTAGCTTTCTACTTTCACATCCTTAGCATACGAAAAATGTTTTTTAAAACACGAGGAAGTTTTACTACATGTAATTTAAGTTGCATTTGCCTGTTTATTCACACAATACCTCATTTTCAAAGTTATATTCTTCGTCATATGTCAACTTCTTCATAACAGCCAACATGATTGCCTAAGATAAAGAAGAAAACAGAACTAAGGGAAGAAGCAGAAAAGCGGTAAGAAGCAACAGCTGAAATCCTACAGCAAAGAAAAACATTAAGGCAAACGTTAAAATATTTGTAAGTATTTAAATCCCATTTGAATTATTATTTTCTGAGGTTTAACAATATTAACGATCCATATTAGAACATTCTATCCAGAGAACACAAAGATGTCATTCCAGATGAACGGTATGCATGACTTTGAGCTCTGTCTAACAGTATTATCTGGCTGTATTTCCTGCTTGTAATTCGTGCTGTTCAGTTCACACCGAAAACAACAATTAGAGGTGACTGAACTAGGCAGAGGAAGCTAAACAGGATGTCCGAGTTCATATTTTAAAGAGGTAGGTCAGCTCAGCCATCACGTCGCATTCCCTAATACCTCACCATCTCCGAAAGGTGGTTATTTATTTATTTATTTATTTAATTTTTGCCAGGTTAACAATCTGAATTGGTTCAGCAAACGATTCAAGAACAACAGCCAGGACCAGCAAACAAGAATAAGAAAAGCAAAACCTTCCCTTTTCCACAGCAGCAAGTTGTTAGATCAGTCCAAGCGCTAACGTGTAATTTCACTTTAGCAGGGACTGTCTGTAAGTCCTAAAACAGGAATAAAGACTTGATCTTGTCTCTACTGAAGTCTCAAATGCTAAATGTATCACTTTGATGTTACAAAGCACTTATTTCATGTTTTAGAACTTTGATATGTTTAAAATATACAGAGTACCCAACTCCATTCACATTTTCCAGGATGGAAAAAACTGGACGACAGACTGACACAGCTAGCTAAAACAGATGTTTAAAAATCTGTTATACTTTAATTTTCACTTTAGTTTAAGAGTTTGTTCTGGGGAGCCTACAAATATACGTACTAGATCTAAACGTTCCAAATGAACAGAAAGCTATCCCAGATAACAAAAACTAGAGTCAGAGGCAGCCTTTTCTTTATGTTTATTAAAACAACAGTGTAAGAAATCAGAGAATATTCAGTAGCAACAGGTAATTGGGCAGGGCATTTCCATGCCCCTTACACATGGAGTGGACTCACTAAATGTTAGAGAAGACTCGGTAGAATTATAACCGGTATTTGATCAGTGTTACAGAGCACCTGATCCCTATTCCTAATACCAGGTTAAAAGAACTTGCTCCACCATTTGTTAAGTTCCGTAGTTGACAGTTCTTGTGTTTTGTTTTTTTTTATTTCAACTATAGCAAATGAAAATTGTGATCATATCTGCAACAACTTAATTAGTATTTTGCTATTCTCTTCCACTACTGGAGGTTCTAAATGTAGGTACCCATTCAAGTCAGGTAAGCAATAAAGAAGAAAAAGGTAAATAAAGTAATAATAATAATAAACTTTTGATGAATTAATCATGATGTTTTTCTTTTTAAGTGCAAAAAACTTAAGTTCTTTAACACCAAAACAGGCTGGTAAATTAAACTTAGGTTAGTGAAACGAAATTCTTGGTGATCTTGCATTAACAGGCATTTGCAACAGTTTGAGGAAGAACATGGTCCTATGGCAAGAATGTGGTCAGGCTTTCTATTGACACCAAGTGTCTGCATCGTATGCAAGCATTCTCTGCAGGAAGTAAAATTAAAGAATTAAAAGAATTACAAAATCTCAACGTGATATGCTTGTAGCCAGAAATGCCTAGAAACAGCTGTCATTTTAAGAATTCAAGATATAATCCCGCAGATGAGAAAAAACTTTGCAACTTCAAAGGCACAATAAACATGATTCCCTTTCCTCCCATTCAAGTAATGCATAAGTTGAAAGTAGTGACTTCTTAGGTGCAAAATTTTAAACGGAATGCTGCTAAGCATATGATTTAAAGCTTGGTAAGAAAGTCAGCCAAAAGACTTAGACTGTTCCAAAATTTTCTTATTATGAATTGGATGAAAGAAGAAAGATTGGTACGATTGCTTCTCAGTTAAACACAAATCCTCAGTAAACTTATGAAATAATCGTAACTGGAAATTCTCCAGTATAAAAGCAACTTCGACATAATCACAGTTCTAGACAGCAACACCTTCAAATTTTAAGTGCCTTAATGTGTGCTGCAGTAGTAATTTGGTTTGAACAGAAGAGAGAAAGTATCAAAAATAAAAGATTCAGTAATACTATCAAACTTAGGTTACCTCATCCACTTTAAACAAACATTAAACAAAACCAGATCCAGATAGTCTGGACACTATCCAAACTCAAATGTTAATGTTAGAACAGCTCAGTTTTCTTTGTAAAGGAAAAGGAATCACAGCAGTCAGCTATATGAGCTTACAGAGGATCTGCACCAACCTAGCCAGTAACATTTAAATTGGTACATCCACATTGGTGCAGAAGTGTCACAGGGAAGAAAAAATTTAAAAACTGTGCTGAAAAAATAAACAGGCAAGTTTACTACTTCCAAAACTGGACACAAAGTTATTTATTAATTTTAATGACTAATGTATAAACTGAAGCTTAATGCATGTAGCTGCTAATCCTAAGAACAAGCATTATATTTGAATAGCAGCTTCTTTCATAAGTTTAACTCCTGATATCATCAAGGGTTGAATTTTATGACAACTCTTCCCATATTTCTTCCATTTCTTTGGGATTATGGCAGGTTATTAAAAAATACAAAGCTTCAGGAGAAAATGTCTTCTATCGTGGTTTAAGACCATTCTATCAATAACCTGTCCAGGAGTATACCAAGATAAGGTACTGACGGCCCTTGGGAAGACCAGCACTTAAATAGCTCTCATCTTTATGTACAATTCAACGTAGGCTTGCTAATTAAAGAAACAACTGCAGGTATTGAGTGGAAGATTGAACATATTGTCCTTACTTTTAATTATTGTCATATGAATCACAGAACGGACGGGGTTGGAAGGGACCTCTGAAGTTCATCTGGTCCAACCCCCTGCCGAACAGGGTCACCTAGAGCACATTGCGCAGGATGGCATCCAGGTGGGTTTTGAGTATCTCCAGAGAAGGAGATTCCACAGCCTCCGTGGACAACCTGTTCAGTGCTCTGTCACCCTCACAGTAAAGAAGTGCCCCCTCAATATTCAGCCAGAACCTCCTGGGTTTCAGTTTGTGCCTGCTGCCTTTCGTCCTGTTGC
Source organism: Cygnus atratus (assembly GCF_013377495.2). Classification (NCBI taxonomy): domain Eukaryota; kingdom Metazoa; phylum Chordata; class Aves; order Anseriformes; family Anatidae; genus Cygnus; species Cygnus atratus. The sequence continues at coordinate 36,071,547 of NC_066362.1, read as the reverse complement.
TGGGCACAACTGAAGAGACCGGCTCCATCCTCTTGACACTCTCCCCTCAGATATTTATACACATTGATGAGGTCTCCCCTCAGTCTTCTCTTTTCCTGCTGGCAACACTCTTCCAAATGCAACCCAGGATACCGTTGGCCTTCTTGGCCACAAGGGCACACTGCTGACTCATGGTCAGCCTGGACATTTTAAGGCATACAAATAATACATGATTTGTTTCAACAAAAAGTAAAGTTCTGACACAAAATGTGTTTTTGCAATAAGAAGCCTTCGTAAAAAGAAAGTCAACACTTACCTCTACATTAGCTTTTTGTTGGTCTGAAAGTGCAGAAAGCTATAAAAGAAATTTCAAGTGTTACTTTTTGTATTGTAACTCCTTTGCTACTTTCCAGTAGCAAAAGACAGGTTTGCTTTTTGTATTTTTTTTTTTTAAACAGCCATACGATCTGCAACCCTCCTGTCCATTATTGCAAGATTTAACACAGTTCCTACGGATTTCTAAACAAAACTATGTGAGCCGTATGCTCACAGCCAGTGGATGTACTGAATACTAGTTAGTCAAAAGGTTTTAAGTCAGCTTAAAAAAATGTTAGCTTCATATATTCCCACAAAATCAAAGTAAATAATACATCAGAAATGATGTTAAATTGAAGCCAGACATATTTACTTGTTTCAAGATGTGAAGGTAGTCGTAACAAAAGCCGATGATATTAGATGAGATGTCATCATCTTCATGAATGAGCAGCTGCAACATTAGGGACACTTTTGCTTCAATAGCTTGCAGAGTGTCTTGAGCACTCTTCATATCACCATTTTTTATCAGTTTAGTCCAACTAGTTATTAACGCTTGCCCCATTCCATTGACCAGCTTTGAAAATCTGGCCAGAAAATCCACATCATCTTCCTGTAAGAAAAGATATCTGATTAAAAATACTAGCAGAGCTGAGGTTTAAATGGCATGAGCTTACTGATGGTACTACCCACATTTAGTATGTAGCAGAAGTAAAAGCAACATTTGACTCCCAGATGGAAAGTATAATTATCTGGTTTGTTTTCTCTGGAGATTAGAGAGAAAAGGAAAAGCAATGCTAGAGAGCTGGCTGCCCTCCATTATACAAAAGTAGTTTCCTCATCTCTTCAAATTAGCTTGTTTCACTTTTTGCTTTACAGCAAGAAGCTGGCTAGCAGGTTCAAAATAAAAGAGGAAGCACATACCTACCATAAATTTTAGTCTGTATAAGAGGAAAAAGTTTATGTGAAAACTTCAAAGAATTAACAGCTGCACCTCACTTCAGAAATACTGATAACAAGCAACAGTCAGTACTGCCTGTAAAAGCGAGTGATTATTTAATATTTATGGCTTGCTTTTGCAGAAATACATTGATCAGAATTGAGAAACACTGCTAGATCAGTCATCCCAAACAGATGCTTTAATCCATGTCACAGCTGCACAAGTGCAGAGCAATAACAAGTCTCTCTGAAAGACTGAGATCTTCAGAGGTTTTTTAGAGAAATGACTCCTGAATTGATGAATGCACATTTTTTGCCTTCTGGAAGGAACACATATTGGATGCAGACTTCACAATAAAGAGAAAGCTGCCTTGCAATCCAAGAACTAAGGAGTGGTTCCTCTTTCTCCATAGCACATAGCAAACAGTTATTCCTGAAGTACTATAACCTCATGGGGAATATGTATTTGGTTGGTAGGTGTATTTTTCCAGCTCCTAGACAATAATTTCAAGCCTCATGTCTGACGGTGCAGGCACGCATAACAGCACACATGACCTAAAAAAGTTAGTCTAATGTCTCGCACTAAAAACTTCTGCCTTGGCTATATTCTTAAAACACCTTGGCTAGAATATCCATTACAGAGTCATTCAGAATGGAAGATACAAGGCCACAAGTCATAGAAGCAGCATAAACAGTACGCACACCACACTTCAGGAGAGGAATAGGAGTTACAGAATACTTTCTAGAACAAAAAAAACCCACCTCATGCTGAAGACAAACAAAATGCAGTGACTGTACTTTAAATGAGTAAGGTACGTTAATAACCAGCTGTTAATTTAAGTATGAGAAAAGTACAAGAAGTGTTTAACATTGATGGAGAAGCGCAGCTAATTCTCCCTATATTTGTGGACTTATCTTGACAGTTTTCTGTTAACCTGCTTATTTAAGAACTGCGTGAAACCTATGGCTCATTCCTATTGTAAAAGCAATTTACAAACCTGATCAATACTGAAGAGGCCAGCAGACTGTAATACTTGACATAAAGATTCAACCAATTTTGTTTTATCAATTGGGTCCATTCCCTTATTTACAATTTCAAACAGACAATCACAAGCTTCTTCCCGGAGAACTTCCACAGACATGTGACCTAGCAGCATATTTATAAACCTTTGGAAAAAAAAGAAGTTTATATTTAAAAGTACACAGTAGCATCATATAGAAGCTTTGTATTATTTGTGTGAATATTTAAAAATGTCTTATTAAGAAGAAACCATTATGAAGTCTTTTGTACTGACTAAACCCAGCATTTTATACATTTTAAGGACAACCAAGCAAACTCTGCAGTGTCTATTTTTACCATTATATCAGTCTGGCTTGCCAAGTCAATTGCTCTTCAGAAACAAAAGACCCAAACATTTATATACAATTAAAGGCTCTACTCAAAGACAAGTTTTAATGTAGTTCCACAGAAATACAGACAACATACTAGCAAGTTTTGTACCATCTCCTCTCCCCCTCAAAGATATCCCATCAAAAAATCCTTACCTTTCATTAGCTATCAGGCTCAAATCTATCCAGGATACATAAGCTCCAACTACTTCAAGGCACTGGCATGTCAACTCCGAGTTATTATACTGATAGTTTTGTAAGATTTGGTACCACGATTCCACCAAACTTGGAATGCACTGTTCCCTCATAGTATCTTTTAATAAAGTGTTCCTACGAGCCTCCTATCAACACAGGAAACAGGATAAATCAATCCTGTCATAGATTAGCAGCATTTTCTCAAACTAGTACCATTTTTGCATCCAATACCAGAAACTCCATGTCATAACTAGATAAATAACTCAAATCAAAAGCCCAAAAAGAGCATTTTTTTTCCTTGTAAGAAAAAAAAATGCCCTAGTTTTCTCCCCCCTCCCCTTTTCTTTCTCCTTTTTTTTTTTTTTTTTCCTACCACAATGCCCAAACACTTAAGAAAGGCAAAGGAGAAAGAAGTCTTCTAGATGATTAAATGGACTTTTGACGTTAGGACTCCTTCAAAAACGCAGTAGTAGAAATTAACGTTATAAAATGAGTCAGTCTAACATTATGTTGGCTAACTCAGCTCCTTACTTTTTGTTTGCTTGCTCTTCAAGCAAAAAAAATGCATTAACTGAGAAGTATGAAATCAAAAAAAGCATTAAACAACATACGGCTTTGGATCTAAACCACCTCATGTCTCTAAGGCAGAGCTGCCATAGAAAAAAAGACGAAGATAACTTCTTCTGTCTTCTGCTGCAATTAGAGAATGTTTTTGAACTTCAAAACAAATATTAATGTGAAGTAATAACTTGCCTCTGATGTATGAACAACATCCCGGTCTACCAGCTCAGCGTCAACAGCCATCAGGATTCTGAGGTACATATCCACACCTCGTGGATTAAGGTCAACTACTGATAGAATATCAAAAAAAAACTTGGGCCATTTTGTGAGATATTCAGTAACAAAAAGCAACGCAAAGACTTGTGCAGCTTTGTTGCGAATAAAAGTCTTCTCAGGCTGGGGATTCAGCATCTGGTAGAAAAAATATTTTATTTGTAAATTTTTACTAAATTAGAGAAAAATCAGATATGCTTGTTGATCTCTGTACAGTGATTAAGGTACTACTTTCCTCCTTTTATCAGCTGAGATTTATAAAGAGCCTTACTTTCTAATGATTTTGAAAAAAAATTAGCTAAATTATAATGAAGCAGGGAAAACATTCTTGGTGATGCAGTCCTAATTTTTTCATTCAGTACAAAAATATTAAGCATACTATTCAAAAACTAAATGTCTTCATTTCTTGTTTGAAGTAAACAAGTACTTCTGGAAAACACGTTACGGTCCTCAGGTAGCTAGCTTTGCCCAAGTTAGATGTTCGTAAGAATAGCAAGGAGTTCTTCTAGATCTCCATTCTTCAGGAGAAAATGGAATCTGTCACTACCAATTTTTCTCTCCCTCCTTCCCCCCGCCTCATTGGAACAGCTTGCCACAAAGAGGAAAAAAACCAACCCATTTCACAACGACCTGTTCAAGTTGTATTATATTCCATTTCTTAACGTTCAGATCGCCACAAACAAGCAACTATAATTTGGAATTGGAATGATATTGGAATGAGAACCAGATAACGGCAGGTATAGGCAAAGACCAGCATCAGTTCACTCCAGAGTTCTACAGATTCCAAACTCTTGGCTCCAACTGATACTACAGCTTCAGCTGATACTATAACTCCAGTAACTCAGGCCCTAAAAACAGTAGCCAATACACTACCACAGCATTACCAGAGCAGGTGATACGAGGAGTCTCATCCTTTCATTTACGAACATCTGCCAGCACTCTAAGCAGACAGGACACAGGCCAGGAGCGTTGTGAAAACAGAATTACCACTCCTATTCTAGACACTCAAGAACATCAGGAATCTACATTATACCTCTCTAAAGGGAAATTTTAAATGCTCCTTACTTCACACACAATAGTTAAACCACAATCATTATCTGACATAAGAATTTTATATTTAGTATTAAGTTCAAGCACAGATTTCCCTACAACATATAATTTAAAAAAATTCTAAAAAAATAGCTTCTTAAAAGTCTTTTACTGTCACATACTGTATATCTTCAGGAATATATTTTTAAACTCAAGTGACAGATTAGACATTTAGCCTGCACTGAATGCACTATGTTAGCTTACCGTGCAAAACTGCTGTAAAGTAACACACTTACCTGGGCTTGCAGCCATGTTATAAGCGTTTCCCTAATTAGCTGCTGCTGGACTTCAGTAAGTTCAGAGTATCTGAAACAAAGCATAATAAGATCAAAATACGTCTGCTTCATGGAAAGAGCAACATTCACTAAAGCAAAAACCAGTTTAATAACTATGCTACACATTAGTGTAAATTAAAGGTTTCTAGAAAAAGGAATTTACACAGCTATTAACATATCAAAACTCTGAATAAAAGATGTATTAAAATAAGGAAAAACATTTTGGCCGTATTAAAGAATTATATCTCCAGGCATTAATACCTCCTTTATCAGAGTAGGAGCTTGAAATTTTGCAGGAAGTCTGCCCTTCTATAAGGGACAGGACTTACAACCCTGATAAAAACACACCTTTGACTGGTAAGCCATGGGGAGAACAAATAACATTTGTATATGCTCAAATTTGATTACTACACTATTTGAAGACGCTGACAATAGTGAACACAAGGAAGTCCTTCACTGATCTTACCCTACAGGACATTGATTATCACACGTATGTCAAAACAAGCAAAGCAAAGCAAACAAGGAATTCAATTCTGCTTTGCATCATGCACAAGTCTTGGCAGAATTCTACGTCATAACCAGCCCAACGCAAATACTACCCACACATATTCCTTCTGAGGACTAGGCAAGTTGAAAAGACTCTTCCTGCCATTCCTTCTCCAGGGTGCTATAGCTCTGGTACACCCCCTGACAGGAATGACTGCTGAATGCCACCTCAGTGTTCCTGTTAAAGTATCTAGTCATTAAGGAGAAGAAAAAAGCAACCCCACAGAAAACAGTGAAAAAATGAGACGCAGGAAAACAAGAGAAAACACTGCAAGAAGCAGATGACAGAAGTGACACATGCAGACGAAGGCGGACAATGAGGTAAGACCAAGTTAATAAAATCTCAGAGAGATAAGTCTTTAATTTTTGCTCTGATACGTAATTGTGAACCTCAGCTGCAATATACATCTTATTTCTATCTGAAGCCTGGCCCACATGTTCAGTGTACTGCAACGAGCCACACTGATATCCCAGAGGCAGACACCTCTGCCATGATGTTGGAGGCCAGACACCAAAGGAGCCCAAAGTATGAAACAAATATAGTTTCACACACCTAAACTTTTACTGTTTCAAATTATTTTGTCCTAAAATTATGAAGCTACAGAAACACTACACAGTGAAAACACTACTTTCTCACAACATCTCTGCCATGCTTATTGCATGAATAAGGCTTTGTCTGGAGTCCAGGATTCTGTACTGAGTAAGGCTGCTGTTTGCAGGACTTAAACTCTTTTTTTTTTTTTTTTTGGTAAAAATTAATGAGAGTGCGGAGTAAGGCTTAACGGGCAATGCTAAGTAAGTTTCATTCCACACTTGGTGATCGGGCCTGTGTTGGGCCATACGCAGGCATTAGACTAGCTAGGGAGAGCATGCTGCTAAGACACCAGCTACTTCTCTCCCAGGAAAAGCTGAAGGAATACAAGAAGTCCTGTGGGATGAATTAAGCTCATCAACCACACTGAGGTAATGGTTTGCAGAATAAAGGTTCTAAAAGCTTTTATTCAGGAACAACATCCCATTTTAAGTTTACATGCAAGCAGAATAAAAAGAAAATCAAAATAACGTTACATGGTTGCTATCAAGAAAGATTACTAACTTGAACTTAATTTGATGTTCCAGAACTTGAAAGCAAAAGAACTTGATGTGATCATCACTAGAAAAGAAGACAAAATTCTGTTAGATGTGGCAGTATGGTACACTTCTCTGTGAAGAACAAAATTCCTCATATATTACAACCAGGTGGTGCCTTTGGCAATTCAAGAACTACCGTGCACTAAAGAAAAAGTCTATGCAAAAACAGCAAATACTCTAGCAATGCATTTGAAAAAACAATGTGCAACTAACATTGATATTCCCTCTTATAGTATTTTTTTCTTATATTCACCAGTTTATCATGCTATGAGTTTGGTATTGAACATAAACTACAATATGTATTGCATCCTGCCTTTAAAAAAACTAAAAATTGTATGAATCAGTGTATTTTGGTAAACAGAGACTACAAATGTTTTTCAAATGTTGCATGGTTTTGTTAATCACTGCATACTCTGCTGGGGTCTGAGAAGCTTTAAACAATCTTTTGCAAAAAAAGTGTTCACTATCAATCACTGATATTATTTGGGAGATATACATCCCTGAGTTTCCTTCCAACTTGCATTATTGTATGACACAGCAGCAACCTACTATTTGAGATCCAAATACACAACTTTGTGCAAAAATAGGGGTGACGACACTTTGCATTTTGAAAAATAGGGGGTGAGGCACTGTTCCTAAGCTTAGTGCATGTAAAGCCTACATTCTCACAACTCGACAGTTTCAGCACTCCTCCCCTCCCCAGACCTGAATGGGGATGCATTCAATGGGCTTGAATGCATTTTTTTTTGTCCTGGATTTCATAACGCAGCAGTCTTTAAGCTACCAAATTAATATTGAGTTTTATTTATACATTATTCTTCCTTGAAAGACATCATATGGAAATCACAGATTAACAGTGATACTAAGAATGGCATGAAGACCGTATTAACTTTCAGCAATTTACGGTTTGCTAATTATGCTGTAAAGATAAGAAAAAACAACACCCCAAGGACCTAAACATATTACTAAGGAAAATAAGCAACGATTCTTATCTATATTACCTGTATATACTCTGAGCTAATGCTTCTGCGCAGACTTGCCAAGCATCCTGAGATATCTTGAGCTGCTCAAAGTAGGCTAGTGCCTGCAAATATTCAAGTAAGAAGGAATGAAAAAGCCAAAAACACACACACACAAAAACAAACAAACAAAAAAAAAACCCACAGCAAGACATCTTATTCATACTTGACACATTTAAACGCCTCTCCCTCAAAAAAACACAAACAGTATTTGGAAAGAGGTTTTTATGTGGCTTCCTCGTTACCACAACACAAGTGTTTCTCCAAATGTTAACCCTACAGGTACCTACCTCCACTGTACATTCCAGACAAAGGTTTCTATTACTTCTATATAAAAAGGTCAGATTCACAGAACTGGTGATGTTAAAGGGGACTTCTGGTGATAGTCCAGTCCAACTTGCCCGCTGAAAGCAGGGTCAGCTAGGAGAAGTTGCTCAGGGCCTTGTCCACTAGGGTTTAAAATACAACTTCCAAGGGTGGAAGTTCAAGTCCAAGTCAAAAATCTAGGTTTTTCACTGAAAACAACTCACAATTTTTGTTGCACAGCTTTGGTTGTATTCTACATCTCAAGCAGCATTCGAACACAGTCATTCACTGACCACCTGACAAACATCAGTGTGTGAACCTATTAAAGAGACTAGAAAGAACTGTCTACTTCAGCCAAATTGTAGACACCCAAGTTGTTAATCAGACCTTCTAAGAACCTCCTGAAAACAGTTAACTCGATCTAATTGCTTTAAGATTTAGTGTGACTTGCTATACAAAAGAGTAAAATAATTTTTGAAACAGAGATTTGATTGACACATTATTTTAAGCCTATGAAGGCTTGCCTTTCAAGCTTATTTTTTCACTAACATAACTGTTTACATTCAACAAAGTGATTATTCAGGGAGTTGAATTAAGTTCTTAAAACAAGAGTTCATTGTAGACAGCACTGGCAATATCCTTCTACTGAACAGTTTTAATAGCTGATGTTTGAGATGCATTTTATGTGAAGTCCCTTTTTGCATGAATAACAAAAAGATATGTCACCTTTTAGTATAAAATATTTCAGAACTATGCAGATTGCACGGTTAAAATGTCAGTGAATTTGTAAGCTTCAAATTCTATAGCGACATTCTGTTAACAAAGCTTTAAACTTTGGCTATATCCCTCTTTTCAGGAAGGACAAACACCCACAATAAACATATTTAACGAGCTGCTTAGCAATACCAGGATGCAGTAAACTACATTTGTAACTGCCTTACATGTTCTGGGATTCATTTTGTGAACACCAAAAGATATTAAGTATCCACACTTCTGAAGGATTTTACTGAACGTCATCCTGTATGCAGCAATGAGTAAGCAGAACCCTTTACTCATTAGATAGTTACAGTAATGCCTTGCCACATAAGCATCTCTCAGATCACCTACTGTTACCATTTACTATGATTATTTTCTTAAGTTACTCTAAACTTCACCACAGTTCAAAAACTGATGTTTCATTAAAAGACACTGAAGGTAGGCAATCCATTCAAACAACAATAACAATAATAATAATAAAACCACACAAAAAAACAATCCCCACCTAAGAATTAAAGGGCAATTTTAAGCAATATTGTTTCCAGTGGCTGCTTTTCATTCTGTGGGAACCTGCGTAAGGTACTGAGCAACAAGTACAGATAATTGAAAGGACTGGAAAAGCCAGAGCCCAGAGAAATAAATTCTGTACACATTAACTGTAACTTCACAGAGTTGGAAACAACTCCTGCAGCTTACATGCATGCCTGCAACATGACAGTTTGCACGTGCCACCACAAACCCTTTGTGCTGGTTAACCAGATAACAATCAAGAAAGTATTAGACGTTTCAGTGAAGCAACACCCCAAATTATTAGAGAGATACGCAAGTTAATTACATACTCTTTGTCTGAAGTCTGCATCAGCATTTGGGTTTAGCCCCAAAAGGGCTTGTTCATCCATCTCTACTGCTATACGATTTGTCTCCTACTCCTACTAACAGGTTTGCCCACTTCTTCTAGAGGAGAGCCTACGATCATCTGAAAACAGAAAGAGATTTTATTTGCTCAGCACAGCAATAAAAATTAAACGCAGGACAGCAGCAACCGCAGGCGTTTGCACACAAATCTCAGACACCCAGCATGAACTCCACCACAGCATGAGCATGCATTTTTCTGATACAGAAAACAAAATGCAAACTCCCTTAGTCACCCTTCGATAACAGAAGCGCCATAAGGTGAACTATTTAAGCAAAAGGCTGGAACTTAAATTTCAAGCACGTGAAGTTTCAGCAAGATTTGACGTAAGCATAAATCATCTACTTAAATGATACACAACAGTATTTTTTATCCCACAAGCTTAGCAACTGCAAAAATAAGCTTCTCTACTCATCTCTAAAATATTGTTAAGATGCTTCATAAAACCATTTGTAAAGTATTTCCCCTGGGGAACCAACCCATTAGGAGGTCTTTCTTCTAAAGCAAGGGCAAGCTGGAGAAGTGTCATAGACATTAACCACAAAATACATCATACTGAGCTGTTAACAAAGCTGCCTCTCCTGCTAATGGGTGCTAATTTACTAGTGATGATTTTTATTTAGAAATTTCAGCGTAAAACTAACAAGCAAGCTGGACAAATGTTCTAGAGATTGTGTCTCTACAAGCTGTTCTGTAATGCTCTGGATAAAACACAGTGGATTAAAAAAAGTCTCTGTCAAATACGCAGATGCTGTTAGACAGCAAGAGGGGACAAAAATCCACCTAGCCATCAAAAAAAATTCCCACGTGGTAACATCATTAATCAGGCCTGAAGCAAGGCCTCGTTATGTAAGCACGTAGGAGGTAGGGGAAAGGAAGACAGACAAGAGGAGGAGAGGAAACACAAAGTAACTGTGGTCTGAAACTGCCTCCATGCCTGTAGGTAGAATTTCCGATTTCTTCGCGTGACATGCCTGGTGCAAGCTCTGCTGTGAGCCCTCCCCCCTGAAGAAAGGTGGCCCAGTGACAGCGAGCACGCCTGGAAGGGAAAGCCCAGCATTTAGTGTGACAACGGACAGACATTCCTACAAAAGCCATTACAGAACCTATGATAACTAAATGCATCACGAAAGGCAATTTAATACCCAAAATTAAGCAGGCGCGCACACAAAAATGCAGGTTGTGGCAGCACAGAAACCAGAAAGTCTGGAACAAAGCAATGACTCGTGGCAAAACGAGCTCTGCACACTGCCTTACGACACAGCAATCTCGCACGGGGTCAAAACCCCTTTAGGGATTAAAGCTGCTCTGCTGAGGCTTCGCCCTCTGCGTCCCCAGCTTGTTTTCCCCATAACCAACAGCCAGAAAAGCCAGACGAGGGGGAAAAAAAAGTAAAATGCTGTAGGAAAAAATGCTTTTTTGGACAGCACCTTTCAGATGGGGCCTGGTCCACAGTTACACACGTAGAACTGTTTCAACTTACACAGGCATATTTCTGGCATATTTTCCCGCTGATATCACTTGATCCTCTGCCCGAAAGATAGGAATCTTTCACACACAGATGACAGGTTTTGCTATTAAAAATAACCTGGCTCAAAATGTGTTCTCTTCACGTGTTCAGCTAACAGCAAGGCCAGGCGGTTCTACTAACCTCGTATATGCTACGTGAGCATATTTAAAATTTGATCCTCTAGCAAATATTCTTTCCTAAGAGTTTTAGGTTGACTAGCCCGCTCTGGAGAACAATTAATAAGACAGCTTTCTGAAAAGACCGTTCAAATACCCTAACAGAACAGCTTCTCGTGGCACCCGGGTTTAGCTAAGCAAGTCGCTTTTCCTGCACAGATGTATTTTACTAACAAGTTATGCTTGGAAAGCAAGGCCTGACTGTAATTTTAAGAGAATTTGCCAAATCAATCGAAACATACACCCAGCTGTAACGCCTAGTATGGCGTTCAAGGCAGTTTTACTTGTAAACGGTGTTCACTGCTAACATTAAAAGTTAACACACAGCTGTGCAGAAGGCAATGCCAAAACACAGAGGAGGTTTTTTTTTTTTGTTGTTGCTGCTGTTAGCCCGTGCCCCGTGATGGGTGACAGAGATCCCAGTACAGCCAGAAGGGTGCAGGTCGTTAGCAGCAGAGTCACACAGGTGCACGTCTCACTAATTGGGTTGGGAAATGGGGATATGAGGTACTCTCGTCCTCAGTGCCTACGAGAGCACTTGGGAAGAGGCTGCTTCCACACAGGGACGGAGGGCAGACCCCGCCGCGGCACCAAGCGGGGGGGGGCAGGGCAGGGCAGGCCGCCCGCCCGGGCAGCCTTACCCAGGGGCCTAGCGGTGACAGCGCCTCACAGGCGGTACCGCGGGGCCCCTCTCAGCCCCGCCGGGCACAGTAGGCGCCGTGCCCGCTGCTTCCCCACCCCCGCCCCGGGTCCTCCCGGTTCCCCCCCGACCCCGGCGGCACCTCCCCGGGGAGCGGCGAGGCCCCGGCCCGGCCCCCCCCGCCGTTACCTTCCCGGTCACTGCGCCATGGCCGCGGCCGCTCCCGCCCCGCAGCTCCGGGGCCGCCACGAGCATAGGGAGCGGGCAGGGCCGGGCCGGGCCGGGCCGCGCCGCCTCGGCAGGCGGCGGCAGGAGGAGGAGGAGGAGGAGGAGGACGCGGGGGGAGGAAGACGCCCAAGGGGAGGCGCCGCGGCCCTCACGCGTCCGGGAAGAGGTTCCCCCGCCCCTCAGCGGCGGAGCAGGACTACAACTCCCAGCGTGCCCCGCGGTGCGCCGCTCGGCAGACACAGCCTACCGCGCCGCGGGGCACGCTGGGAGTTGTAGTCCTGCACCGAAGCAGCCTGGGAGAGGTAGTCCCGCCGCGCGGTGGGATACGTGTTACATGGCAGGTTACCGGCCGTGAGGCGGGGAGACGGGCACGGCACAGCCGCACGGCGGAAGCCACCCGCACAACGCCAGGCCTACCCGGACCCCCCCGAGGCCAAGGACAGGGCCCGCGCCCCCTTCCTCCCCCGGCGGTTAGGCGGTTGCCGCGGTTACCGCCGGCGTAACGCGCTCCGTGAATAGCGTAAGGAAGGCCCCGGGCGGCCACGCGGGCTCCCACTGCACGGCGGAGATTGACGGCTGCCTGGGCCAATCGCGCTGCGCGGCGGGGCGGTGGGCGGGGCCGGCGGCTGAGGTGAGGAGGCGCCACGCACGGCCCCTTCCTTTCCTGCGGGCGGCGGCACCATGAAGGCGTCGGGCACCGTGAGTGGGGCCGCGGCGGGGCGCCCGGCGCCGGGATTAGGATTTGGATTTGGATCGGGATTGGGACCGGGACTGGGATTGGGATCAGGATCGGGGTCGAGGCGGCCGCTGGGAGCGCGGTGCCGCGGGTTTGGGCGCTCCGTGCGCGGCCCTGCAGGGAGGCGAGCGGCCAAGATGGCGGCGGCGCCTGAGGAGGCCGCGGCGGCAGCGGGCCCGGGGACGGGGCAGGCTGGCGCCGAGCCGCTCACGGCTCGCTCCCTGTCTGCCCCCAGCTGCGGGAGTACAAGGTGGTCGGGCGGTGCCTGCCGACGCCGAAATGCGCCACTCCTCCGCTGTACCGCATGCGGATCTTCGCCCCGAACCACGTGGTTGCCAAGTCGCGGTTCTGGTACTTCGTGTCCCAGCTGAAGAAGATGAAGAAGTCTTCGGGAGAGATCGTGTACTGCGGCCAGGTGCGCGCTGGAAGAGCCGATAATCTGGGAGGCTTCTGGGGAATTCCGCCTGGTATACGTAAAAGGAATTTACATGAAGTGCTGTTACGGGGGGGCAAAACTAAAATTCATCCTTCATTTGCTGTGAAGATGAGCAACAAATTCACTTTTTCAAAGTGGCAGTGCATGTCCAGGGAGCTTAAAATCCCGTTAACTTAATATTTTAAACATATGATGAATTATACTATTCAGTGCTGTTTCCTGAGTTTTACACTCATTTCATTGTGGCATGTGCGTTTTAAGAGTTACGAGGACGTTCACAATTCTTGCAAAATCGATACCTGGGTGTATCTATCTTACCGTTTAAAGGATGTTTTTTTTTTATTATTTTTGCTGTGATGTAGGGCTGAAATCTAGTAATTTCACACTGAATTGTTAAGGTTTGGTTGCTGCTATGTTGGTGTGGGAGAAGAGACCAAATGTTCTTTGACAGTAGAACTTTCTACAGTGTTCTCATAAGAGCTTTAACGTAATTAAACTGGTGAAATACTGATGATGTAGTTACTTTAACTTTTTTTATGCTCTTGTCTAATTCCAGGTGTATGAGAAGTCCCCTCTGCGAGTAAAAAACTTTGGCATTTGGTTGCGCTATGACTCTCGTAGTGGAACTCACAACATGTACAGGGAGTACAGGGATCTGACCACTGCGGGTGCTGTCACTCAGTGCTGTAAGTATGTGTAACTGTTGGAGGTACAAAGTGCTAGGACCGGTATATAATGCAAGCTTAAATCTTAAATTGGATTTGAAGCCTAGGTAAGAGCGCTGTCTTCATCCACAGTAACCGAAACACTCGGAATCTAGATTGTGAAGTGGCTGGAGAAGTCTGTAGATGTTTGTGCTCCCTTACTGATGATACGTTTTCTCCACCTTGAAAATATTTCCACTTAATGTGACTTTCTGTAATTCCAGTAATGAATTTTGCTATACAGGCCAACAGTTTCATAACCTTTAAGGTGCTATTTACATTTATTTTACTGTATGTAGTGTTTTGAAATGGTCGAGTTTATCTTCCTAGTTCATGTGGGAAGAATATTTCAGATCAGGTTCTCCTGATTCCTCTTAATATGAAGTATTTGAGGGACAGACCATTCATATAGCCGATGCTATTGACAGTTGAATCTGGAAGCGTTCAAACCGCTGCAAGTTGCACACAAAAACCCAAAGAACGTTGTTCTTAGTAATGATGTTCTTGTCATGTGTGCAGATATTATATGTATCTTGTCGCCTTTCAAGAGCTGAGGTGCTCTTGAAAGTGAAACTTAAGGTCCTACATTACCTTGCAGGATATTGCCAGTTAACAAACATACCAAAAAGCTTGCTTAAGGGGTCTGAGAACTTGATTTGTCGTAGCACAATGACTTTGAAAGCTTCATGTTCAAGAATACTGTAGTAGATGAAGCTTTTAGTAGGTTAGATCTTCATGGGGGACCCTGTAAGCACGGTATTTCAATAGGCCTGTCTTGTAAAATTAGCTATTGTCATGATCTTAAGGCAGTGTGACTACCACAGAGAGGAGTTTTCAGGTAGCCTATGTACAGATCCTCCTGTTCCGTAAGGCAAATTATGTGGGCTAAGTAACAATTCCTGATTGTATCATGTACGAATTTTTAGAAAAACCTATTTTCCCAATAATTGTGTTTCATTGTTGATTCTGAATTACATTTTTCTTGTGCGGGTAAAAAAAAAAAGTCCCATATAGATTTCTGTAAGTTCATAACTCCCTGAAATCAGGCAAGAGCAGTAAGATGGCATTCTCTTGGAGAAGTTCTGAGTTCCAGGTGGAATTGTCTGCTGCGCTTTGGTTCTCTGATGAACAGTTCTGCCATCGCTCTAGATGGTGGAAATATCATGATTAAGCAGAGTTAACCACGAATTCTGGAGGTTGTGGATGGCATTCATATTTCTTGGAAGGACGCTGGTAAGATTTTGAACTGAAAATGTGTGAAGATTTATTTTAACGAGTTCTCTCGTTACAGACCGTGATATGGGAGCCCGTCATCGTGCCCGTGCTCACTCTATTCAGATCATGAAGGTGGAGGAAATCGCTGCGAGCAAGTGCCGTAGGCCAGCAGTCAAGCAGTTCCATGTGAGTGAAGTGAAACTGTGGCACCTGCTGGGTCCCAATTTAATATCAGGCTGAGAGGGGGAGAGCTTTGTTGTCTGGTACACCTTTGTTTTGCAGGCAAACGGGAGGGGACTGAACTGGCCTGCGTAGTTTTACAGTTACTTTATGCTGTGTGATCAAGGCTTTTAGAGAAGTCAAAATAAATGCATGTTATACTGCAGGAAACTTGCCTTAAACGGGCATTTTGTTCAAAAAGAACTATAAAACTAGCGCATCCATTACCTCCTATGAAGTGTATCTAATCTGTGGATGCATTACATAAATTACCTGTTGAATTATAACCCAGCTCTTTGTTGCAAACTGTTTTTGGTGTTCATCTAACATCTCAACTAACAACAGAAATATTTTTCTTGC
The DNA here is from genome assembly GCF_013377495.2 of Cygnus atratus. Lineage (NCBI taxonomy): Eukaryota > Metazoa > Chordata > Aves > Anseriformes > Anatidae > Cygnus > Cygnus atratus. The sequence continues at coordinate 36,055,640 of NC_066362.1, read as the reverse complement.
AGGATTCGAAAATCAAGTTCCCTCTGCCGCACAGAGTTCTGCGTCAGCAGCACAAACCCCGTTTCACCACCAAGAGACCAAACACATTTTTCTAAATGCAAAAACATGCTGTTGGCTCCGTGTTGCAATAAAGATGGATTTGAACCTTTGACTCCTGGTTTTCTTTGGAAAAACTCCCCAGTCTTTTTCCTTCCTTCCCCGAAGCCCCTTTCCTTCTGTTTGCTACGAGCTGTGAACTGTCAGCAGCCCGGTTGTAGAGCGCAAGGGAAAGAGGGGCTAGGGGAAGCGGAGGATGTTGCTGTTCTGCGGGTGGTGGAGAGGTGCAGCTCGAGGTGGGGAAGAGCTGCCTGTTAATTTCATGTGGGATTAACGTGGTAGAAGGGAGTGGGCAGGTGTTCCATGGGAATTACAGAGTCGTTAGGTTGGAAGAGACCTCCAAGATCACCGAGTCCAACCTCTGCCCTAACACAAGTCCTCCACTAAACCCTATCGCTGAGCTCTACATCTAAACGTCTTTTAAAGACCTCCAGGGACGGCGACTCCACCGCTTCCCTGGGCAGTCCCTTCCAACGCCTCACAACCCTCTCAGGGAACAGGAACAGCCCCTGCCGCCTAGCAGCCCTCCCGTGGCCCTGGTGTTCCAGATGGCTGTGTGCCTGTTCTCAGCGCTTACACAGAGTCTGCTCAGGGAGCTGACCTGTCCACAGCGCAACACGGAAGGGGATTAATTTGGGCAGTTCCTGAGCCATCAGCAGGCTCCCGAGAACCTCGCTCAGGGCTCTGAGTCCGGGGCGGGGCGGAGGCGGAGCGGGGGGAGCCGGAAGGGGCGGGCGGGCGGAAGCGGCCGGGAGCAGCGGGTGCGGGTGCGGGATGGGGGAGGCGATCGCGCTGGGCGCGCCGGTGCCGGTGGAGCAGGCGGTGCTGGAGACGTTCTTCTCGCACCTCGGCATCTTCTCCTACGACAAGGCCAAGGACAACGTGGAGAAGGAGCGCGAGGGCAACAAGAGCGCGGGCGGCAGCTGGCTGGCCCTGCTGGCGGCGCTGGCGCACCTGGCGGCCGCCGAGAAGGCGTACCACAGCATGGCCTTCCTCGGGCAGAAGCTAGGTACCGCCCGCCGGGGGGGGGGGGGCACGCACCGGGGCTGGCGAGCGGGGCGCGGCCGGGCGGCCTGGGCTCCTGCCCGGCCCCAGAGCCTCGCGTCAGAGCGGCTCAGGGCGGCGGCCGCCTCCTGGAGGCCGCCGGGGCTGCGGATTGCCTCCCGCGAGCTCTTCCTGGGGGTGACGACCCGCAGAGGCCTGGGACGTTCGGCCGCGGTCTCGGTTTTGTCAGCCCTCAGTCCGTCGGCACTAAGGGCTGGAGGTCCCGCACTGCTGGCTTTCCCTCGAGCGGCGGGGGAGAGGAGCCCGCCCGTCCGTAAAATCCGGCCTCGGTGTTCGCGTCGAAGGGGTGGCCGATTTGACCTGCTTTAGGAGGACCTTACAGGCAAAAAAATCCGTAAAGCTGGCTTTAAAAAGCGAATTTGGTGCTAGCAGAAGGAAAAAATTGTCAAAGTGGCAGGCAAAGTTGTACTTGTTTCCAGACTTCCCAGACAACGGCAATAGGTGATGGCTCCTCTGCCACGACTTGGGGGCAGGTCGTGGCTTGGAAAGCTAGCTCTTTATCCACCGTAACCAATCCTGTGCTTTTCTGCCTCAAATTGCTAAGGTTACTTTTGAACAGTATGTGTGAAAAGAACTGCGCACCGTTATAAAAACCACGAGCAGTCTGAAAGTGGAACCAGAATTTGGACTCTCCTCCTAAAAGTTCTGCAGGCTCAGCACTTGTGGTCCTTGCTCTGCTGCAGCTCGCGACAGCTACAGCAGCACCTTTGCACGGGCTTTTGGTAGCATCAAAGTTTGTCCCTGCCCGTGGCAAGGGGGTTGGAGCTGGATGGTCTTTAAGGTTCCTTCCACCCACGGAAAGGTCCCACAGAAAGCGTTTTATGATGGCCACTTTTAATTATTTTTTTTTTTAATTTTTTAAAGCATTGAGCAGGTAGAAAGAAGCCCTGACCTTTTTTTCTCAGTTTTAGTTATGCATTAACCTGTGCTGTGGTCCTGCTGAGATAAGCTATGTTTGTTTTGCCTGTGAATTCTGGCTTATATTAGGTGGTTTAGGGACTGGAAACGTTTGGTTTTGTAAGTCAGAGTGTTTGATGTTTCAAGTGGTATTGTTAGGGGAACTCTCTTCAAGAGATCTAGAGTTATTAACAGCAGTGGAGCGTATTAAAATTCCACGATGACTTGATTCTTCTGACTTGCACAGATAACACCATTTCCAGGTTATGTAGCATAGTAGCAAAATTACCTAACCCCTTGTTATCAAAAAGGTCACGCTGTAGTTAAGGCCAATGTGAAGGGGTTAAAGAAATGTTGCAGCAGTCGCTGGCTGCTGAAATATGAATAAGGACAAGCGTGACCTGTATCAAATTAGGTAGAGTGCTTCTGATTTTCTGCTACATGCAGCTCAGTCATTCACAAAACAATACGCTGAAATTTATTTCTTGATGAAAAATGGTGTGATCGAATAACGCTTGGGAACACCTGGGGAAAAAAAAGCACGGTTTTATTTTTTCCAGTACTGCTGTCTATCTCTGCTGTCCCTGGATTTTGGTAATACCTCCATATTTATCTGAACAGGTGGTCAGTCATTCTTCAGCCGAAAGGACTCCATCCGAACCATCTACACATCCCTGCACAATGAGCTGAAGAAGGTGGTGGCGACGGGTCGCAATGCACTAGGAGGAACAGCTCCTCACTTGGAAGAGCTGCTTTCTCACCTGTCTGAACAGCTCTGTTTTTTTGTTCAGGCTCGGATGGAAATTGCTGACTTCTATGAAAAAATGTACACGCTCAGCACCCAAAAGTTCATTAACTCTGAGGAACTGGTAAACATTTTGGAATCCATCTTAAAGAAATACAGCTCAAGGTCAGTGCTTGGTCATGTTTTGTAATAAATGATGTTGAGGTTCAAAGTAAGCCTGAAGATTTTGCTCTCCTTTCATTGCTGAGCAGCGTGGCCCCTTGCATGAATTCACACGTGACGTGAGCGTTGGGGAGCGGTGTCCAAACGTGAGCTGAGGGCTCCAAATAAGACAGTGAGACCTCCCTGACCCCCAATCTATGCAGCATGTTATAGAAACCATCTTTCTGATTCCTAATTCATGCTTAGCAGAGAGGGAGAATCATTTTCCTCATGGAAAAAGTACAAGAATTATTTCTTGTTTTTATTTATTAGGTGTGTGTGAAGGGGAAACAAGGCGTAATTTCATACAGACTTCAGTAAAATTAGTGTAGAAATATAACAGATATTTGTGTGCCAGTTTTAGTCTAGAATATGTCTGTTTAATTCTAAAAGCCATGTATTAGACTCCATATGCCTGTCTCTAGGAAAATTTCAAATTAATTTCACAGGTTATTTTTTTTTAATAGCTTTTTGGCCTAGATGGAAGGGTTTGATGGCCTTCTGTTATCCCTTCTCTTGAGCTATTGGAGCTAGCAGAAAGAGCACTTCTGAGTTTTTGGTCCCTGCTTTCGTGGTTTCTTGAAGTTAAGATCTAATACTTCCTTTTACAAGAACCCCAGGATGTCTTTAAATCACTGGGATGAGTAAATCTAAAATGATCTAAATGAGTAAATGAGTAGATCTAAATGTGATCTAAACTCTGATGAGTAGATCTAACGTGATCCTTGCAAGTGATTCAGTTTAAAAAGAGCAGTCTTGAATGACCCGACAACAGACAAAAAGGCCAATTCTTGATTTTAAAAGTAAAACAAGGTAGCTGTGGTTGGAAAATAGTTTCCAAATGTAGCTGGATTCTTTTAAATCTTTGTTAGTGAAATAATATCTAAGAGGACGTTTCAGGGGAATGTTCTGAGGTTTTATTTTTACAGCTAGGATTTTTAAAGTAAGTGTAAAAAAATAAAGATAACTTGGTGCTGTTTTCTGGCATTCAAAATCTAAGCACTGCAGCTGACTCCCTTACTTTTAGGAATAATTTAAGGAAATTGTAGTGTAGTTTTGCTATTTGAAAGTCAGAACTAGTCTGTCATCTTACTAGTCATTTCTGGTGATTCTCAGCTTGTAAACCTTCACAATATCAGAGCAGTTAGTCCAAGGAAAAATGAAACTACAGTTTTTTTTCCTTGGTATGATAGTCAGTAGAAGAGTAAAGGAAGGCATGCTTGTTGCACAGTTGCTTTATGATGTACGCTGGCCATTATCATTTGTTCTGAGCGTGTGCTTAGTCAAGAGCACTGTTTAAAAATCTGGAAATCAAAACTGAGTCTCCGAGGTGCGTTTGTGTTTCTAGTGCACTATTGTAAGGAAATAAGAAATGCCTCCTTGGGAAAATAGTGGTGATCTTGCTTGGGGATAATGAGCAATCTTTAAGGCGAAGACATTCTAAGAGGCTGCTGGAGCTATTTCAGTCATTTGGTTCTCCCCAGTAATGTACAGAGTATTTCTGAAAGAAAGGAATAATTTAACTGCAATAATTAAGACAGCGTCAGGTGCAGGATCCTTTAAACGCCTGGTATGAAATGAGTAAGTAAATAGTAAACTATCTTGATGTCATTTTTCTGAAGTGTTAAACGCTCTTCATCTAGTCAGCGTTTTGTAGATTTGTATGCATCTGTGTTCTCTAGAAGGAAATGAAGAATGGTGCGGCTTGTTTATGGTCTGCAAAACAAATCTATCATCCCTCTGCTTTCAAGAATGATTGGGGGAAGAATCAAATTTCCAATGTGCAGTTAAGTTCTTAACACGCTGGCTTACCGAAATAGCGCAAAAACCTGTCTGTTTTAGGTGATACCAAGCTCAGTCAGGTGCTCCTCTGTTAGGAAAGTTAATTACAGCAGATAGTCTGAGTAGATAACCTGGTTCCTCTGCAACCATATCAGGCTTCTCAGCTGTGGCTGAGAAGCGGATTTTTGGATTAAAACAGTTTAGCAAATCCTGCCGTGCAGTGAAACATGAAAATAGCAATGAGCCATGAAGGAAAGTGGAAGTGGGAAGCCGTACGTCAAAACATTAATCCAGGAGACACGGCAGCAAGTTTTTTAATTGCTTTTAAGGTTGAAGAATAAGCTTAGGCTGACTGCACGTGTGTTGAAACCACTGCGTTAAGTGTACGTTTGGTGGGAATATCTGGAATAGTGTTGCATAGTGCTTCTCTTCCCTTCTAATACCTGACAAAAAAACTGTTTTGTTTTTTTCTGCTGAATACCTAAACCATTGAAAAAATATAGTGTTGACTATTATGGGAATATTATTTCAAATTGACCCTTATTTGTTTAAAGAAATTCAAATATGCTCCGGGCTTTTCAACCCACCAAAGGAGTTGGTAAACACTGGATCACTGCTACAGCAGAAATACATGATGGCTGCTGACATACACTGTGTACAGAAGGTGGCAGGTCCCCCAGCCGAGCCTTTTTGCAGAACACGCTGCGTCGGTTGTTCCACCACATCCAGCATTTCATTTCCTTCAAATAAACTTGGACTTGCATCTTAAAAGCAAATCCTTTCAACATACGTATTGTGGCTGTTGAGAAAAAAGGGACACTTGAAAATATTTTTAAGATCACACAATTTTTGGATAAAATATGAAGAAAACAAGGTGGGAAAGAAAGCTATAGAATGGATCTATTCAAATTCCACTGGGACTTGTTCTAATGGTAGGGTCACTCTAGTGAATAAGATGTGCAGTGACACTTCTATGTTGTAGTTGAGATTTTTTTCTGTGAAATTCAGAGCTGATCTTGTCCTGAATTTTTAGAGAGGAAAAAAATGATTGTTAGAACATCTTTGTTGTGATATTATGAAGTCCCGCCAAATTTTTTTTTTTTGCTCTTAGCACACGTTCAAAATTTGGGACCAGGTTCATTGGTAAATACAGTCAATTGTGATTCTATTGACTAATTTCCCATCACATTTTTATTGTGAATTGAAAAGAATAAAACTCAATTTGGTTTCCTCACAGCTTTTCTGCATAAACATTGAATTTATAATGTAAGATAACTTTTTGTTTTAACGTAATATCTTAGCACTATTCTATGACTATCAAGACATATTGCCACTAGAAGGGATTTTAAATTGGAAGAAAAATTAAAAAAATCTTAATTCTTACTTAAAAAATTCTTAGATCTGAATTTAAAGAGGAATGGCACTATGGTAGCTTGTGGATCAAGATAAACAGTGCCTTTTCTTGGACTGGTCAAAGAGGATTCCCTTGCTTTGATAAATGCCTGATGGGTGTTTTTGTTAAATATGAAGTGCTGTATGTTCATTAAAATGTTTGTCCTAATTACGATAAAAGAGGAGTTTTTAAACTTACAAGGTGATTTTTTTTGTTTTACACTGTAGCCTCCTTTGTGTGGTGTTCTGTATATGAATTGACAACTATTTGCTGGTAATTTCACTGCTGCGTACAGCAGTTCTCATGTCTTGAATAACGTTGTGTTTTCTAGATTCCATCATCCAATCCTCAGTCCTCTTGAAAGCAGTTTCCAGCTGGAAGTAGATGTGCTTGCACATCTCTTAAAGGCTCAGGCTCAGATCTCAGAGTGGAAGTTCCTTCCATCCCTGGTCAACTTGCACAGCGCTCACACAAAACTACAGACGTGGGGCCAAATTTTTGAGAAACAGCGAGAGACCAAGAAGCATCTGTTTGGAGGGCAGTCTCAAAAAGCAGTACAACCTCCACACCTCTTCCTCTGGCTGATGAAACTCAAAAACATTCTCCTTGCCAAGTTTAGCTTTTACTTTCACGAGGCCCTTAGTCGACAAACAACAGCATCTGAAATGAAAACTTTGACTGCAAAAACAAATCCTGATTACTTTGGGAAAATTTCCAGTTTCATTCGGAAATATGATGCTGTCAATGTTTCCTTGATTTTTGACAATCGTGGATCGGAAAGTTTTCAGGGACACGGTTATCATCACCCCCATTCTTACAGGGAAGCCCCCAAAGGAGTGGATCAGTACCCCGCAGTGGTGTCTCTGCCCAGCGACAGGCCTGTTATGCACTGGCCCAATGTAATCATGATTATGACTGACAGAACCTCTGACCTCAACAGCTTGGAGAAGGTTGTTCACTTCTACGATGACAAAGTCCAAAGCACATACTTTCTGACTCGCCCTGAACCTCATTTTACCATCGTAGTTATTTTTGAGTCTAAGAAGTCAGAAAGGGACTCTCATTTTATTTCTTTTCTCAATGAAATTTCGCATTCCCTGAAGAACTCCAAAGCTTTTGCAAGCTTGAAGCCTGGATCCAAAGGGTAAAATACATAATACAAGTTTTCAAGGCAGAATGCCAGCCTTGGGGAAAGCTGTAGGCTTCAAGACTTACATAAATTAATGTTTTTTCAGAGTCTAATTAAAAAGGAACCATCATTTTTAATTATATAAGTTCATTTTTTTTAAGCTAACAGACATTTAAAAAAAAGTATTTCTGGTTGTACTTAGTGGGACAACTTAACTGTGGGGTGCTAAATGGCCACAGCAAGTTTTTTTTTTGTGTGTGTGGTTTTCAACTTGCAGAATGACTTATTTTTTCAGTCCACAGCTTTGTTGCCTGTATCACAGAGGAATATGTGCACTTTATTGTAATCTGACCTATAGAATTTATTGAAAATGCTATGAGGGTGGAAAATACTATCTTCAGAAAACCGTGTTGCCTGACAGGAATTATTTCTGGGAACTATACACTGATAGAAGGGAATATTAAAATGTGTGAACCTGCAAGAACACATTTTAAATAAAAATACATGCATCATAAAAATACTCTGAATTCTGAGTTTTCAAATGGCTTAAAATTGAGATCTTTGACATAAACCTTTAAAGAGCTGTCTCTGTTCTGAACAGATGTTTCAGAATGCACACTCGTGCAAATAAAGCTGAAGTATGGGTTGGAAGTAGACTATTCACTGGAGTGTTGTGACATTGTGTGTACAGTGTCAGTCTTAATTCAGATTTAAACTCAAGGAGATAAGCTGAGGTTGAGCAGGTATTTTAGAAGGAACCATGAAGAAGTGCCATGGAAATAGCAGTGAAGCTATTTCAAGTTGTGCTTTGGTCTGGCTATGTTTAAAAAAAATGCAGTAGGAAATCTCTTTGTGAATGAGTTAATTTACAATTTGCTGTTAGGGTCAACCTAGATTTATTTTTAGATTTTTGTAAGCATATTTTTCTTTCTGCTTAATTTTAAATAATTTCATAATATGGCCAAATCACTGTTGGAATTTTTATTTAAATATATAGCCTGCGTAGTATGTTTACCTCATTCTGAAATGTCTCTTATACCACTTACTTCTAGCCTCCACATTTGGAAAAAAGTATTGTGAGAAACACTCTGTAGCCAATAACTTAGGCTCAGGCAAGGATCTCAGTGAAGTAGTAATTTATTCGCGATTGCAATGGCGGGCGTCCCACAAGCAGGAGTGCACCTACTGGTTCCAAAACACAGTTTATATACTTCTTGATGACAGGACCCTCCCCTGTTTCCCCACTGAGTGGGTAGTCACAATCTATCTGATGCTTCACAGACAATGTATGGCCTTCAGTTGCCAGCCTGTTAAATTTCAAATTTCTTTTGACTTTTTTACTGTTTGAAGTGGTAATGTTTCTTCACTTATCTGACTTAACACCGTGATTTTCACCTAATTGTTCTAAGGAGTCTGGTTGTCTGCATTTTACAAGGTCGCCTGCTAAGTTTTCTTATCACTGCAAGCATATCTCAATACCCCATTCCTTACCTTTAAAAAATGTAACTCTGCAAAAACATCATTTTTATTCCCACAGTATGACATCTGGTTACCCTGTAAGTGCTGTGTTTATTTGGAGAATCAATAACCCTCATATTCTATTTGGAAATAATTTGGCTGTACCTGTAGCCCTATGTTATGTGACTCTTCTGACGACGTGTGGTGATTTTACCCTGCTGGGCAGCTGAGAGCATAGCTGCTCTCTCACTCTCCTTCTGAGGAAGGGGAGAAAATATCGTGGAAAGGGCTCAAGGGTTGAGCTAAGGACAGGGAGACCACTCAATTATTGTCACAGGCAAAGTAGACTCAATATAGGGAGATTAATACAATTTATTATATACCATTAGCAGACTAGAGCAGTGAGACAAAAAGCAAACTAAAAACACCTTCCCCCTCTTCTCATTCCTCCCCCAAGTGGAGCAGGAGAATGGGGGCTGCGGTCAGTCCCTAACGCTTTGTCTCCACTGTTCCTTCAGGGTCACTCTCTGCCCCTGCTCCACGTGGGGTCCCTCCTGTGGGATGCCATCCTGCCCGAACTGAGCCTGCGGGGGCTGCCCAAAGACAATACGGATCCTTCAAAATGGGTCCATACCACGGGATCCATCCCCCAGGAGCAAACTGCCCCAGCACGGGTCCCCCACGGGCGGCAGCTCCCCCCAGACCCCCTGCTCCTGCGTGGGCTCCTCTCCACGGGCTGCAGCTCCGGCCCGGGGCCTGCTCCTGCGGGGGCTCTCCATGGGCCGCAGCCTCCTCCAGGCCACATCCACCTGCTCCGCCGGGGGCTCCTCCTCCACGGGGCTGCAGCGTGGAGATCTGCTCCGTGTGGGACCCATGGGCTGCAGGGGGACAGCCTGCTCCACCAGGGGCCTCTCCACAGGCCGCAGGGGAACTGCTGCTGCGTGCCTGGAGCACCTCCGGCCCTCCTGCTGCACTGGCCTGGGGGCTGCAGCGCTGAGTTGGTTGTTTCTTTTTTTTTTTTTTTTTTTCCTTCAATCTGCTCGCCCAGAGGCCCACGTAGCGTTGCTGGGCAAAGTAGGCGGGCAGGGCTTTTTCCAGCATCGAGGCCACCGAGGGAGCCGCCAGGGCCCGGCTGCCCTCCCGAAGCAGGCTGACGAGGCGTGGGCAGAGCCAGCGGCGCCCCCTCCCCTGTTGCTGCCCTCTGAGGGCGGCAGAGCCAAGGTGTGTGTGTGAGCAGGTGGATGGCCTGGTCAGCCTGGCTGCAGAGCTCAAGGAGGGCATGGAGAGGTTGAGGGCCATCAGGGAGTGTGAGCGGGAGATAGACTGGTGGAGCGACTCCCTGCAGGGCCTGAAGGAAAGGCACCAGGGTGAAACACCCCAAACCGTGGTGGGCCCCCTGCCCTGTCGCTGCTGGGCAGAGGGAGGGGACCTAGGAGATGAGGAGGAATGGAACCAGGTCCCTGCTCGATGTCGCAGGCAACCCTCCTCCCTACCGGCCTCGCCTTCCCAGGTGCCCTTACACAACAGGTTTGAGGCCTTGGCGCTTGAGAGACTGGTGGGTGAGGATGAGGTGAAAAGTCTACCCAGGAGGATGCCTGGGGCAAGGGTGGACTCCACGCCTCAGGACTGCGTCCACTAAGAAAGACAGAAGGGTGATCGTTGTGGGCGACTCCCTTCTCAGGGGAACAGAGGGCCCTATTTGTCGGCCTGACCCTACCCGTAGGGAACTCTGCTGCCTCCCTGGGGCCAGGGTCAGCGATGTTGCCAGAAACCTTCCCAACCTGGTTCGCCCCTCTGATTACTATCCTCTATTGATAGTCCAGGCTGGCAGTGATGATATTGAAGAGAGAAGCCTGAAGGCTATCAAACGAGGCTTTAGAGGACTGGGACGATTAGTAGATGGATGGGGGAGTACAGGTCGTGCTTTCCTCCATCCCTACAGTGGCAGGGAGGGGTACAGAGAGGACACGGAAAGCCCACCTGATAAACACATGGCTCAGAGACTGGTGCCAACACAGATATTTTGTTTTTTATTTGACCATGGGGCGCTTTACATAATAACAAAATTATCTAGGTTCTTCCCTCTGAAGCTCGCTTTGGTTACTGCAACGTTCTTTCTGGGTATTTCTGTGGCCCAGGCTCCTATAAAACAAACATGCAGCGTTTTCTTTCCCTGCCCCTCCCCAGTCACCGCGGAACTGGCAAAGTCGGCAGTGATGAGATGATGCTGGAGCCAAGGAAGAGCCAATTCCAGAAAGCAAAGAACAGATCTGAAGAGAGGAGGGAAGCCTGGAAAACTCTGGCCTTACACCTTGTGAAGCTCCTCCCCTGCATTTCGTTCCACATGTGCTGCTCCACCTTGCTATTCAATAAACTTTGCCATATAGTCCATCATAGAAGGACAGAATTATTGAGGTTGGAAAAGACCTTCAAGACCATCAAGTGCACTGGTCAACCTGACCTCCGAAACCCCATTGCCAGGGAAGTGGCTGCAATGTCTGCACAATGCACAGACCGTCACAGTTTTTAAGGACTGAAAAGCAACACGAGTTCCTAATGGCCAACCCAAACCTCCCCTGGCGCAACACCTCCTCACATGCTATCCCTTCTCACCTGAGAGCACAGGCCGGCACCCACTTCCACGCGAAGACCCGGGCTGCCCTGCGCTCACCATGTGCCTGACGCCCGCGAGGCCACCCTGCAGTGGAGGCACTGGGCAGGCACCCCCCACCCCTGCAGGGCGGTGCCCCCCAGGCTGGACGCCCCTTGTGATGCCCTTTGTGACACCCTTTGTGACACCCTGCCCGTGGCCTGGCAGCAAAGCCTTGTGCTGCCTGCAGCCGGCGGCGCTCAGTGCTGTCGCTGCCACTGGGGAAGCGACAGCGTGTGCGTGGCCGGGAGCGTGGCTGCGGCCCTGCCCTCGCGTGGTGCCTCTGCCTCGCCGCGGGGCTCCCAGCCGTCTCAGCTCCCGTCTCCCTGCCCGGAGCCCGGCAGAGCCCGCCGGGCGCCTCTGGTGCCGTTGCCCTGAGGCGGGCCATGGCCTCATCCCCGCCGCAGCACGCAGAGGGTCTTGGGGCTCCTCAGGGGCCGTCGGGAGCCACCGTCGGTGCCTGTCGGCTCCAGGAGAGGCAGCCTGGTGGGCTGCACGGCGCGGCTGCCCGTGGCGACCTGGCCCTGCTGCAGCGGCGCCGGTGGCTGAGGAAGCTGTGCATCAACTGGCGGGATGCGGAGGGGCGGTAAGGGGCAGCCAGTGCCTGCAGCCAGGCCCTGGCCCTGCCTGGAAGCGCCCAGCCCAGGCGGAAGCGCTCTGGGCCCTGGGCCGGCCCGTCGTGGTCTCTCTGCCTTAACGTAGCATCTGGAATTTGCAGGACACCTCTGCATCTTGCTTGCGCCAACGGCCACGTGGATGTCGTTCAGTTTCTGGTTAGGAAGAAGTGCAAGCTGAACCCACGTGACAATTTGAAGAACACGCCCCTGATGAAGGTACGTGAAAACACGACGCCGTTGCTGTAGATGGGGCTTGTTGGCTCCGCTCTGAGGGCCGATGGCTTCCTGGCGGCATTCTTCACGTAGGCCCGCGCAGACACAGGGGCGCTGCAGTCAGCGCAGAATGGGCACGTGTTCCCTGACCTTTGGAGACCCTCTTGTTTTCCCGCGTTGGGAAGCTCTCTCTGACAGAGAGAAGCGTAGGCGTTGCAAGTCATTCCTTTCCTGTCTCTGGTTTCCAGGCGGTAGCATGCAAGCAAGAAGGCTGCGTGGCTGTTCTGCTAGAGCACGGCGCTGACCCAAACGTCACAGATCGTGGCGGCAACACTGCCCTTCACCTCGCTGTCCACACTGCTAACGTGTTTGTAGCGGGGGTCTTACTGCAGCACAATGCCCAGATTGATGCTCGGAATCAGGTAACCTGGTAGCTTGGGCAAGGCTGTCCTTCAAAAAAAAAAAAAAAGTGACTTCACTTTTCTCTCCTGTGCTAAGGTAGATTCTCTCTCCTTTCAGCTGGGATACACGCCGCTCGCTCTCGCAGTCTCCCAACGTTGCAAAGGGATGGCAGAGTTCCTTCTGGAAAAAGGAGCCGACGTGAATGCGCGAGATTGCTCTGAAAGGTGAAGGGTTTTTCAAAAGTTCGCCTGGGTTTCCTTAGCATTGCTCAAGTGAAATTGATCAGAGGCATAGGAACGACCTTTGCAAAAGAAGCCGGAGCCGCACCGGAGGAGTTCCTTCTGCATGCCTTGTGAAAGCAGATCTGCGCGTGGCTGCGGCCTTCCTGCAGGGGGTGTTTTCCACGCTGAGGGCTGCAGGAAAGCATTGTCTGCGGTGCCCCCCAGCACACAAGCACAGCCATTCTGAAACCTTGCCCTTTGCTCAGCAGCATTGCTGTTAAGCAGGAGAGGGAGAACTTGCCTGGAGACCTCCTGAGGTCCTGTCCAACAGGAGTTCGCTCGTGCTTTGCCTTTGCTTTCGCTGTCCCTGGAGGAAAGGGGGGGAATGCGTTGCCTGGGAGGCAAGTGGGGAGGGGACTAAAACAACGGCAACGCGATGTCTGCAGAAGCTGATGTCTTTTCCACCTGGTTTTGGATGCTACAGGACCGTTCTTATAATTGCTGCTGTTGTGGGGGATATGGACATCATGCGACTTCTTCTTCAGCGTGGTGCTGACCCTACTCTGACGGACATCACCAGCATGACAGCCAGGCGTTACTTAGCAACTCTCCATAGCCAAGAGTAAGTGTTCTGCATCGTTCATTGCCCGGGGGTTGTCCAAATGTCCGTGCTGTCTTATGGACCGCTTGGTAGAGGCACCAAAGTTTAAGGAGGCGTTGAGACCTTTGTGTCAGCTGGGCTCAGCGGCATCTTCAGATGCATCTCCTTCCCGCATCCTTTTTCAATAGTAGCCTGGGTCTGCAGCAAATTTTTGTTTATTTATCTTCTAAGGTTTAGTTAAGAAGCAAACGTGCAAGTGGTCTCTTCCAGAGCCCCAAGTTACCCTCTGCCAGGCTGGTCAGAGGAATAACAGCTGTCCAGCAGCGGGGAGTTTACTCTATAGACAGGAAGAGGCGTCTATAGACTGACTGAAGGTGCCTGTAGTGAATATGAAATCTGTAAGAGTAGCGCAAGCAGCAGTGTGTGCGTAACCCTTTATCAACTGGCTCTGAAGCTGTACAGGCTGGACAATGAACGGCTGCTGCTTTTCTAGTGAAGACTGTAGGCAAGGCTGTGGTTATTGTTATCCAAATGGATTCCCTTTCTTTCCGTCCGTAGTCTTACTGAGGAACGGGAGGAACCCGTGAGGTCTCAAACCACGGGGGAGAGTCTTCTGCAGATGCTGCAAAAGGCACAACAGTACCCGACAGCTCCTGCCCGGTGACAACTGGTGGGTACCGATTAGGCACACTTGCACTGAGCGGAGTAGGCGGGATCCTTCAAAGTGGACGAGATGATGTGGAAAACCCACTCTGGCCTGTAGCAGAATAATAACCCATTTTTGGGATGCAGGGCTTGAGTGATGGGGAGAAGTAGAGTGAAGGAAACACTCGCCGTGACTGGTTTCTTACCTCCTTTGCAGGTGGTGTCCTAGCAGCAGCAGAAGCGGAGCAAGAGGAAGATGATGACTCTTGTGAATCCTTTTCAGCAAGTGGAATAGCGGAAGGTGCAGAGATGCAGATCCTGAAATCTGCCGAGAAGCCTGGAAAGATGGAGATGGACGCTCAGTTGGCTCAGAAGCTATCTGAAGGTTAAACCCCTCAGAGGGAAACGGTTGTCATGGGGTCAGAGCTGTGAGCTCCTAGACCATTTTTAAGTGGCAACACCTAGGTGTCTGGCTTCTGGGAAGGTTTCGGGCAGTGCATCTCACAGAGGGGCGATCTCTTCTGGCAGTGCTACGGAAAGAGCATTCTTTCTTGTCGATTTCCCGTCAGCACGAGGATGCTTTGCAGTGTTTCTACAGTGCCTCCTGGCCAGTGCAAAGTGACCCTAAACACCAGAGTCTGGAGATGTTGTCTAGAGACCAGACGGCCCAAACTGTCCGCACGCCGCGACTCCTGCATGCCGGAGTCTCTTCCTGGATGCTACCCAGCCACCTTTGGGCACTGCTTAGAGCCACGTGCGCTGTCATGCTTAGGCACCTCCTGCTGGAAAGGACGCAGCAAGAGGCGGTGATGCCAAGAGAATACCGTGCTGCGGCTGGGTGTGAAGGCACCCTGGGAAAACATTTCCTATCTGCATTTGTACCGTGGAGTTGAACCGCTATGCGTCATTTGATGCAGGCCTTGAGGGATGGGGAAAAGTAGAGAGAAAAGGACACTCAGAGCGCCTCGTTTCTGACTTGCTTTGCAGATAACTTGCTGCTATTATCAGCAGAGGAAGAGGAAGGTGGTGACTCTTGTTCTGATTCTGAGGTATGATTCTGAGAATGATGAAGCTGTGGCAGACGTTGTGCTTCTGCATCCCAAGTGCTGAAAGGCAGGGCGACGGCACGTTATTTCTGGGCAACCTTTCCACACTGCCTGACTGTCTGTGTTCTTGCTCACTCAGGGGTCTGCAAAGGAGAAGGAAAACCTTCCAGAACAACAGGATGCTGAAACTCAAACAGATTTTCAGGACGATACACAGGTGACCGTGCTAAAGAGTGATGCAGATCAGTTGTGCAGATGCCTGCTGGTGGCGGGCACAATTTCTTAGGTTCAAATTCCAGCTGAAGACCGATCTACTGATAGGGTCGAATGAGTAAAAGCATATCTCGTCTTGTCATGTCCTTACTGATTTCTGCATTCTCATGTAACGCCATTTCTTCAGGGTGTGGTCAGACAGCTGCCGCAGGAGCTTCCCGGTGCTCTGGAAGAGCAGCCCGAATCCAAAGCTCCTCTTGAAGACCCTATGTGCTGCCACAGGTGCCTGAAGGGAGAGAAGAGGCGTTTGCAGAAGGAGTTGGACATGTTTAAAGCCAAGGTATGGAAAGGCTGTCTCTTACCACCTCTGCAGGGGCCCAGGCCTTTTTTGTGGCAAACCCAAGTGGGGATCTGCTCCTGTTGTAGGGGTTTTGTGTAACCCCGGCTGGTTCAGTGTGCGGCCAGCTGGGAGGGAACAGAACTGCTGCTTTGGGGTCTGCTTGTTTGTGCCTCCTGAAGTCAGAGCACGCAGCAGAGCTCAGGTTGTCTCAGTACCCTAGACAACTTGGCCACACGGTGGGATTCGGTGGCAGGGAAGTGACTCGCCTTCCTTATACGCCTGGCACCTATGGTTAGAGAGGTCAGGATCCATGAAGTCGCCTTGTCCCGACTTGCAGCGCAATGTGCGTGTTCCTTTCAAAGAGCTGCTTCCCAAGTGTAGCGGGGCGGGTGCACTTCTTTCTGTTTTGTTTGGCCAAGCAGGGTGTGTGGGCTCAGGGAGAAACGGGAGACGTCCTGGACTGCTGCGCTGGTGCATTTTTGTCTTCTCTGTCCTGTTTCTTCCTGCAGCTGAGTAACTTGCTGTGACTCCTGAATTCTTCCGTAGCGTGTTGTGTGTAGGCAGCAGCATCTGCAGTCTTTATATAGGAATTGAGGCGTAGAGGCCTGGGAAGTGCTGGGGTAGAAATCCTCTTTTCACCTTTTTTATAGAGATGTGTTGTCACTGTAGGAGCAGGAGAAGCTTTTCACCGAATACTTTCCATGCAGTAGCCAACAAGTGGTTAGAAAGGGTGTTTGGAGTCCTTGAGAGGGGAAGACGAGTGCTGTGGCAGAGTGTAGGGAATGAACGTAGACATAGGAGAGGGGCCAGTACGAAAGATGATGAAGTAACTTGGCTTTTGAGAGGTGACTGGAGAGTCGAAGCTGTCGACCCCTTTTTGTCAAGCCTAAGCTCACTTGTGTGAATTCCTGTTGCGATTTGACAGCTGCTGCAATCGCAAGAACAGCATATCCGGAACCTGAATTACAGAGCTGCCCTGCACATTGCTATACAGAAGATGGAGAGGGAAGTAACAGCTTCTGGCCTGAAACAGCAAAGCCTTCTGGTAGCATCTGCTGCAGCTATCAAACAACTGGAGGAGCGCATGCAATGGTAAGGGAGTAAGAGAGGGGGAGCAAGGCTTCACTTTCTGGGACTGTGCGAAAGCCAGAGGGTTGCCTTCTTGCAGCACAGCAAGTTAGTGCAGGCTTTTGAAAGACGCTTTTGCTTTTGGCTCTGTTACTTCATGCTCTTCTTCCAGGCTTTATACTCTTGAGGCTTGCTGTATCCACACGACTATAATTGCTTGCATGTCTTTCCTAGGCTCGAAGTTCGAAATGCCAGACTGGAAGCCATGGCCCCAGCAACAAGCCATGATCATCGAGGCCCTTCAGAAAGACCTGCAAGCCTCTGCCTCAGTAAGCTAGCCATAGACTTCCCTCTTTGTGAGCTCCTGAGCCTAATTACTTAATCACGTGGGGAAATCCTGCCCTTCCCCAGCTTTCTGGTTGTGAGAGCTGTCCCACGATACCATAGCAAGTGCTTCTTAACGCCCTCTTAGGTAAGGCCCTGACAGTAATGCGCTGGCTGAAGCCCCTTCTGCTTTAGGCCAGTCGTGAGGCAGAGACCTCATGCTCTCTAACCAAGTGTAGGTGTCGTGCATCATTCATTGCTAGGGGTTGTCCGAATGTCCATGCTGCTTTCAGGACCTCTTTGGTAAAGGCACGAAGGTTTAAGGAGGCGTTGAGACCTCTGCGGCAGCTGGGCTCAGCGACATCTTCGGATGCATCTCCTTCCCGTCTCAAGAGCGGGTTTGAAGCTGAGGAGAACAGCCACCCACACTTCTGAGAATTCAGTCCTGTGTTGCGGAGCTCCGCCTTGCTCCTAGGCGGCAAGGAGCTTCCCAGCTTTTGTTTCAGAGGGGATCCAACTGATAGCCCTGGAGTTAAGCTCCTTGGCAGTGTTCCTCCTCTTGTGGATAGCTTTGCGCTCCTGGGCGTTCCTTGACTTCATTCCCTTCCCCCTGCCCTTTTCTGTTAGCCTGTATCAATAAGTAGCAGGACAGAAGGGTACCTGGGTGAAGTTTGGAGTAAAAACACCTTTAGGAATATAGCACGTTTGAAGGGAGAGGGGAAGAAAAAAAACCACAAAAAACGAACACACATTCATTCCTTTTGTTCATCAGTCTGGCACAATATAAAGGATGTGCTAATGCATCATTTTCCACAGTTTTCAAATCTCTCGGAAGCTCGGTTTGGTTACCGTAATGTTCTTCCCAGGGATTTCAGTGGCCCAGGCCACTGTAAAACTAACAGCGTTTTCTTTCCCTGCCCCTCCCCAGTCACCGCGGAACTGGCAAAGTCGGCAGTGATGAGATGATGCTGGAGCCAAGGAAGAGCCAATTCCAGAAAGCAAAGAGCAGATCTGAAGAGAGGAGGGAAGCCTGGAAAACTCTGGCTTCCACCTTGTGCAGCTCCTCCCCCGAATTTCGTTCCACATGTGCTGCTCCACCTTGCTATTCAATAAACTTTGCCATCTAGTGTGCATCTTTATTGTCATAGAAGGACCTACTGTAGTTGGGCAAGTGGTGCCTGTGGCTATGGGGAAGGGATGCTGGGCGACGTTTCTGTGCAGGAGGAGGCGGGAGTTGTTTTGGCCCTCAGCGGTGGGGTGGTTTGCTGCAGTTTTCTTCCATGGGTCTGGGGGAAGCAGCCATAGCAGCCATCTAACTCTTGGGTAAGAATTCCTGAATAGCTTCGCTGATGGAGAAGTGGACAGAGCCATAAGCATAACTCTTGTGGTGTGCAAAGGGCAGGGAAAGGGGGAGATGTGCAAGAGACAAGTGGCAGGAGAGAGGACTGGGTGCTGTTGGGTAGGAGAGAGAGAGCAAATTCTACAGCGCTGTGCCCAAGGCTCTGCTTCTAAGATCTCAGCGTCCCGTGAATAGGTAGGGAGCAGAAAATCCCAGCAACAGGAGCTGGCTTGAATGAATGCTATATAGCTATGAAGCTGAAAAGAGGCAGCAACAACAGAATCCGTACCAAACAGTTGTGTAAAGTTGAGATGTGCCATGAGCAGAAACTAAGGGTGTGAAGGGTGTGAGGAAAGAATATTTGCAGCCTGGTTAGCCCCGTGCAGACTTAAAGCACAGTCTCTTTTCTGATGCCTAGAGCAGTTTACCTTTTAAATGACAGATGAGGTAAGGGGGACACTGAGTTCTCTATGATGTGAAGTTGGCTAGGCCAACATTGAAGACCTGCCAGCTCCAGGGGAGAATCAGGTATGTGCCAGTAAGGTACAGGTTATCAGAGACTCACCAACGAGGAAAAAAATAGATCGACTTCAGTGCTGGAAAGATCAATCAGCCTCTTTACCATAAGAATTGCAAAGCAAATGCACTTCTGCCAAACTGCATGCTATCCCATCTGTCAGCTTCTTCTCTCTCCAGCAGTTCAGCTAAGCAACGTTGAAGAAATCATCAGTTGAAGACACTGATGTACTCTCAAAGCCTGGTCTACAAGACTGCTTCAAATGCGAGGTGTAAAGGTGGTGGTGGTAACACAATTAGAGCTGATGCTTCCAGGTGTACCGAAAAAAGTTTTAAAACCGAGTACTGAGCGTTGATATTCCTGGTCCCCATTGCTTAGAATAGCAATGTGGAAGCTCGCCTTCAACCACATTTCAGAGCCTGCCATTACTTATCAGAGTCTCTGAGGATTAGGAAAGAACTTTTAATTTAGCATCCCTTGCCTGGAATGTGAATTAAACAGCAGCAAAAAGTAGGATCAGAAACATAGAATGGTTTAGGTAGGAGAAAAGGGACCTTGAGGACCACCTAGTTCCTATCTCCCTGCCACCAGCAGGGACACCTCCCACCAGACCAGGTTGCCCAAAGCCCCATCCAATCTGGCCTTGAACACCTCCAGGGATGGGGCATCCACAGCTGCTCTGGGAAACCTGTTCCAGGGCCTCACCGCCCTCAGAGTAAACAATTTATTCTGAATATCTAATCTAAATCTACTCTTTACCTAAAGCCATTCCCCTTGTTCATTCACTACATCCCCTGACAAAGATGTAGTACCTCCCCAGCTTTCCTGTAGGCCTCCTTTTGGTACTGGAAGGCTGCTGTAAGGTATCCCAGGAGCCTTCTCTTCTCCAGGCTGAACAACTCCCTCAGCCTGTCTTCACAGGAAAGGCTCTCCAGCCCCTTGATCATTTTCGCAGCCCTCCTCTGGACTCGTTGTTATATGACCACATCCTCCTTGTTCTGGAGGCCCCAGAGCTAAACACAGCACTCCAGGTGGGGTCTCATGGGAACAGAGAAGAGGGGGAGAATCCCCTCCCTTGACCTGCTGGCCATGCTGCTTTTGATGCAGCCCAGGATACGGTTTGGCTTTCTGGTCTGCAATCGCTCATGTTGGGCTTGTCATCAACCACCCCCCCAGGTCCTTCTCCTCAGTGCTGCCAATTTCTCTAGGAGAATGCTGTGGGTAAGAGTGTCAAATGCTTTTTAGTCAAATGCAGGTATATGACATCCACGGCCTTTCTGAGCTCTACTAAACTGTTCAAACGTTTTTGTAGATGGATATCTGGTTAGTCAGTCAGACCCTGCCCTTTGTAAACCTATGCTGGCTGCTTCTGACCACTCAGTTGTCCCGTACATGCCTTGTGATGTAATCGGGATGATCTGCTATGTGACTTCCCCTGGTACCAAGGCCAAACTGACATGCCTCTAATTCCCTGAATCTTCCTTCCTGCCCTTTTTGTAGACTGAAGTCGCGTTTGTTAACCTCCAGTCAACTAGGACTTCCCCAGTTAGCATTTGGTAAATTCTTGAAAGAATTCAAGAATTTGGTAAAGTCAAGAATTTGGTAAATTCTTAAAAGCGGCTTGTGTTCAGAGAGATGCTTGGCTCCTTGAAGCAGAGGCTCTAGGTGCTCCCTGCCATCTCAGGTGAGAATTAAGCTTTCTTCTTTTGGTCCTGTGACTTCCGAGTTGTGCTGGAGGGTGCCACAGCCTCAGCTGGACAGCAGGGGTTTTATACTAAACACCAGAGGGAGAGGTGCCTGAAGACTGGAGGATAGCCAATGTCACTCCGGTCTTCAAGAAGGGCAAGAAGGAGGATCCGGGAAACTACAGGCCAGTCAGTCTCACCTCTGTCCCTGGAAAGGTGTTGGAACAGCTTGTTCTGGATGCCATCTCCAAGCAATTGGAAGAGAAGAAGGTTATGAGGAGTAGTCAGCATGGATTCACCAAGGGGAAGTCGTGTTCGACCAACCTCGTAGCCTTCTATGATGGCATCACCAGCTGGGTAGATGGGGGGAGAGCAGTGGATGTCATCTACCTTGACTTTAGCAAGGCTTTTGATACTGTCTCCCATGACATCCTGCTAGCAAAGCTGAGAAAGTGTGGGATAGATGAGTGGACAGTAAGGTGGGTTGAGAACTGGCTGACTGGCCGAGCTCAGAGGGTGGTGATCGGTGGCGCAGAGTCTGGCTGGAGACCTGTGACTAGCGGTGTTCCCCAGGGGTCGGTGCTGGGTCGGTCTTGTTCAACATCTTCATCGACGACCTTGATGAGGGAATAGTGTCTGCCCTCAGCAAGTACGCCGATGATACAAAGCTGGGAGGAGTGGCTGACACGCCAGAAGGCTGTGCTGCCATTCAGCGAGACCTGGACAGGCTGGAGAGCTGGGCAGGAAGAAACCAAATGAGGTTTAACAAGAGCAAGTGTAGAGTCCTGCACCTGGGAAGGAACAACCGCATGTATCAGTACAGGCTGGGGGATGACCTGCTGGAGAGGAGCTCTGAGGAGAAGGACCTGGGGGTCCTGGTGGACGACAGGTTGACCATGAGCCAGCAGTGTGCCCTGGTGGCCAAGAAGGCCAATGGGATCCTGGCGTGCATAAAAAGGAGCGTGGCCAGCAGGTCAAGGGAGGTGATCCTCCCCCTCTACTCTGCCCTGGTCAGGCCTCACCTGGAGTACTGTGTCCAGTTCTGGGCTCCCGGTACAAAAAAGACAGGGATCTCCTGGAAAGAGTCCAGCGGAGGGCCACAAAGATGATACGGGGCCTGGAGCATCTTCCCTATGAGGAAAGGCTGAGAGACCTGGGTCTGTTCAGCCTTGAGAAGAGAAGACTGAGAGGGGATCTTATCAATGTTTACAAATATCTTAAGTGTGGGAGACAGAGGGATTTGGCCAACCTCTTTTCAGTGGTTTGTGGGGACAGGACAAGGGGCAATGGCCAAAAATGGAGCACAGGAAGTTCCGCACCAACATGCGAAAGAACTTCTTCACGGTGAGGGTGACGGAGCACTGGAACAGGCTGCCCAGGGAGGTTGTGGAGTCTCCTTCTCTGGAGATATTCAAGGCCCATCTGGATGCCTACCTGGGCAACCTGCTCTAGGGAACCTGCATTGGCTGGGGGTTTGACCCGATGCTCTCTTGAGGTCCGTTCCAACCCCTACAATTCTGTGATTCTATTCCAGTCAGCAGGGACCTCCCCAGACTCCCATGACCTTTGGTAAACTGTTGAGTAGGGGGTCCAGCTATAACACCTGCTTATTCTTCAGCACTCTAGGGTGAATCCTGCCTGGCCCCATGGACCTATGAATGTTGAGCTGGTACAGCTGTTCCCTTACAATTTTGGTGACCACAGAAAGAAAGTCATTGCTCCCTTGTCATGGTCCCCCAACTTGGAGGTCCAGGCAGCCCAAGATGCGTTATTGATGTGTTATTACTGTTAAAACACTGAGGAAAAAAAAAAAAAAGCATTTTAAATCAGTAGAATCATAGAATCATTAAGGTTGGAAAAGACCTCCAAGATCATCTGTCCAACCACCCCCCTACTACCAATATTAATAATACAACCGATACTCACCGAGGCGATCGGCTCCGGGGCGGACGCGTTCTGCAGCGGGGGCGGGGGATCGAGGCGGGCAGGGCTTTTTTTTCGGCACCGAGGCCACTCGAAGCAGCCGAGGGAGCCGCCAGGGCCCGGCTGCCCTCCCGAGGCAGGCTGACGAGGCGCAGGCGGAGCCGGCGGCACCCCCTCCCCGGCCGTACAAAGGCAGGCCCTGGGTGAGCGCGGCGACCAGGCGGGCACACGGCATGGCGCCGCAGGCAGGGCGGGGCGCAGGCAGTGCGCGCAGGCAGGGCGAGCGGGGAGGTGGCGCCCTCACCGCTGTTTTCCAACGGTCTTCTCCAACGGTGGTTGTAACCTGCTCGTGAGGAGCCCGGCCATGGTATCTGGCCAGGGGACCTAGGCCAAGGCGGGGAATGGAAGCAGGTTTCTGCTCGGGGTGGTAGGCGAGCCCTCACCTCACCTTCCCATCTACCCTTACGTAACAGGCATGAGGCTCTGGAACATGATGGTCAAAAACACTGATGTAGACGAAAAGCCCATGCCGTTTGGAAGGGGTGCCTAAGGCAAGGCAGCCTACCCCAGCATCACTACATCTTCTGTCAAGAAAGAAAGAAGGGTTATCGTCATGGGGGACTCCCTTCTGAAAGGGACAGAGGGCGCGATTTGCCATCTGGACCCAACCCACAGGGAAGTTCTGTTGCCCTTCCTGGGGCTCGGGTGAGAGACATTGCTAGGAAAGTTGCTCGCCTGGTATGGCCCACCTACTACTACCCGCTACTGGTCTTTCAGGCTGGTAATGACAAAGTAGCAAGAGCAATCAAAAAGGACTTTAGGGCTTTGGGGCGACTGCTTAAAGGATCAGGGGCACAGGTTGTGTTTGCCTCTGTCCTTCCGACAGGAGGGATCAATGTTGACAGGCAGACTCGGCTCATCAATACGTGGCTTCGAGACTGGTGCAACCAGCAGAACTTTGGGTTTGTTGATCACAGGAGGGTCTACACGACACCAGGCCTGCTGGCACCAGATGGGATGCACCACTCTCAGAGGGATAAAAGGATTTTCACCCAGGAGTTGGCAGGGCTGATAGATAGGGCTTTAAAACTAGAGCCAAAGTGGGAAAGGGATATAAAACCAGGCCCACCAGTGATAAAGCTAACGGGATGGTGTGCTAGAATCAGAGGCATGGTGTGCTAGTGAGGTCCTTTGGTGTGCTCTACGAGGTGCTGCGTACAATGAGGCAGATTTGAAGTGCTTCTACACAAATGCATACAGTATGAGGAATAGACTGGATGAGCTAGAAGTCTTGGCCAGACCCAGAGCTACAACATCATGGGCATAAGCGAAACCTGGTGGGATGAGTCCTGTGACTGGTGTGTTGCAATAGATGGTTACAAGCTCCTCAGGAGGGACAGGCAGGGCAGACAAGGTGGTGGGGGTGGCACTGTACGTGAAGGCCTCCACCTTTTTCTGCTTATTTTGTTAGGTGGCCATCCACTCCCAGTAATCATTTCAGTGATTTCTTTTGACATCCTCTTGCTGTATTCATACTTGAAAAAGCCTTTTTGTGTTCTGACACCACAGTGGCCAGTGACAACTCAAGTTGGTCTTTGGCTTTTCTTGTTTTCTCCCTGTAGATGAGAACTGCAGCCAGACCTTGCTTCCACAGGTCTTATATATTTTTTTTCCATGCTAGTTCCAGGAGGAGTTTCCGTGTTCAGCAGGCCAGTCTTCTGTCCTGTTTGCTAGACTTGCAGGATTGCCTGCTCCCAGGCTTTTAAAGGTGGTTCTTGAAAAACAACCAGCTCTTATGGACCTCTAAATGCTCTAGAGCAGATTCTTAGGGAACACTGCTAAGTAGTTCCCAGGGAAGAGAACAGTTAAAACAAAGAAACAAACAAACAAAACACTTACCAATGATCTTATAGTGTATCCATCCAGTCAAGAAAGAGGAGCAAAGTCTGAATGGTTTCAAGTTCTTGCGTTAACTATCTTCAAAGCTGTCAGCTGAAATGTCTTCAGGGAGTTGATACAGTAATAGTATATTAAAAACATAAGCTTCATGCTTCAGAGTATAATTTGCTCACCAAGCACTAAAGAATTTATCCATCTGGAAGGTTATTCTGCAACCATGCTTTATATAGATTTAATTATTTTGTGCTTTTCATGATAGGATTTTCTTAGACACTTCTGTTATAAGTTATATTTAGAGACAAGCCAGATAGAGCTTTTTTTCAAAGCTGACATTCCTTCAAGACTACAGAGTGTAGGCGTTAAATTCAACTCAGGTAAGCAAATATCTGTTCGCAATTTTTGTACCATTTTTTGATGCGTAAGATCAATACACTAAACTACATTTTTGCTTCAGTGAAACAGAAACTGCCACTAGAGGGTAGTGTTAAGTCAAAAAAAAAAAAAAAGTATTTTTGGAGTAAATCTGTATCCAGGATAAAATAATTTGAACTCTCCTGCACATTTATAAACATGCAGTAGATTTTACGGCTCTAGTCAGATTTGTTTTAGTATTGTTTGCTTTTTTTCCTATCAAG
The DNA here is from genome assembly GCF_013377495.2 of Cygnus atratus. NCBI lineage: Eukaryota > Metazoa > Chordata > Aves > Anseriformes > Anatidae > Cygnus > Cygnus atratus. Next base: position 36,030,536 of record NC_066362.1, on the reverse strand, counting down.
TTATTTATGCACTTCTATTTCAACTGTAAACAGCAATAACAAGTATCTAGGTTCATACCTTAATATACATATGAATGCTAAAATGATTTTGTTTCATCTTCTTTGTGAGGGACTTTTTCACTGAATTGAAAGAAAAATGTAAAAAGGCTTTTATGAATTTCTGTTGGAAACTACCCATTCACTTAAAATTGCATTGCATTGTATAGAATATTTCTTTTCCTCATTCTTCTTCCTACACAATAGAAGAACAGAATTATCTTTCACCAAGGCAGTGCAATATGATCTAATGACTGTTGAAGTCCATTTAGGCAGTTTGATAATGTCCTTTTGTCAGCTCTCTTGCTCCAAGCTCAGCTCCAGGACTGGTCAAGATGTGATCCTCCAGTGAGGCAAATCTATCCAAACCTACACCTTTTGACATACACTCCTGGGAAGATTTTTTTTTTTTTTGGGGGGGGGCGGGTATCATCTGTTTCTTTTCAATTTGAGTAGTTGTCTATCAAAGGTGAGCATGTGCCAGCTTTCCATGCAAAGGTTCCCAAGGAGGCTTCTCCCAGTCACTTCTCGTCTTTGTCAGTGTGTGCTCCCCAAGGGGGGTTTGTTTGGTGAGGGAAAGGCATTCAAGGAGGCCATGCTGGGAGGCAAAGGCAGCATCAGGCTAAGGTTTAAGCCTTACGGTTTAGCACATTAGAATGTTTTGGTAGTCTACATTGCACAGAGCCGTGTCCATGGGAAGTGAAGCCCTGCCACAAATCCCTCCCAAACCTGCTACAGAAGTCCGTGCTGATGGCCAAACTCATCCATCACCCATGTTTCACTTCCCATCCCCAGTCTGGGTCAAAACCCATTAGCAGTTGTACTTATTCTTCCTTTTTTTCCATGCTGGAAGATAGCCGGATGAAAAACACTACCCAGCAGCAAATTATTGGGCTTTGATGTCATCTGAAGAGTGTCAGTTTGTGTTTCTCCTGCTGCTGTTGTACATCACCACACACGATGACAACCCTGCCGGGGAGGCTGCGGCCCTGGCTGAACCAGCACTAAAAGATGATAATGTGGGTTTTGGTGCTGTGCAGTAAACACATTCTTTCGACATGACTGTGTTGAAATCGCAGCTCTTCAGGGGACAGGACAGTGCCTTTGAACTGATATTGCAACTGTGTGTGTGGGACGCAAATGCAGAGTGTAAAGCTACCCCATGGTGTGCTGGTTTAATAGAGCAGATTTTGAATGACTCATCATGAAGATGAAAATTTTCTAGTGGCATTTAATTTTAGCCTGATAAATCACTGGGGAGGGAAAAAAAAAAAAAAAGCAGTCCGGCACTCCAGTGTCTTAGCACTCCAGCAACCAGATGAACTTGGTTTTGAGAGCTGGAAGTGGTGGGGAGCTTGGATGGTGGCTGGGAAGTGCAGAAAGAGGTCAGGTGAAAGCACAAAGATGGGTTGGGCATGACTGGCTGTGGGGCAGAGCCAAGCGCTTGCTGTCGTGGTGGCCATGGTGGCAATGGTGGCTGCAGTAGTGGCTCCTCCTCATTGGCGCATGGGACACCTGCTCGCCATGCGTGTGGTTAAAAACTAATGATATTCATTTGGTTACTATGGCAATGATGTAGCACGAGTTGTCATGGTGATGGAGTGGAATTTTTTGTCATCTTCCTCCAGAAGGGTGATGTACACAGTTTTGGGGGTCTCTGACCTTGACCACTCACCCCACGTCTTCTTCCTTGGTAGAAATGTTTGCACGCACTGCAGACAGTGAATATCCTTCCCACATGGCTACTTATTTTTTCGCATCCCAATGCTAGATTTTTATTTCACATTTAGAAAGCTAAGAATGCCTCTGGTAAGCCATAAGTTGCTAAACCTAACATAATTATGTGCACTACTATGTAAGGTGTGTTAATAAAACATCCTTCTGCTAGTGAGGCTGTTTCCAGGCACTTCTTTAATCTTGTGCCTGCTCTTCACATCTGTATCTGCACATGATACAATTTAATAGGACATCAGGTGCCCATTTGAAAAAATAATTTTGAGCTGAGCTGAAGTTTGCTTCAAATATTCTCTTTTAGTACAGAATAAAATATGTTCTGTCTTGGAAATGCATCTGTTTGTTGCTGTTTTATTTAAATTGCCTGTGATTTCTTTTTCAGGCATTAAGAGGAATATGCAATCTTTCTTCCTTACTCATAAGCTTTGCACCAGTTCCCCCTCGTGGCTTTGTATATATAAATATATATATAGGTCATCAACAGGACAAGTACGCTGTATGTAAATTATATTGTTTGCAGTGGTCCTTTCTCTAGGAGAGCTGATGAAAGTCATATTTTACCCATATAGAAGCAGAGAGAGTACCTATCAATCAGCTGTGTTTTTTCAGTTGTGCAAGAAACTAGATTCCTAGAGTGCAGAGAATATCCAGTTGGTTTTGTAAGGATAAAATTTTCATATTCACCTTGACTCAAGATGATGCCTATCTTTAAGAAAACAAAACATTCTGCTCATGGTCTACTTCCAAATATCCCTAAACTGTTCATTGCACTTAAGTTTCTCTGCTAAGCCATACACCTCAAAATGAAGACTGAAAATAGTATTAGTGTTTCATGGCAAGGAGTATAGGCTTCTTTCAGAAACTGTTATTTGCAGGCACCAGGGAGTCTGGGAATTGGAAAACCTGAATTTTAGGTGTACAATTTATCAGTGCTGATACTTCATAAATGTTTTCAATATTTTATTTTGCTCTGTGGTTTTTAGCAGGTAAGTCTTGGGTGTGCCAGCAGAATGGTGTTCATTGCCAGGAAGCATAAGACGGGTGTTGGCTCAGGGATGTGTTGGGGTTGGCGTTTGGACCTGAGCAGTGTTGGGTGGGAATCTTGTTATGCCTGGCACTCCTAAATCTTTGTAATCACAGTTGCATTTTTAAGTCCTTTTTGTTTTATAAACCCCTGATTACTGTGTGCTTCAGCACACAGCTCAAGTGAGAAGCTCTCATTGGTGACACACACTGGAGAGCTTGTTATAGTTCCTCGAAAATACAGATAGTTTTTTTTTTCTTTTCTTTGTTCATAGCTTTATAATTTCTCCCATAAGTGATGTCAAAGTCATTGACCTAAGAAAATAAGTTTTCAGGAACTCATGAGACCATATGGTACCCATGTACCAATTCAAGCACAAAAATGCAGCTTCTGGGTGAGGTAAACTCTCAGCTGAAAGTTGTGGGGAAGCAACAAGATACCACCATGTGCTGGCCGTGTTTTTCCAGACTTACTGGTTATCTCCAGAGGTCCCTACTAGAGTGGAGGTACGCAGCTACACACACTTGTAGCTAAAGATGATGCAGCCTTTCTTGGTTGACTTCTTAACACAGGCTTCTCAGAGCCACGAGTTTTACAAGAAGCTGTGTAAAATACTGGGAAAATGTTGCTCCATCTCGATAAAGTTCTTGCAGATGTGTCTTCTTCTGCCATGTCATCTCATCATCTTATTGTTCATTTCTTTTCATACAAAATATTCTGTGCTTTTACTTGTGTACTTTCAAGTGCTGGCCTTAAATACAGAACCTGCCTGGATTGTCTCACCAACACAAGGTGGGACACCTGTGCAGGGCCCGTCTTGCTCTTCAGGTGTTGCATCAGCCCTGGAAGCCATTCAGAGCCTCCCCAGCTGTTCCCTGCTCAGTCTGCTTGTGTTGGGGCCACAGTGTAACCACAAACAAATGAAGCATGAAAGACTGTACAGGACCTTTATTTAGATTTATTCAGGCATAAACTGTGATGTAAATTCAGCTGGGTTCCAGATCAGGTGATGCCAGTGAGTGAAGGTTGGTAGTCTGCACTATTGTTCTTCAGGTGTGTTGTTGTCAGCAATTTTTGGCAAGTCACTTCAAGAAATCTCGTAACACATTGTTCTCTCCTACCTTATCAGTCTTTCAGATGATAAAAGAAAACTGGCTGTTGAAAACATGAATATCTCTGGAGTTATGCTGGTATAGATCAGGAGATTTATGCCCGGACTTCTTGAGTGCTCTCTCCCTTCTCCAGAGACAGAATGATCTGACACAATATCTGTCACCATATCTCGAGAGAGGTAGATTTAACTGTGTTCAGCTGCTGAAAAACTTGAAAGCTCACTGAGAGGAAGGATACTGCTCAAAGTCGTGGCAGTCACTTCTTGCTGCTGAGGTTGCACACAGGATTAGAGAACGCAGAAACCTGCTAATGATTAAATTTGTGATTTACAAGCACTGAGAGCTTTTAGGGATGTCAGACTAACTCCAATAGATACAGTAAAAAACCTGATCTTTTGGGAAAGTGTTTATTTACAGGAACAATATTTGTTCAGAAACTTGCTCTCTTGCTAGAAAGAAGTTTTAGGAGATTGCTGCAAATATTTTAAGAGCAGGCTCTGATGAGTGAATGTTCACCCTGGAGATTTTTCTAAGATGTTCAACAAACTATTACAGTTACTAGTAGAGTCAATATTAAACAGCAGTGAAACTCCTCTGATATCTACATCACTGACTCTACGTGGCAAGAAGCGTAATGAGACGTTGCAGTATGCTACAAAGAAGTACCGAAGCAAATTGGCATTGTGGCCCAATCTTTCTCCCTCTGTGAACTCAGGTCACTTCAAGTTCAAGTCAAGCATCAGACGTTGTACTCTTGATGCTCTGCTGTGAGCACGCCGCAGGATGCTGCTTCATCAAATGTCAGCAAAGTCCAGGAAGGAGGAGAACTTTGCGCCCATGTGAAGGTAACTGGGCTGCTGGTGAGTGGTTCTGATGGTGGGAGACATGCTCTGCATCCAAGGGGATTTCAGCTTGCAACATTTTCACATTCAGTCTTCTTAAATGTGTAAATAAATGCAAATGAAACACTTAGGAAGTGTTATCCCAGCTTCATGGGTCTGTTATTAAGGAAAGAAGTTAGGGAACTTCCCCAAAGCCTTGGGAGCAGGGAAGAGTCTGTCCTCCAGGTTTGGGGTAGAGGTGTGAAACCAGTTTGTGTGTGTGTGTGCATCTATATCAGAGACCTGACACAGCTGCTGTTCTTATCCTTGCAGGGATTCAAAAGCAATTGATTGTGCTGCAAATAGGAAAAGTGAAAAATGATGTAGCAGCAATTTAATCAAGTGGCAGCTAAAATATAGGGGTTATTACTCTATAAAATGCTCTACAAGCTCATCAAAGGAAACTTGATGTTAACAGATTCGTTTAAAGAAAGTGGTATTGAAACAGTAACCGTTGTGAAAATTGCGGTCTACAGCTACCTGCAAGGAGGTTGCAGCAAGGAGGGTGTCAGTCTCTTTTCTCAGGTGAGAAGGAATAGGACACGAGGAAATGGTCTCAAGTTGCACCACGGGAGGATTAGGTTGAGCATTATGAAGAATTTCTTTATGGAGAGGGTGGTCAAGTGTTGGAACAGGCTGCCCAGGGAAGTGGTGAAGTCCCCATCCCTTGAGGTATGTAACAGACATATCTATGGGGTGCTAAAGGACATGGGTTAGTACCGAGACGCCGTAGGTCAGGTTGACCATTAGACTTGATGATCCTGAAGGTCTTTTCCAACCTCTATGATTCTATGAGACCCCCCCAGAGCCTCTCTGTTAGAAGTGACCAGCCATGTTCCTGTACAATGCTGTCCCACCAGGAGACGCCACCTCATGAAATCCATAATATTCCCTGAATATTTCATTCTTGGAAGAGCAGAAAAAAAGTGTTCTGCTTAAGCAGCTGTATTTTAAATACATTTTTGCAATGAAATACATGTATCATGTGTATGAAAGTATGAAAGAATTGTAGCAAAACAATGCAATAAGACAAAGTTCAAAACTTTAATTCAGGGAGAGGTGACAGAGAGTCTTTTGTCCATTTTTTTATTATGGAAAACATATTTTGGCTTGTAGAATTTGCTGTGAAAGGTCTGTTACAAGCCAGCTTTGTTTTCTCTTTCTGCATTTCTTAATGCTTTGTTTTAGGTCTTGTATTAACGAGGTGTTCAGCTGTGCAAGAAATATTTTTTTTTCTCAGTTTGTGGTTGACCTTTTGATTGCTTCAACTTATTTGCTATAACTTCACAGTCCAGGCTTCTCAAATTTAGATTTTAGATATAAAATACGTTCATAAAGATGCAATGTGGAGTTAATATCTAATACATAGAATGAGGGATGCAATTGCAGTTCTTGAGTCTCCTGAAGGACCATGGGACCAATTGGTTTGGTGTCTGAGTCTGGAACAGAGGGTGTCACTTGTGAAATAATCAGGCAAGATTTAGCAGTTATTGACTGGTTTGTTTCAGGCCTTTTGGAGTGTTTCTGCTTTATCAAAAGCCAAATGATGTATTTTAGAGCACAAGCCAACACCCGATGCCCTACGTTTCCACACAGGTTAACTTGCTCACTGCTTGGGCTGGATACGAGGTTTCCCTCCTGCTCAGGACATGCAAAACCCTGTGGTGGCCAAAAGCCAGCACTGTTGCCATGAGATGTGCAATATCCAGCTCTCTTTACAAGGTAAACGCTACAGAAAACCCACACGAACTATGAGCAGCTATTATGAACTGAATCCAGTCCTTTGCTGAGCTAGCAAGGTGTGGTCTGACTCCTACAGCATTTGGATGCTGCTATACCTTGGACCATATCAGTTGGGATTCAGTCTACACAGAATGGCTGGGGTTGGAAGGGACCTTAAATACCATTTAGCTCCAACCCCTTTCCAGTGACACCTTCCACTAGATGCAGTTGCCCAAAGTCCCATCCAACCTGGCCTTGAACACTTACAGGGATGGGGCTTCCACAGCTTCTTTGAGTAACTTTCAAATATGTGTCACCATGCTCATAGTGAAAAATGTCATCCTTATATCTATTCTAAATCTACCCTCTTTCAGTTTAAAACCAGTGTCCCTATTGCTACATGCCCTTGTGAAAGCTCTCTCCCCATCTTTCTTATAAGCTCCCTCTATGTACTGGAAGGCTGCGGTGAGGTTTCTTCAGAGCCTCCTCCTCTCCAGTTTGAACAACTCCAGGTGAGCACTGGATGGAGGTCTTGGTGCATGGAGCCACCCTGGCCTGAGCTGCGCTGTCCCCAGCACGCAGCTGTTCGGGCAGGTTTGGTTCTTGGCCAACGTCTGGGGACAGTGGGCAGCTGCTGGGAACACTGTAGGGCCTGGGATGGCACTTTTTTTTTTTTTATTATTTCTTCACAAAAATAATGGAAATGTTGGGAAAATTGAAATTATCTGTAGGACTTGCCTCTGCATCAATTTAATTTAACTAAGAGAGAAAAACAGATTAGCAGAGTTATTCCATGGTTAGCTAGGTTTCTGGGAGAATATGTTTAGTTCAGCGTAACAATGGACGTGTCTGATAATGGAGATGGCACCGAAACATGCACAAAAATTATATTTAAATACTTGAGCCTGCTGGAACACCTCTAAAATAAGAAAAGGTAAAAATAGTGAAATAGCAAACACCGACACTGCTGACTTGTAAACAGAAAATCAAGTTACTTCTGTAGAGGTCAACACCAAGACCTGATGTTGCAATGCAACTACAAAATACAAGAAAAAAACCCTTAGGCTTCTGCAAAAAAGCTTGTAAAAAAGCAGCTGCGGCTTCCCTGAACATACACATTTTCATGAAGGCACTTCATGGATTTGTACAGATATGAAAGGCATTTAGGCCTACCATATGTAAGAAATATATTCCTGAACTTCTGGTTTGTGGAAAAGTAAGTTCTTTTTTGATGCTTGGAGCATTTTGAAGGGCCAAGGTTTAAGGGCGGAATCAAAGCAAACATTGTTCAGGCCCGTTACTCAAGTTGCACCGGGGCTTTTCACCTAAACTTCTGTTTGGTCTTTTCTGAAAGTTCCTCATTTTGTTGATCTACATTAGGGGTAAGAAAATAAAGCCCTGTCATTGGCAGGCTTTTGTTTCTCCTGGCTTCTGGATCACTGCCTGCAGCTTTCCCAAACCCTTACCAAGCAGAGCTGGGGAGGTTGCAATGCCCAGTGTTGCTCCTTGTGCCTGACCTTGGGTTTCTTCTGGACTCCTCCAGGTACCTGGACACCAGAAGAGAAGCAAAACCCCAGTCGTGCTCCTGTGCTGTACTGATTTCCAGCGGTGCGGTGGCTGCAGTTCCGGGTCCAGGAGCAGCCCTCCGGTGGCTTCAGCAGCACCCTTGCTCACGGGGCTGCAGGTGGGACCACGTCTGGCTGGAGAAAGCTGGGCACGAGGGTGGGGTGGTCCTGTGGGTGTGGGGCGACCCCGCACCGCTGCCCACCGACCTGCTCCTCTCACCTGGCAGGGTGTGCAGGGCAGGCAGGACTGACCGCATCGCCCGATTTTCTCACCCCAAAGTGAAACAGGGTAAAAAGTAAAAAATGAAGCAGGACTTTCAGAGTGTACCCAGCTCTTTGCTGCTGAGTGATGATGTGTGCATATATGTGTTTTGTCATTGTTACTGTTGTTTTTGAAGGAGAATAGAGGGGAATTTGGAATTTACTCTGTGAATTGCCAGCCCCAGATTAGCCATTTCAATTCCTGATTGTAATCTTGTGTATAAATGGATTTTGTTCAGGGTAATTGGGATTTAACCATAAATTTAGCCTTTTGATGTACAATTTAAAAAAAATTAAAAAAATAGTCTGTATGATAGGTCTGAAATTATTTTTGACATGCTCTTGGAGTAGTGCTGAAGAAAAAAACATCCAAAGAGTTGAGAAAAATGTTGCAGTGAAGTTCAGCTTACACGTGAGAGTACTGGTGGGAACTCCGTTGTGTTCACCTCGCTGGTCCTTCACTGTGGTATTGGTGTGTGATCATAATGGGTATCTCTGTAGACATTGTAGTCAGGAAAAAAAGGTGAGAACCTATGGGATGTGTTACACTGACCAGTGCAACTATCTCACAGCACTCAGCATTTCTTGGTCAAGGCTGTGAAGGATTTCGGCTATTTTCCACCTTTAGCACACTTTAAATGTACACTTCATGACTCTGATGACTGTCTCCTTGTTAATGTTTCATTGCAATCAAAAAGCCATTGTTAGAAAAACGACTATTTCAATGCCTATTTTGTTCCCTTGTAGAGCAGAGCTGGTCTCAGTGATTTGGCTCTCCTGGAAAGTAATTCATTCAAATAAATGTAAATCGCCTTTTTGTGTTGTTGGGCCAGTGCTTATAGCTTTCAGCACATGCTACAGAAAATGCACATGGCAGGCACTGAGCGGGGAATCGGTGTGCTCCATGGCAATAAGAACAGGCAGCACTGGGCTGTGGTGAAGCCATGCTGCCATCTTGAGTGCAGCCAATATTGATTCCAATCCTGCAAGTCTGCAGCCTCCTTTGCGGAGCACAGTTTTTCTGTCTTCATGCTTTACAGCCCAATTTGTTTCACCTTGCACTTCCCACTGTTATTTCACTTCTACGGTTTGTTAACTGAAAACCAGCCAGGCACGGCCCCCAAGCCAAGAAGCAGCTCGTGCTGGTCCTGCTGGGCCGCCGGGTGCTCGCCCCAACGCGGGGTGCGCCCGCCTCGGGCCCACTGCAGCTTCGGGTGGAAAACCGCCTGCCAGCTGCCCCTTGGGCGCCTGCGTTCGTGTCCTGGTGTTCTTAACCTAGGCAAAGTTAAAGTTTCTTTGTAATTTCGTGGAAGGTGTGATATTCCTACCAAGAAGAACGGCGCTTTCCTGCCGTGTTGCTAGTTAATGGTTGGTCTGGTCTCAGCTGCTCCCCGTGGATCCACGCCATCTGGACAAAGTGAAGGGTTGTCCCTCTGAGCAGTGGGGACTTCACCAGCCCAGCTGAGGCTCCTCCTGTGCAGGGCCACGAAGGAACAAACTCCACATCTCTACAGGGAGAACTGGGAAAGGGTGCCAGGCTTTTGAGTTATTCCGAGTTTTCCTGGGGCTGGCTGACCAGGAGTTTTGAGTCCTGGAGCTGCACGTGGCCTGAAGCAGGCCTTTTCAGGGGTGACCTGGTGAGCTCAGTGCACCACTTCCACTGCTGCTCATTTTCTGTCCTGTTAATAAACTTTACTCCGAGCACCAAACCGTCACTCCTGTTGCTTTGCTGAGTGCTATTAGGGCAAGCGGCTCCCTGTCCCCCTGCCAAACCCTCTGTCCCCTGACGGCAAGGCTTGCTTTCACTGCAAAACCCGGGAGCAAACTAGAAAACCAGAACAGCACAACAACAGAACTCCACTATGAAGATAAACGACAGGAGGATGCTGCCCTTCTTGTGATTTCCCATTTATTTTAAAATAGATTGAAAGCTGCCAGAGAAGCCTCTCTCCCCAGCAGACTAAGGGCTGACTGTGAAAATTAGGTTACGCTTCCTCTGAGCTACGCAGGCCCTGGAATGAGGACTGACCTGTGCCTCCCCTTCCTGCAGCTCTCAGCCGGCTTTTGTGCGGCAGAGGACAAGGCGAAATACCTAAAGTAGGTCACTGGACACGGGAATACAAAGGCTGGCACCACGGGCTGGCAGACGAGCCCACCAACAAGGACTCGTGTTCCTGCGGGTTTTCCAGCAGCACCAGGAGGGAAAGCTTTGCTCCAAGCAGTGGTGGCTGATGTGTGTCCCCTGCTTCTCCTCCCTTCCCGCCGGGCAGGTGGTGGTCCTCCTTTTTTTTTTTTTTTTTTTTTTAATTATTATTAATATTTCTTTTAAGCAAGGTTTGGAAATACTTTTCCATCTCCTCGTTTTCCCTCTGGGGAGTGGGCAAGTGGTGTCAGGGTGCTGGGTGAACCCAATGGGAGGTGGGGGGCGGTCTCTCCAGGCAGGCATGGGGACAGGGCATGGCCACCCACGACGGCTTTTTCCCCCTACTGTGCAAGGTCAGGGGCTCTTTGCAGAGGTGGGCTTCAGAAATGGAGGGGCTTGGGATGGTGCTCTGCAAGTTCGGGAGCATCCTGTGCGGGAACAAGCACTTCTTCAGGCCAGGATGGTGCTGGGACCTGATGGGGTGGGGTGAGAGGTGCTGGTTATTTTCTCTGTACGCGGAAGGTGAAGGTAAATCGGAAATCCACACTAGGCAGTATGGAGGTTTACCCATCGAAACTACACACACAGACAGAACTATCTTCTTTATTATAAAGATACACTATGAGGAACAAACCTGAATGTATACTGAAGCTTGTAATGGTACATGCCAAAATGTACAGTACTATACATAAAAGTGCATTGTCACAACAGATTAACAGTACATTTCTCTTCCAGAACCATGAAGTATCCATGTTTTCGTTTGTTCTTCGAGGATGGAAGGAATGCAATGGGAATGCAGCCATACACAAACAGGGAAGGATGCAATGGAAATGCAACAGTACAAGAGCAAGGCTAAAGCTCCTCTAAAATTTAAAGGCACTTTCACATGTACATACTACAGATGTACATTGACACAATTAGGTAACAGTCAACAAGCAGGAAGCTACCAGTACTGCGATTTATCAAACTTGACAGTAAAGGACAATACTGATTTGATTAGGTGTGCAGGAGTTACCCTTTAGTACGTCTGTAGTTGTATCGGTCTTTCCTGTTACATATCCACCTACTATACTTTTAAGTATCTATAATAACCATCAAACTACACATTTAACTGTGTGAATGCACTAAAGTGGATGCATTCACTAAATGCACTGCTTCTAATATTTTTTTTTCTGCTAAACAATTTCTAATATAAGCATTATGGAGTCCAGTACAGTTATTTAAACATACAAAATTCCCTATGCAATTTAAAGATACAGGTACCCATCTCAGTTATGCCAAGTAGGTTATTTTAGGAACGCTAGACTAAAACTGCACTCAAATGACAGCTGAAATTCCAGTTTGTTCCACTGATTTGAGGAGAGGGGGGAACTACTCGCATGTATCTTCTGGTCCCGAAGAAGTGAGCAGACCCTACAGACCAGCACTGACTGGGCTGGAGATGCACTGCTCGAGCTGCACAGCCCACGCTGGGGGATTAGGATTTTGCAGCTAACCTAGGTAGATTACAGCCCGCAGCTGGGGGCTGATGGGTTTGCAAACGCCAGGAAGGGTGGGAAGAGCCCTGACACGTTGGCTCACCGGTGCAGTTCGTGGGATGCTTTTCACACCTGGGGCTTTGAATCACCTATCTACAGAGAGTAAACCACAGCAGGTGTAAGTTGCTCGTAAGTCTCAGCACCTCAGTAATTATGTCTGTCAAATGTCATCACTACTCCTCCCCTCCGAAACTGAATTGTTTACGTATAGTGAGGGGGGCGACCTAAAGCTTTGCAATGGTGAGATCTTAAATAACGTGTGGAAAGACAGATCTTACTCAAAGCCTGTTGTGCTCCTCTAGCTGAACCACAGTGGATTTTTCTTCCCCCATCTTCTTCACCAAAACTTGTTTTATGGGTTGGATGCTGGAAAATATATTCACAGAAATAATGTTATGCCTTACTGTTGCAATGTACGTTTAGTTCACGTGTAACACAGCCCAACAGCAGAGCACTAGGCGAGGCTGACAGCCTTCACTCACACACAGACACAAGAAAGGTATTTATTCCTGTCATTAAAATGAAGGGGGAAAAAGGTTATGGAAAACTTGAGTCAGCTTGAATCTAGGTGGTAGAAAATCAGCTGCCTGTCCTGCGAGTGACCCCTGCCCAGCTGGCAGGAGGCCGTCCGTCTTCGGAGCCCCTTTCTTGCTGCAGTCAGCACAACCCAGGGAACACGCACGGTGTTTGCGCTGCGTAAGGCAACCTGCAGAGCTGGGTCAGCTCGAAACTCTGACTATTACAACTCAAATCACGCTTTTAATTGGACACTGAGCAGTAAAGTCAATGGGAAACTTTGCTGAATTACTGTGTAGTTGATCCTTTTAATCGCCCATCAGCCTACCTAATGGACCAACAGATTCACATACTCCCCAGAGCCTGGCTCGCTGAACTACGAACTTTAAATGAAATTAGCTTTTGTGAAAAACGCTAAATTCCTCAGGGAATGAGGGTCTATCTTTGCGGAAAAAGCTATTACAGCGGATGGCAAGAGGAGTTTCTGGATACTATCCTGGAGACGTGCTTTAGCTGTGACCTGAAATGATGCTTTTTTATCGGTGAGAGCAACGTGATCTCCAGATCTATCCAGATCATCTCCAGTGAGACTGCCAACAAGAAAGCTAAAACTTGGTGCCAATTGTGAGAGTTGTGAGGGCTTTATTTTGTGTGTGTGTGTGTCTTAAATAAGACGTGGCCTGAGATGACTTAGACGTTCCACACAGACACTTAATCCTCACATGCTAGATTTCGGCTCTTACTAACCTGCTTGAGATTTGGTTTGGTGACCTAGAAATGAGAGTTTCCACTTCCCCCGATACCCCCCTCCCCGCCCCTTAGTTTTGTGCAGGATTTGGTATTACGTAATTATAGTAAGACTGTGAAATATGGTACAACGTGGCAAGCTGTTTGTGATCCGTGTTGATTTTATTACAAATGGTGCAGCATCAAGTTTTCAAGTAAGTCTACGTTGTGTTTTTTCTTTTTTTAATGATGCACAATTGTCCAGTTTTTCTTTTAATTGAAACCATACAAAATACAAATGCCCATGTTAATGTAGCTAGTTTCAGACAATACATTCAAAAACACTGAAAAACAAAGCCTCTCCAGTTATAAACATGAACCAAATGGTGTTATGGAGCCCTGACTTCTATCGTTAATCCATTTCTTTCCCTAGCATACCCCAGCCGGGCACTGTGGGTGGCTGAGCTTTCTACATTGTGCAAGATTTGTCTGCTGGACCCTGGGAAGGAGGGGAAGGCCCTATGCTAGGATTTGTTTTTGGAAGAACAATAGGTTTTGGCCTAAGAGCAGGAGGTTTCAGCTGCACTCCCATTCTAGGGGCCACCATGGGCTTGAAAGTACTCATGGTGTCACTGGAAGAACTAGTGCTACGGCGAATCTGGGGCTCAGAGCTCCGTAAAACTACGCTATGGAGAGGGCTCAGCGACTCCGTGGAGGTGGCAGGGGTGGGGCTGTTCTTCATCTGCTCCAAGGTGTCCAGCACGACGTCCGGGGCGTGCTTCGCAGAGCTCTGCCGCTCCAGCTCGCGGAGCTCGTTCAGCGCCGTGTTCATCGTCTCCTCGATGTCCTGGGGCAGAGCACAGAGAGAGCGGCAAGTCACTGCAATTGCTACTGAACGCAAAGAGCAGGAGGAGCAGGGGAGGGCGTGGAAAATGCACGAGTTAATTTGCCAACCACCCTCTCTTCAACGAATATTAGAGTGTTAAAGCCAATTTGCACCATGTTTATTTGAAAGACACTGCAATTAACAAGATTGCAACTTTTGCTTAACATTACAAAGATTTAACCTGTTTATGTGGCACTAGAGAGTCAACATGCATCTAAATAGTTAAAAAATCAATTAAGCCAAAACCTGGAAGCCATTTTATTCAGTGACTGTTAGGACAATGGATATTTGTTTTGCAGCATTTTTAACTGTGAAGATTTCTGTCATCTCTTGGGTAATGACAGCTGTAAAGATTTTAGTCCATTTATTATTTCTTAGTTGATTGCAACCCTCATCTACTTCCTTAGGTGTTCAGGTTTTGTACTGCCTCATAGGGATTATCAGCTCTTCTCTCCTCCTGTTTCTGAGCTAAATTTTAAGCAGAAAAAAAAATTAAGATATCATTGTTCAATGAGCTTTGCTAAGAAACTGTTTTTTTCTATCAGGATTTCCAGGACAAAGGATGAAAGAAAGCACCAAGACTAGTTTATTACTTTTCAGTGGAGTTGAGATATGACTGAGATTGATGACTGATCTGGTGTTCCCTGCTTGTTCACAGTAACTTTCATGTAAGTTAAACAAAGTTCAGATTCTTTCACTGCCAAATTATCACTAGTTTAGGCATGACAAAAAATAGCTTGAGCCAAACAGCGCTGTGTGTGGTTCAAGAAAGTAAATAAACAACTTAGAGTAAAACAAAACAGTAACAACACTTTGATTTCCTAACTCTCTAGTACATATTTCAGCTTTCTGACCCAACAATGCCCCTTATGGCCCTTGTCAGAAGCAGTGTTTGAAACCAAGCATTGTCAGTACATTAAATTTTAAAACATGAGTGCCAGTGTTATTGGAAAATACTTTTGCAATCATACTGTACCCTCAGGGTGCCCCTAGTAATCACGTTATACTACCTAGACAAAACCTGGGTTTTGAAGACAGTGGCATCAATTTGTTCAAGAGCTCACTGGTACCAGCTTTGTATAACAGACCAATTTGATGACCGCGGTGCTCCCTATTCCGTCCTTCTCATCTCTTTGCTGCCAGGAATGAGACTGTTTTGGTGCTCACACAGGGACAGTATTGCCCATGATTTATGCTGGTGCAAATTCTTGCATTTTATGTTCATAGGAACAACTACAAGCATCAAATCAACATACTGCATGAACTATATGAAAACTAAATATCCACAAGACCCTGGAATGTAAATCTGTGCTTTGAATGTCAAAGGCTGTTACTAGCCAGTCAAAGCACTCTTCTGCACACCGTAATATTCAGAAATAATTGAACACTAATTACATGCACGTTAGATTAGGCCTGCCTTCATCAGAGCACACAGATTTACATAACAGTTGTAATCATATATCATCCTAGTGGTGCATGTGGCAGAGACAATTTCATTATGGTATAAGAGGAAATAATTTCTTTTTATTGCTTCTGCAATGTCTATTCCCCTTGTGCTTCTCTATCCAGAATCCCTTAATGCATCTTCTTTCACATGCACTCTGTTTACCAAGCTAAGTAGGATATTCTCCTGCACACACACACTCCTACTACTGCCTGTGCTCTGTGCTATGCTGTTCACTGCGATTTGCCCCTCAGAAAAGCGGAGAGAGCAGAAAAAAAAAAGACACAAACCTGAGCTATTGACTCTGGGTCCAGTGGCTTATGGTCGTTGAAGCCTGTGTACTGACCAGAGGATGTAGATCTTCTAATGGGAGGGCTATCAATCTTCTTCAGAGAGTCGTGCCTGCTGATGTTAGTGAGACTGCCGTGCCCAGGCCTACGCCTCCTTTCAGGGCTGTCTGCATTGAGGTTGCGGTTTTGAAGGAGGGCCCTGGGGCTGCAGTGAGTTGCCAGGTTGGGGGAGCCCAGCTCCACAGAGGAATTAGAGAGGGGGTGCGGCGGGTGTATGGGGCAGTGACCGTCACTGCTTCTGCCGGGGCGTCTTAGAGGAGGTGGAGGTTCTGATCGCTTTCTTTGCCTGCACGAATGAAGAAGTGGTCATAGTACAAGTGGTAGTGACCCACCACAAGAACGTGGAGAAGTAATTGCTGTGTTACCTGAGCTGTGGGTAGTACTACTGAAAACCTGGCATCCGCAAGCTTACCTTCCTAAATACACGTCGGAGTGACGGTCAGTGGGAGAATTCATGTCCTTTGATGACGACTTGTCCTCAGTTATGGGTCCGCTGCTGGCCTCACTGTCCGCTTTTTGGCTCAGTGTATCGGAGAAAGTATCATCCCTGAACAGAAGACACATGGTGAGATAAGAGGTCAGTGAGTTCGGTGTGACAGCGAGTATCTTGGCACTCCCAGATTTTAATCCCCATTAGGGAATTTCCTTAAGAAAAGCAAGCATGTTATAATGCACTGCAGCCTCTCCAGCTCTCCAAAAATCACTTATAGTCCTTCTGTTTATTGAGCTCTTTACGTTTCTGTTTACATGCAACCTATATGTAAACAAGAACGTTGTCATCCTTGGCAAAGCACACGTTTAATACGGTTTAATATTGTAAAACAAGAGTTTCCAGTCCTTGCTATTCTGAAGTTAACAGTTGCTGCAAAGAGATAGTCCAATGAAAATAGGTGCAGCAGCAGCAGCCATCTCTTAATGTACTGGGAACACGTCCATAAACAAAGCAGTTTAACCTACTAGTGGCTTTTGATTAAGAGACACCAATTCAGGACAACAAGGACGAAGCCATCCTGCTTAGAAGGCAAAAATTTAACCTATCTGAGCCCTCAAAGCACTGTCCCATTTGGAAATTACTTGTTAATTCCTTCAGTATGCTGTTATACCCCCCCCGAGAACCTTGTCGTGCTAGACCCTGCTTACATATCCTGCACCACTATGTACTGGTGAGGGACAAGTCCATCGATGCCGTTGTGCCTTCCTTCCCACCAGTCTTCAGAGGCTCGATGGTACAGGAGAAGGGAAGCTCCTTTTTTGAAAGAGAGCTCTCGTGCAGATCTTCCGACGTAGTCAAACTTGGCTATAGCTTCTATGGGCTCGCACTCTGGGTAGGGAGGGAAAAAGAGCGGTTATCAGATCCCACACAGGCTTATCTGTACATTTTGGCTTCATAAAACCCCTCGATTGCATTTTCTCTGTGCTCACCCTTATTGAGCAGAACTGGCAGATCAGCTGAGCTAAGGCCGACTTCAAGCAGTGGTTATAATATGTCCCTTGCAAAGAAACACAAACAGTCTGTGCCCTGAATGTGAAACATCTGGGTTGCTTTGGACGCCGCAGAAAACGTAACAGCAGACCCAAACGTGACCATAGCTGCTGCCGGGAGAGAGGCCTCTGCCTGCTGCTGGAAGGGCTCTCTTCTGCCCGGGAGTGGGATGGAGGCGAGGTAATGAAGACCTCTGAAAATAAGACGAACGACCTCAGATGAATAACTGGAGGTCTAAGGAAGCTGCGCGATAAAAGAAAAGTAAATGGGAGTGCCTTTAACATCTGCAGCAGCAAAGGAAGGAAGACAGGATTTCCTTCTGCATGAGTAAGGATGCGCTGCTGTGTTGGACTGTGTTAAAGGCTTTAAAATCTTAAAGCGATGAGATTTCTGTCTTTTACATGACAAGTGTGCAGGCCTAGTGAACACCTTATGTTTTAAAATACACTGAAACTAGTATTTGAATCTGCATTAGCTGCTTTTGACACCCTGTTGAGTAAGGTGAACAGCTCCAGACTGCCTAAGGACGCAGGGGCAGTCCCGGCGTGGCTGGAGGCTGCTCCAGGCAGTTCTGCCTGCTCCAACATCCCAAGTCCCTCTGGTGTCTGCAAGGGACTCTGGTATTTCCTAAAGTCAAATATGGATTACAGCAGTCCTGGCCAATCTCCACACAGTGTGGCAAAGCCTCTCCATCAAGAAGTAATAAAGCAGCACTTTTTCTTAAAGCCTGGTTTTAAAGGATATTCAAACAAACAAATGAACAAACAAACAAAGACATAACATTGTCTTCCTTCGGTATTTAAGCAAATTCATCCCGATAGTGGTAATGGGCCCTATCCTGTAGCCTGTCCTTGGTTCAGAAACCTCCTGATGCCAGTGAAGTGCAGATATATTCAGAGCTGTCCCCAGACACCAGTAAAATGGCTGTAGTATTAATGTCTAGTTTTTTACACACAACACCAAAACCACTTTAGCCCAAACAGATTATGATTTGTTATCACAGTCTCAAAATACAAAGAAAAACCTGCAAAATACTGTCCTAAAAATTGCATACACTGTTGGCTTGAATAACTCAAAGTAGAGCCCCTGAAATGACAAATTTCTTTATGTAACCAGAGCAATATTTAAGTGGAAATTAACATCTGGGCTAATGACCAGCATAGCAACTTTCTGTCTGGTGCAAATTAAAATCGCCGAGGCTGTAATTCCCCAAAGAGCCAGGCGTGTAATAAAAGCCACTGTCCCTTTATGACAACATTTCGTGCAGGAATATCTTTTTAAAATTAACTTCATCCTGCAGTACGCAAATATAATGACAATACCTTTATTGAGGCTATAGTTTGCAGCTATTTTTAATAACTTGCCCAACCTGCAGAAGGCTGTCTTGTGGTTTGCTGCTTATGCAGCCGTGTTCAGAGCTCCTGTTAGTGATGAACTGCAGGGGGTTTAGGTTAGCCAGGAGCTATAAGACCAGAAACTTTCCAGAGGTGGCACACAGGGGTATGGAGAATTCACTGTCACACACGCAAATATAAAGCACACTGGAAGAAATGACTTTAATTACATAAATGCAACTGTTCTAGTAATAACAGCGTTAATTCTTCACAATGCACCACTGCTGGATGGCTCAGTGAAAGATATTCCCTGGGGTGGGGTGGTGGTGATAGTTTATTTTATTTTTAAATGTTTTTAAGCAAAGGCAGCGTAAAGATGACACAGATGGAGACATTCTGGAAAACTTGGAAAACTTTAATGCTGCTGTATATATTTGTGATTTATTCTAATATACGATCTTGTTTTCATTTCTAGCTATTCTGTATGTAACAGTACAGATGTGACAAAGCAATTACAGGTATGGAAAGACATTATTGCCATGGCAAGATAAAGTAAACTAAGTGTGCCTGTTTATCTTGCATCATGTTTTAAGAGAGAAATATTAAATTGAATCGCAATAATCTAATATTGATAAAAGGAAATGCCGTTTTTATACATATCGTGCATGCTGCTTGTGGAATTCTTTATAGGAAGGTATTACTGAGATCAGGTAAAATTAAAAAGGACAAGACATTTGGATGAGCACGCTGTTTTCAGATGACAGGTATGTTATGGGCTATGGAAGAGCGGGTCACAAATTCAGAAGCATAAGCTCCCAGCTTTCAGAGTGCCAGTCATTCACTAGAGGCTAATACGATAAAATGCAAAAAAACACCCACACCACCAACAACCAAACACCACAAAAAAAAAAAACACAAAAAAACCTCAACAACAACAAGAAATCCCACTTTCCAGCAAGAAAACCCCAAATTGCCTAGACCTATTTTCTTTTGGCATTCTCTGAAGTTAACTGATGATGGCCATGAATACCGGGCTGACTGAGCTAAGCTGGCTCCTTATGGCATCTCCTGTTACTCTGCTAATTTAAACAGGCCATACAGTGTCCCACACTTGAGCATTCAGGTCTAAATGTCTTTTTACTTACAAACTAATGGACTAAATTAGAAATCTCTCTCTCTCTTGGTAGTATTACACAAATGTAAGTTTGGCACAGGATGGGAGTCTGTCTCCTGCATCCCCCATTGCCCAAACCTCAGTACAGACTCACGTATTTTCTCAGATGTCTGAAGGAAGTCGCCCCATTGGAAACAGCTGCATGAACTGGTTATGTACAGATAATGATGTTATTTTTGAGACATGTTTGTTAGATTTTGGCAACAAATTCTGCTTCTTCGCGGAGGAACGCTCAGTAAATCTTACACGGTTTTATTAATGGAACCAAAAATAAATTCAGACAGGTTTTACTATTTTGAAAGGGGCGTTTTCCTTGCCTGAATGTTCCTGTTACATGGACAGAACTTTCCAGTCGCAAACAGTACTCAGATTTTACATCTTAAATAGCAATTCACCTTTTTATAGGTCAAGCCTGAACAGTTAAAACCGAAGTACCATGACAGTTACTCCTAGAAATAAATGCATTTTGAAAAGCTAAGCCATTTAATATCAAGGTTAGTGAATGACAGACGAGCATTTTTCAAAAAAGCAGAAGTGATGAAAGCTAAATTTGGGATCTGTATCTCGAATTCTGCATGGTACTGAATTGTAATGTCTGACAGAAAAATTGACAGCTTGGAGGGAAATGTAATTGCACTGCTCTGTCCATACCTGGGGGCACTTGCCTACAACAGCAAGGAGTATTTGGTGACATATATGATCTCACCAGCTCTCATCTCTAGTGATTCAGGCACAGGAATGGAAATGAAAAATTAGGACAAATTGAAGAAGTGTAGGAAAAGCTTTAGGGACTCTGTTAATCAGCCAGCTTTGTTCTCACTTTTCACTGATGCCCCCAAGTTTTGTTATGATTATTACCACCATTTGATGATACGCTATGTTGTAGTGGGCTTAAAAACCAAGGTCGGACTGCAAGTAGAGCTGTCCTGATCCAACAGCTCGGGAGAGCAGGAAGGACATAGGACACATAAGTGCCAATTTTAACGTTGCAATTGGAGTGCCAGATGTAGTATTAGCCTCCCTCCAGAGGCGACAGCATTAAGGTGGCACAAGGCTGCCCACTGCACCTTGGGGCACAAGGAGCAGAGGCTGAGAGGGGAGATGTCCCCCTGCGCTTTTCAGGGGGATTGCTGTTGCCGTACACTTCCTCAGTTACCCCGGATGCACGCTGCCTGTTGGGAATACAGTACATCCTGAAATCCCCCAAGAAGAAGCTAGCTCCCCATCTGCTTAGCCTCTTCTGCACCCCATCAAAGAACAGCAGCGTTGCAATTTCCGAGTCTTGTCCTCAGGACAGCAATTCTCTGACTGGGGAACAACGAAAGCAAAGCAATGTTGCGAGGCGTTGACAGAAGAGATTTGTCGATCACAGCATGCACTGCTGAAAAACAGTAAAAATACTGTGTGTTGGAGACACGACTGTAGCTTATAGCCTTCCATGTCCCTGTAATTTTTGTTTGCAGCAGAACTACCATCTCAGTTTTTACCCTATGTTTATGAGCTATCTATGAACAGTCTGACAGTAATTGTATGTATGTTTTCCCAAGAGAAATGACCCATCTGTTTAACTTCCTCAGGAAATTCTCATTTACTTCCTTTGAAAACAAATCTGGTCACCCTTTCTCATATGCCTCCAATAAGAATAAAAATTCTCCAGCAAATTAAAGGCAAAGGAAATATTCTAAAAACTCCTTGAGCAAAACATAAAAAAAATCCTTCATCCGTTGAATCTTTACCGAAGAGGCACTTTCAGGTAGATGTTCTGTAGCAAAATTACATATATATATATATTTGTGCCTCAGCTTGAGTACAAATGTTCTGAACTTTACAAATCAAATTTCATTTCCAGATTTAGGAGAAAAAAGAAACTGTTTTTCTAAATAGGGATACTTTCTGCAAATTGAAAAAAGCCTGTAAACACAGTAAAATGTATCATCTTCTTTCCTCTTCCCTTTCCAGTGATCAACAAATAAATGAAAACAAATAGCCTTAGGAAAAAAAAAGACAACTTATATGAATAAAATTGAAGAGTTACGAAGTATTTATATGCTCAATTGTAAGTTCCAGTTGTCTTTTCCCTGAACTTCCAGATGTTACCTCTGTAGACATAATACATTTTTTAATTTTTAAAAACTCTGCTTGTTTTGTAAATTGTAATTAAACATTCCTAGCACTACTTAAACAGAAAATACAGATGGGTTTATTCTAGTAGGCACAGAGAGATTCACTTGCAGTTTAAGTTTATACAGCAAGTAAATCTTTACAATAAGTATAGTAGAAAAATAAATCCTTTAGCTTTTGATCATAACCTCTGGATTATGTTTCAATAGCCCTGTAATTGCTACAGGGCTAGCTGTTTGATCGTGGTTATGTACAGAACATTTTAGCATAAATCTAATCAGACTTTCAACATTAAAAGAAATTTACACAATCTGCTTCTTCCATCTCCTAACAGGGTGAAATACATAAGTACCGTGTGTGCGACCAGTACAGCAACAACGCCGCACCTCCCTTTCTCTCTCTCCACATAGAACTGGCAGCGATGCATCCAGCTTATAACCAGTGAATCAGTCACATTAAACCACCAAAATACTCCAGACCCTTTAGTGGAAGCTTTCTTTTTGCCCATCACAGGTCAGTCAGTGACTCCCAGGAGATTCAGTATGTATGCAGACTGCGCAATTCTCACCTATTCTCACTTCTGGTACCAAGAAGATTTTTTAAAAGGAATTGTCCAACAAATCACATGAATACATGTGTTGGAGTATATGTGAGATGGTGAATGCATTTAATTTAATGTCTACAGACAACAATAGAAAAGTGTGCTGTTATAACAGAAAGCTCCTGTCCATGGAAAAGAATGAGTTAAAGCTTGCAGACAGAGAACTGAAGGCCAACAGAGTTTTGTATGCAGCCCAGGCTTGTTCATCATTATCTTTGCAACAGTATTTCCCTAGATTACAAATATTTTTGTGCTCACGACTATTTTGCTGTAAACACAAATGTCTGCTTCCTTTCAGCACTGAATTGATTAAAAAGGTGTGATGGGGCAACTACAATTAACTTGCTCGCTAATCTGGTGAACAAAAAACCATGTATTGAGCAGCTCAATCTTTTAACAGAACACCCTTCTGTTGACAGCTCTTCTCTTCAGGGTTTGTCTCCATCAAGGACACAGGTGTAAGTAATACAGGCACCACAACAGCAGTGTAAAATGAGGCACAGGTGACACACACTATGACATTTCCATAGCCAGAATGTGCATACTTTTGCTCCTCTGATGTTTTAATCTTTCCTAGGCATGGTTTTGAAGTAACCACCTTTGACTGCTGATGAAAAGCTGCGCTTCTCTTCCATGCCCACTCAGCACTTTCTCTCTCATTTTGGTCCCAGGTCCCCACAGTTGGCCCTCATATATAGCACCGGTGTGTCGCCTGCACTTCACTACCTCATTTATGCTCTAAAGGAGAGGCAGACTTCTTCATCTTCTACTCTGGCTTGATGCCTCCAGTAGAAGAAGGACTTCCTATAAAGCATAGCTATACTGTCTTGGAAAAATAAGGGGTAATTCTGAATTTCTTCACACGATCTAGTGGCACTGGATAAAGAAGGTTCAGTTAGCTCTACAGAGCTGGTCAAGACAAAAACATGTCCAGGCTGTCTTGTAAAACAATATTCCCTACAGTAAGTGCAGGCATGGGTATAGACCCCAGCCATAAAATTAACAGAGACCTCTCTCCTCCCTTATTTTTTTTCACCCTTCTGTGATGCTTGCCCACCCAAATGTGCCTCCTCTCCAGGCAGCTGCAGTGATAGACTCTGCCTGCCCCTCCTCACCCCGGGAAAGGGGAAGAGACAGGCAATCTGTCACTGTCGGCTTGTCTACGTGACAAAGCAGACGGGTGCAGCTACACTGGAACAATTGCTTACATTGCTTTCTGTGCATTAGGACCAAGGCAGCTAGGTTTCCTATAGGAACACCTTCCTGTTCCCCTTCCCCATGGCAGCCATCCCAGCTGTTACTGATGACATACTTTTATTTTTTTAAATTTTCCTTCTCTGCTGCAGCTCCCTTCCTCCCCTCTCCCCCTCTCTGTCTCTTCCTCTTCCTCCCTCCATGCATCCTCCGAGACGGACACGAGGCAGCTTTTGTTTCTGCTGGCCGTAAGCGCACGTGTGCTGGTTGCTCTCTTTGAGTCGCTTGCTGGCCAGACATGCAGTGAGCTCACACTGCAGCTCTTCTCTACAGGAAGCATTATTTTCCATCTTTTTCCTCTAACCAGCTACCATTTGTCAGGGAAACGTAGTATTTCTTTAACAGTTATTTAACAATTTTGATGCTTCCTTCCCTCTGTTACATCTGTTTAAAACCCAGCAAAAGTTACCGGGAGGTACATCTGAAGGATGGCCTAACTGAAATACATCACAGCCAAATAGACCTTTATGGTTTAGCGAACCTAGCTGAAAAGAGCTAATATAACAGATGCATCAAGATTTTCATGGGTATCTACAGTACCTAGAACTGTCGTAGTGTCTATGATCGATATTTATAGCAAATGACTCGCTCAGAAGTTTTACTGGGGGTGGGTGGGGTAAACGCATGTTTTTCAGTAGTTAAAAACCCTTTAGATGGCAGCAGCTTTTACAATTGTATCAAAATACAGTATGTTGAATGACAAATATCCCTTGGTTAAAATATTCAAAGACATATTTTGATAAGTTCAGCTTTTGTAGACAAAAGATAAAGAGTCACTAAAAGTAACTTTATATCAGAAAATACTATGTGCTGACTGAAATAGTTTCTGTCTTGCCCTTCCTGTGACTGGACAAACCATGAGATGACAAGGAAACTGCTGGCCAAACACAGATGCATCAGAGTGAAAAAGAACACAAGAGATTAAAAATGCTGGTTTTGCTACAGCGCACTGGGACTGAAATCCTTGTGCTTCAAGTAAGACACAATTAGGAAAGGAAGAAGGTCTACATAAAACACCTGTAAGACTTACTCCTATCAAATACAGAATAACGTAATACACATACCATCTTCACTGGTATGGGGCTCTGTACTAGCATCCTGGTCCACTTCCTCTAATGTACCATGTTCGCTGTATGGGCTGTCACTGCAGGGAAACAAAAGGTCAAGCAGAAAGAGAAACCAGAGCACGAAAAGGATGCTTCCATGGGCACTAAACCCCAGCCCCTTTCCTTTGCAGTCCACTGGGGGTAACTGATGTTTTCCACGCATATCAAAGACATGCCACTCCCATGCCAATTACTTAAAATTATTCTTATAATGTTATAAAGTAATATACAACATGACTTGCGTTAATGCGATGGATACACAATTTCTGGGGAAGTCTACATACCTCTGTTTCAGATAACATCTTCTGTTATTAAGAAATTATCAGAACCTTGGAATCCCTTCATTTATGAAAAGTGTTTGTGGCTCAGAGAGGAAAGGAGCAGGGGGAAGGCATCACAAACTGAAATTTAAGTTGTTCACATCTCTTGTGAACTGGTGGTTCTCAGTCAGATAGCCAGTTTCCTATCTGGCTGTGGACTTTGTGTAGTACACTGGGAATTCTGGCATCATCTGGCTGAATACAAGGGTATCTTCTTCCAGAAAATATTGTAGGGAATCTCACCATAATTGCCTTTACTTCATGTGTTTTACAGCTAACACTTTTCTATGTGAACCTAAATGCTCTTCTCATTTATTTCTCATTTATTTCCATACTTCTATTGTGTGTGACAGCTATTCTATATCACAGGAGTTGTCCAGACAATCAGTTTAATGATTTCATTACGGAGAAAGAAGGATAATATTCTGACTTACCAGTAGTCATCTCCAGCCATGCATTTTTCGTACACTGGCCCATCAAGTTCCTTAGCATCTGGAAAAATAGCCTCATGATGGATGATGATAGTTTTGATTATCTCATTCACGTGTGCCTGACAAGACACCTGGTCTTGTATGTCTGGAACAGGCATCAGGGTTGGCCCAAAACAAATGGCCAGGTTGTATGGATCCATCATGTTTTCATCGCTGTACTGCGAAAGGCTGTTATAAAAGAAAAATTGAGAAAAATTGACTTTTCCACTGTAACTAACCTTATTTGGAAAACTGGAGAAACTTCATTTTCCATCCCCATTCAGAGATTTCCTGTTCTCTTTGACACAACCCTATGTAACAAAACATAAAAGGGGATTTCTTCAATAGGTTATATACATTATACCACATATCCGTATGTATATGTATGTGTTCCTACACTAGTGTATTTAGCATACGCTGACCTAATAGGCTAATATAAAATGCATCAACTGCTGCTGCTTCTATCTCATCAGTGCTTATCCTTGAGGCCCAAGTGGACTGCATCCTAAGTGGGTATTACATACTCATCATTTCTCATCTGGCCTTGATGAAAGTCTTCCAACAACTCAGTATATAACTTAGGAAGACTGAATTGTCTTCTGGAGGTAACTAAGTTCCTGGATCTTGCAATGTCTCTTGTGACTTCTAGTTTCCATTTTTACTATAGATCCTAAAAGCCCTGAGCATCTTGCTTTTTGCTCAGAAACTCCCACAGGAGTTTCATTTTGGAAGCAACCAAACAAAAGTCTTCGATTGTTCTTATTAATCAACTTTTGCCAGCTCTCCTTTCCTACAGAAAATTCAACATGACTAGGTCTGAATTTTGATTTTGAACGACAAGTTTGACAAGTTGATCTTTATTCCTCTATTTTAAAACACTGAAATTTTAGTGGAAATTCCGGCTTTTGTGTGGTTCTGTGCAGGACCAGTTTAACAGAACCTGAATTGCTGGGACACCCTTTACTTCAGTGCCATTCTGCACTCTGAAGCAGCATATGCATTGGTATGTCTGGTTGCATTTAAATGCAGCAGCATATTCCCTTTAGAAAGGGAATTTTAGAGAGTGCCTTGTAACAAACAATACAAACTGAAGAGGCCAACCTTTAAATGACTCATTTTATAACTATTCTGTAAAATTAACCATGGTCTGACTTTTTTATGCCTTGGTGTTATCATATCCTGTGCATTGATTGGAGATGTTGCTCTACTGATATGTACGGTTGGTTGTTCAGCCTTTATACGTGTACAAGGTGATTGTGTAAAAACATGACAACTATCATCGTGAAACATGGGAAGTGCTGCTGGTGACTGCTGACATGCAATACTCTTCTGGGGTCATTGGTGGGGCTGATGCTGGTTCAACATCTTCGTGAATGACCTGGGCAGCAGGATGGGGTGCACACTCGGCCAACTTGTAGATGATGCCACACTGTGGGGAGCAGTAGGTACACTAAAGGACAGGGTTGTCATTTGGAAGGACCTTGACAAAATGGAGGGCTGGATTAACGGGGACTTCATCAAGTTCAACAAGGATGAATACAAAGGAGTGAAAGGTACTTTACTGCAGTCTGGAGCTGACTGCTGCGTAGCTGCTCCCAGTGAAAAACACTGGAGTCTTGTTGTACAGGAAGTTACTTGTGATTCCGAAGTGCGTCCTCTGGCGATGAAGGCTAGCTGCATATGTGGCTGTACTAGGGAGAGCAAAACCAGCAGGTCAAGGGAACTGACTCCGCTCCGCTTGGCACTCACAATGCTGTACATGAGGCACCAAGCCTAGTTTTGAGAAACTGACAAACTGGTGCAAGTCCAGAAAAGGTCCACTGGGGTGGTTAGGGAGCTGGAGCATCTGGTGTACAAAGTGAGGTCAACAGCACTGGGTTTGTTCAGCCTTAAGAAAAGAAGGGGAATCTAGCTGCAATCTTCGACCACCAAAATTACAGACATGAGAGAGACAGACTCTTCTTGGAGGTACACAGCAAAGGGATGAGAGGCAACAGCTGCCAGTCACAGCAAGGGATATTCCAACTGAGAGCAGGAATAAAATTCTGCAGTGTAAGGGTGACCAAGCACTGGCCCAGACTACCCAGAGAAGCTGTGGGTTCTTTGCCTTTTGAGATACTTGACTGGTTAAGGCCTTGAGCAACTCGATCTAACTTTAGAAGCTTTCAGCAGGGGGCTAGACCAGTTGACTTCAAGCCATGGGATGCGATGACTTCATGTGGCCAAGCAGGTCACATGAACATATGCAAAAAGCAGAAATGGATTTGCAGGAAGTCAGACTAAGGGAATGTTTTTTCTGTGGCTGTACCAGAGGCAGTCTGGATGCAGAAAGAGACTTAACCTTCTTTCTGAATTGCATTCCTGGGTAGAGAGCATAGATTTAGCTAACATGACCGTGTACGAAGTACAACCTTGTGTAACTGATATGTCTAAGTGAAGAAGAAGCTGCGATGTAAGCATTTGAGCTATTTACATGGTGTCACTACTGAGGGACGAATTCATGTTTTCAGTGAATAGTTACTTTCACAAAACTTTGGATCTCTGCCTCTCTTTTAAATATTGACTGAAAATGGTTTATGAATTACTAGAAGAAAGGAAATAGGAACAGCTGTGAATGCAGGCACACACACATAACCTGGCTGAAAAGACCCTGTTTCTATAGGAACAGACAGAAAGGATGAAATGGGGAAGGTAGCAAAGACAGAATGAATCAGCAGGGGGAAAATTTAGAAAGAAAAAAAAAAGAGGAAAAAGGCAATACAAAGACAGATATAAGGAGAAACAGACAACATAACAGCAGAAAGAAAAGAGCCAGAATCAGAGCAAAGTGCACAGGAAGAAAAGTTTGCAGTGAAAATACCGGCCTCAGCAAAACCAGAGGGGGCTATGAAGGGCTGGAGGGAGAAACACAGTGCAGTCACCCAAACTGTCTTCTATTTTCTCTCTGAGAATGAAATAGTTTTTTGGTGTCATAAAGACATGAACACCTCTCTCCCTTTCTTACACACCCCTTCTTCCAGCAGCTGCCTGTGTTTTGCAGTGCCAGGATCCACCCAGTTTATACCAAAGCATACACAGAGGATACGTGTTCTCTGTGCTGGTAGCCCCACTACCAGAGAATAGAAGAAGCAATACATATCTCACCCTGGCAGTGCCTAGCATTAAATAGCTAGCTTGTAGTGCCTGTTTTGCCTGAATATGCTGTTTACTTTTTCCATCAGGAAATTACAATTATCTTCAGATGAGGAAAAAAATAAATAAATGATATAAATTATTTTAAATTTAACTACAACTTGTATTTGTTGTTTTTCTTGCTTTATTGCTGTAGCCTGCACTCCCCATTTCAGATATCACTTTAATCTATCTTATTACAACCTTGCTCATTGTTGGACAAATGGAATTTTAATTTGAATGAAAACTGGCATTTTCCATCTATTTTCATTGCCAATTAGAAGATCATCTTTTGTGTTAAATGGAGCTTAAATGTAAACAATACATAAAATATGAGTAAACGCAAAGAATGTCAATACCAGCAGAGGACGGCAGACAAAGGTACGGTACCTCCAGGAATTATAAAGCACTTACTGGTTGAGGAAGGCAAAGAGGTATCTCATCACTATAAGGACCGACCTGGGCAAAGTAAGGAGGAGTTTGCGGATGTGAAGAGCCCTCTCATAGAGATTGTCTATTCCTGTAAACAGAAGAGAGTATTTTAAATTCCCTTTCATATTATTGGCTAAAATAACATTTAGTCATTTTACTTAATTTGACTCTTGACTCAACATGTCCCTGGACAATATCTTCTCATTTTGTATTATTAGAAAAATAATACCTGAAAGTCTTCCCTCCTCTCATTAAAATCACACAATATGCAAGTAGTGTCTTTAATTGTAAGAAGTGGCAAATCTCCCAAACCCTGTGTCATTTGCTGACCTAGACAGCTCATGAAACCAAAATATCAGAACATAAATAACCTGAGGGAACATGCTTTCCATCAGTTTTGAATACAGATTCATTCTCATTGAATTCACTCATTTGAATACGGATATCGGATACAATATTCTTATCTGTGAGCTTGTATAATTAGTTTTCTTAATGAACTGTCTGGCTACAACTCTATTAATGTTAAGTAGACAAAGTAGGAGAAAGGTCTTAAGTTGTTTGGGG
The DNA here is from genome assembly GCF_013377495.2 of Cygnus atratus. Taxonomy (NCBI): domain Eukaryota; kingdom Metazoa; phylum Chordata; class Aves; order Anseriformes; family Anatidae; genus Cygnus; species Cygnus atratus. Next base: position 36,000,568 of record NC_066362.1, on the reverse strand, counting down.
TGTAGACAACAAACAAAAAGATCCCATGTACCTTCCTAACTGATTTTATAGCAATCCACCAAAATTCTTCTGAAGCAGGCAAAACAAAGTCAGCTTAATAAAAGCATCAGTTCTTAATGTTTTGTAACAAGGATGCACTATTTTCTATGCTGGTCAGAAAGATTATGTGATGCAAGTGGGGTACTGATGGGATAAAAGAAATTATTTTTCAAAACAAGTAATCTGTGAAGTTTTTACTCAATGTGTCTTCTACATAAATGCCATTGTTAGAAACAACCTAAAATTTCAGTAATGCTCCTCCTGTTAACCAAGAAAGAATGCTACAGTTAACAACGCCTAGGGAAAATCATAGTAGACTAGATGAGAAATACTGTCCAGTGGCATTGACATGCATATTCAGAAATTTGGAAATGAGAAACAGGAGCTGATGCCAATAGCTAAAAAAGCATTTGAATCAAAAAAGTTATATTTAACAGTAGACATTTAAAATAAATATATAAAAATGTGCTAACTGTACTCAGAGTTCTTGGTGTTTATTCATGCTCTCTGGTATGGCTATTTCTCCCAATCAGCATTTATTTGTAGATGCAAAGTGTGTGTTGACTTGTGTTTCTTAGAAGACCTACTGGTGTCTAGTAATTAGTATTTTGGTACCAAGAACGAAGCATAAGAAGAGTATCAGCTGTGAGACTTCTGTCTACCACATAGTAGTGCTGCACTTCATTAGGAAATGCCACTGTAGGAAACTTAGGGGCAAAAGCTGTTCCTACATCTGTGCTTATGGGAGATCCCACTGGCTCAGCACCACTAATGTGATTTTGGGATGGGGTGAAACAGTTTCTTGCGGGTCTCTGCAGAAGCAGACCAGTCCACCATTGCTGGTATAAAGGAAATCCATTTGGATTGTGGCGTTCAGCACAGAAATAGCAAAGAGGAGCACTTGCAGGAGCAAAAAACCTATAGCGCCGTGGGTGAACACTGGAATACCGACCCTGGTGAGCTACCACTGACTGCATCAAAACTCATGGGGAAAAAGACTACTGTCAAGTTGTGTAATTTATAACCTAGTGAGTCACACTGAACCAAAGCTCTAGCTGAAAATCACTTCAAGCCATTACATTTCCTCAAGTGGAATACAGGACTTTAAATTTATTTTTATGTTTCTGTTGAACTATATAAATCAAAAAGAAATATTTCTGGTTACTGGTTAAGGACAGGAGTCCTTGGCAGGGACCTGCTATGCCTGGGAGCTGTTTGCACATATATGGTCTGCAGAGCAATTGAAATTCTCCTCTCTCTTGTTCCAGGGCATACCACATCTCAGACATGCTAATACTATGCAGCTTCACTTCTGCACTGGAGTGCCATGTTACCCTTCTGCACTGCTCATGGTCACTGTTTTTAGCACGAGGCCTTTCTCCACCTGCCTAAACTCAGCAGCTTTCAGTGGAAGGAGCCTGAGCATATCTTCACTTCCCATTCCTCCAGCAGAAGCAGCAGTTGTTACTGCTAGCGGTGCCTTGTGGTCTCCAACTCACCCAACCTTCCCCCTGTCTGTGAATCTTTGTAGGTTTTGGTGGTTCTGAGCCTGCGTGTATGTGGGTTTTCTATGGAATGGGGCTCAGGTAGGAAGGTGCATCAGTTACTTCTTTCAACACTCCTGCCTCAGCAGCATGTCTGCACAGTGACGTGGTTCATCTTCTCCCGAGCCTTTCCACCCTGTGTACTGGAAATGGGAAGCTGGAGAGAAGCTGTGACACAGATCTGCTTTCTGCATCAAAACCTCTGCAGGCTGATTCCTTGTGCTGCAGCCCTGCCTTTTCCAACCACTTCTGGAGACCTGCCCTGACCCAGGTTCAGTCATCACTGAATCCAGACCAGCACTGGACTGAGAAATGCACTGGCCTGACTCCCAGGTGGGTCTGGTGGCTCGTTCCAGCAGCATGCTGCCCATCTGGGTGTGATAGCTTTGTCAGAACTAATAAATGAAAACCAGCATGGGACACAGTCTCAAACACTGGCAGGCAGGTACCGCACAGAAGCCGTCACACTCTCTAAAAGAGACTCTCTGCTTTGTGCCAACTGCAACTCTTCAAGCAGCTCACAGACATGGATGACAGGATGTATGAGTCAGGAACTGGTCCCTGTAGACACCACGGACCAGCAGAGGAGGCACAAAGAATTTAGATGTGTGTCCATGTGTTGAGCTCTCCCAGCTGCCCTAGTAGGGGCATTACTGCTACTAGCAGGTCACCTCCATGCCGAAGCTGTTACAAGCTGCAGATGCGAGAACGAGGTGTGTGTATTGCTGATACCTTCCTGGTAACCCAGTCCTAGTTTCTGTGAAAGCCCCTTTATTGAAAACCCAAACCTCTGCCAAGTGGTAAGTTTGTGTGCTTTCCACACTATTTCAAAAGGCTTGTTTATCTTTCTTAGCACTGACTCTGTTTAAAGGAGATACGAAATAACATAATGTATTTGCATGCTGCTTTTAAACGAGGAGCCAAATTTAATAGTTGCTTGTGTGCATGCAGTGCATGAGTATTTGGATATGTGGGAAAGAAGGAATGAATACAGAGAGCTCTTTCTGCATCCAGGCAGAAAGAATTTGCAGCTCTGCTGTTTCCCATGCAGAGGAAAGAGAAGGCATTGCTTTGCCTACACTTGGCTGCATGGCCAAAGAGGAGCCCAAGACCAAATGGCCATCCAGGCTACAAACTGGTTGCTGCAAGGAACCACTGGCAGTCCCAGTACTGAAGTGTATTATCACTGTGTCCTCCTAGTACCAAAGTGCACATAACACCGTGTCTTCCCTCTCACAGTGCTTCTGTTGGAGGCCCTCTGTATTACTCTGATTTTCAAGAACTGCAATTAGTCCTACCTCAGCACACAGAAAGGTATCTCCCACTTTTCAGCTAAGAAAACTGAAGTACTGATATTACAGGACTTGTCCAAATAATGCAATAGTTGCCAAAAGAAATAGAAATCAGGGAAGTTGAAAACTGATTCATTACTCCAATGATATGATTTGATTCCCATTCTCAAACACAAGCAAGGGGATAAGCCTCTGGCAAGGCCAAACACAGAACTATTGTGTTTTCTCTAACTATGTCAGGGAAGGGAGATCTGTGTGAAGGACACATGAATACCAACCTCAAATCAAGACTACCACCGGTTAAAAATAAAAAATAGAGACAATTATTTATTTTCTACTTCCCATGTCTCAGAGCAGAGCAAATTTTTTGGAGCTCTTGTCTGACATGCCTACATCCAGACCTGTCTCAGCCATGAGGGTCAAATCCACAACCAGGAGAATGAATCCAGCTTACTTATGTCACTGCATAAATGAAAAAAATATCAGCCATCTGCCTCTTTATCAGCCACAGGCTAAGGTCCGCTTCCCAGCAGCATGAGACAGGCATAAATCCTAGCTACTCAACCCTCCTGTAAAAGTTGTGATTTTCAACCTCCAGGAAAGATGAAACACTGGAACCCATTTTGGAGAGGTGGTGACACCTTTGCTTTCTACAGAGTTACATTGAGTCAATGATGTGCGCTTTTCTCTTGCTTGAGAAATAACATATTTTAACCACCTGACTGATGATCTGTTGACTCATGATGAGGTTTTTGCCGAGGTAGACACTCTAATATGAAACAGATTAGAGGTGAACAATCTGCCTCTGAAGAGTAAAGGAAGCTTAAGAGGGAAGAAAACATAATTACTAACAGAAGTCCCCAAATGCAAATAAAACAAGACCAACTTATAAACGAAGACAGGGATACATTCATCCTAAATAACATTAAGAAAATGTAAGTCAAATTGAAGTTTAATTAAGCAATAATCATGAAGTAGTGGAGCATGTAAAAGGCAATAAATATTCAAACATATATTAATTCAGTGCTTTGGTGATGGAGAACAAAAGACTTCTGCAAGACAGCAATTGCAGTTGCTCCCAAATACTCTGGGCCAACTGGACAGCTACAAGCCTTTATCATCCAGTTTAGCTGAAGAGGCTACAAGTGCACTGGCCATGGTCGTGGTCCTACATATGGCCCCTCCTGCACTGGTGGTGAAGCAGTTATTCAACAAAGAGAAGATCCAGCCTGGGAGCAGTCAGAGCTCAGAAAACAGAAACACAGATTCTGATTTGTGCTTGTTTAACCATCCTCTGTTGATATCCTGCCTGGGCCAATCTCAGTAGTAACAAAAGAAATGCAAACATTTTGCAAAGGGAAGATACTATTGATCAGAACACGTGGAAGGAGAAAACTGGTCTCAGTAAGGAATGAACTGTGCTAAACTAATTGCACCTACTGTGCAAGCTAAGCATATTTCACAGGCAAGGGTGGTATAAAGGAGGAAGAAGAAAGCAAACAATGGTAATGTAAGATCTCTCTCTCCTTTAGGATCACTGATTTGAAGGATAAAATCCAATGTGGTGTTGCGGTGTGGGGGTGACTCACTGCTTCGACTTGGAGGGGCACCTACTAGTAACAGAATGAGTGCCTAATGCTTTCTTTACACACACGTTGAACATCAAATGGGAATGAGTTACACTTGCAGATGCAATTTTTATGGTCGATTTGTAGCTGACAGGTAATCTACGAGAGTATGAATTAGTGCTGAATTTAGCAATTTGTGCCTCTTTCCACTTTGGTAGATGAGTCCAATACAACTCAAAGATATGTATATATTAACTCAGCAATGCCATTTACAGCTGTTTCATATCTATTTATGAAGGCATTGCAGGAGGACAAACACAATGGTATCCACCGTCACTTCGGGAAAGAAACAGTCGTCATGTTGTAGAAACTTTTTCAGGAAGAGCTGACAACTCATAATACAGTTTTTAACTTTTAAAGTAATAGTCTGGAAAAGCAGTAAAATCAATTTCTTACATAATATTTATATCTGGAGGAAAATGCACACTGCTGGCTGCAAGGGATCAAAATGATGAACATTAGAAGGAAGAAATATGTAAATTTTCATCCACCCTGGCATCTTAGTATATCAAAATTAAGGCAAGGGAGATGAAACCAAGAAGAATTTTAATGACTCAAGCAGAAGCTAAACAGTCTGGGCAGCTGAGGTGAGTCCACGGCCACAATTGCACAGGTATGTATATATAAAAATCAACTATAATGAACACGTATAAGAACTCACACCAGGAGAGGAACTGCAGTCCTCAAGCAGTGAAGGTGAACTATGGCAAGCGTTCAGCACAGCTTCAGTACCCTCTGCCTACCTGCAACTCCTGTTACAAATATTCTGCGTATGTTTGGCCCAACCTGTTCCTACAACGGGGCGGAAAAGAAGCACAGCACAACTCTCCTCCCTTCCCCACCACCCCATTTTACCTGCTGGATTGCGGAGTGCCGCTCTGAGCAATAGTGGCCAATACTTTTGCTGGGAACGTAGACTTATGACCCATAATGAAATGGATTCTTTATGTTCTGTCCTACCTTTCATGCTTGCTCTGGAGAAGTCTGAATTTGGACACAATTTTAGCTAAAACAGTTCATAAACCCCAACAGAGTAACACTGTTCTCATGAGTCTAATTAAAACAAATTGTCCTAAAAGTCAGTCATTTTGCACTGCTTCCAATGTATTTCCAAAAGGGGAAGCATTAAATCACAATGCTCTATTTCATTGAAAATATATGCATAAATGTAAAGGAATTCCTCAGTGGCTGTACTGAGGAAAGGTTCATTTTGCAGCTGCAACCTCAATTATGCTTGACATCCATAACTAAGTATTTCAGTTTCAAGAGGTTTTTCACTGGCAACATTTCATTTCCATATAAAATGCATGACATTCTGTCCTCTTAAAGTTTTACATGATGATTAACTTTATTAACTTTTTTTTTTCCGTCCCTCTTTTTATAACAATGTCTGCCACCAATTAATAAAAACACACTGGTATTTATCTAAAAAAAACATTTGAAAACAACTTAATGTTTACTCTTTTTCTCACTGTTCATCAGAAAGTGAATGCAATAAGCATTAAGAGTACTTAAATCCTCTTAAATAAAAATGTGAATGCTTTCTGGTCTTAACACACTCAGTTGTGACCTACAGAAGTTGTGGTAACCTCTGTTCTCACGAGGGAAATGGAGTCTCTCCTTGCTCCCACAAAAATGAAGACCAAGACACTTAGTAGGCGAGGGAACTGTTTGGTGTATGAGGGCCGTGTGAGCACAGAAAAAGGAACTAACACAACTATGACAGGTTCAAAGTCTGTAGTGGGAGAAAAAATCTTGCCTCGATTGTCTTCCTTTTTGCAAGATATATGAAGTGTTAGGGTTGAAAGAGAGCAATGGAAAGAGTCTTTGAAAAGACAGACAGTTTCTAATATTATGTGCCACACAGGTTTTATTTAAATTGAACGGTGACAGGTAGTATATTCTGAAATGCTTGCTTTTTTTTTCCAAATAAAAAGCATCTTATTGCCTGGAAGTAGTGGACCACTTAACAAAGCACACAGACTAGGTACACAGCTGTAAAAACAGTCCACCCCAGGCTCCTCTCAGATAATCAGAAGATGCAGACACACAGCTCACTATTCTCAGTGTGTGATTCTGGGGCTGGCTGTGGATACAAGGTACAAGAGCTGTTTCTTTCTCTGATCACACCACATTCAAAACTCCCACTGTGATAACACAAAATAAAACCACCCCAATATGTTCAAAACAAAAATCCCCTTTGTCCAGCCGAATTCCAGATTTATGTCTTCTCCCTCCACTGAAGGGAGGCACTGACATGTCGTTTCGGAGTGCCCCTAAAGATAACCTCAAGGAAACCAAACCAAACAACACAATCCTGCTCTCTCTTATGTAGATATCTGTCTTCCTCCAAAACTTGTCAGAAACATATTGGGGACTCATAGCAAACATTATCACGAACAAAGTGCTCTTCTGTAAGAGCAACCGTACAAGTCAAATCCAGCAGAACTACTCAGTTATTACACCTTGTTTTGACAAGCTGTTACAGAGCTGATAATCCAGTCTTAGGAGAGCCTCAGAGAACAGGCAGTCTAAACCAGAATCAGATGGCGACACCTCTTCCCCTGTAATGGTCCATTTGAGAGGGCCACGAGGATGCTTAGAGGGCTGGAGCACCTCTCCTATGGGGACAGGCTGAGGGAGCTGGGGTTGTTCAGCCTGGAGAAGAGAAGGCTCCAGGGAGACCTTACAGCGGCCTCCCAGTGCCTGAAGGGGGCCTGCAGGACAGCTGGGGAGGGACTCTGTCAGGGGGTGTAGTGATAGGACAAGGGGGGATGGCTTTAAAGTAAAAAAGGGGAGATTTAGATCAGATATTCAGAAGACATTCTTTACTGTGAGGGTGGTGATGCCCTGGCACAGGCTGCCCAGAGCAGCTGTGGATGCCCCATCCCTGGAGGTGCTCAAGGCCAGGCTGGATGGGGCTTTGGGCAACCTGGTCTGGTGGGAGGTGTCCCTGCCCATGGCAGGGGGTTGGAGCTGGGTGGTCTTCAAGGTCCCTTCCAACCCAACCTGTTCTATGATGATTCTATGAACACAGTGGAGTGCAACTCCACTGACTATATTGCCTGTAATAACACATATAGTATCTCCACATATAAGAATCACCATCTCAATTTTCGTATTGCTTAGTCAAAATAATGGAGTCATAAAGAGATCCAAAGGGTAGAGTCTGATAGCAGAAATTTTGAAAAGAAAATCTTGTACAAATGTTAATGATGAACGTGATTAATCTTTTGAACAGCTTATCTAAGAATGTGGTAGATTTCCTGTCAACTGAAGCCATTAAATCAGTACATTTTACCAGCAGACATGCTTTAATTCATCCAAAAGTTAGGGAAATCAGCACAGAATTATTAGGTAAAGTTCCATCACCCCTGTCGTGCAGAAAATCACTAAGTCAAAACGATCCCACTTTAGATTTCAATTTCTATGACTCACAGACATTTTCTGGGCTGTGACATTACGGTTAGCTAAAGCTGAGCTCAGGCAGTACCAAGATTATGCTTTCTAAAAAGAGGGTGCCTGTCTCAGCATCCTCCTTAGTGTGGTATCAGACTGTTAAACTGTAGTGTTAAGGTCCTTCAGGACTCTTCAGAACCACTGAGACTGTGAATAGTAACAGCTGCAGAAAATCACGCTGGTCTGTTGGACAAAAACCATAACATTGCACACAGAACTGATCCCAGCAATCCACACACTTGTAACCTCCAGGCTGAATTACTGCAATCCTCCCTATCTGGGAAGGAAACCGCACATGCGGGGTTCCCCGTGGCATGGAGCAGAAAAGCCCATCTACTCACGAGCCCAGGACACTGGGAACACGTAAGTCTGCTGTCCTGACTGCTGGGCTGTCTCCTTTGCCAAAATAGCACAGTTCAGAGAGCCTGCCCTGATTAGTGTTCCAAAAGGACTGGCCCTTGTTACCTGTGAAACTGTCCATTGGCTCCATTTGGCTGAAATAAGCTATTTACAAAGGAAGGGTTCAGAGGAGGAAATTCTTCCACAAAGCTAGGACCTCTGACTACTTCTGATGGACCCGCAGGGAACAGTAAGCCTACTGATGGTTGGTTTGGCCTCACACCTCCTGAACATCTGCAGGGATCTGTGAACTGGAAAAGGTTTTGTGCATGCCAGAGCAATTCAGCCATCCACTGAGAACTTCCTAAATTACTACAACCTTTCAGCGTCCAGCTATGAACACCAGCAGCACACAGACCCATATGCTGCTCCTCTTGGGCATCCCATTACAACTTGGCAATTCTTGTGTATTGGAAGGCAGACTGGGCTCTTCTGCAGACAACATTCAGCTGCTTCCTTCTGTTCTTGCACTGAATAGTTTTCCTGCTGGTTGGACCTGGGTTTTTAAGCTAAGCACAACAAAGGAACCACACAATGCCGAGCGACTAGTTACTTATTCACTAGCACTGACTCCAAGCTGTAGGGCATGAAAACCTTTGTGAAATGTAACATACACTGTTTGCATGGTCATGACTTCATCCCCTTCCGTCTGCCTCAGTGCACAGAGGAAAATAATAATGCGTATAAATTTAACTATCTCCTGTATACCAAAAGGTTTTCTTCCTGCTCTATTAAACAAAGAGTTGCACTGTACATTAATCCCACTGGAAAAAGGGAACAACCACAGCTGCAAGTATGACTAATAACTGACCCAGACTGTTACAGATGGCAAACAAATTGTCTCAGAAAAATCTGTGAAGACAGTTCTTTTTTCAGGCTGCTATTGTATATATGAAAGTAAAATTCTATTCAGAAGAAATAGAGATTTCTACTTACTGATACAAGAAATAAGATCATTAAATCTTTCCTTAGGAAAGACAGGATTTTCCAGCCCTCGGAAATAGAGCTTCAGTACTCCAGCAACTGAGTTAATGTCGTGGTTACTTTGGTCATCTGCCAAAGGATTTTCACCTTAAAAGTAAATAAAGTGAATGAAACACATGCAGGAGCATTCTTGCATGCAACATTTTAATAAATGAATGACTTTTTTTTTGATTGTTTTGGTTTTTACTATGTGGGAGGTGACAAGGCAAGCATTCATGTAAGATTATAAACATTGCTTTAGAAATCCCAGGCTTTTCACTGTAGAAATTACACTGAAAACAGTAGCCTAAATAAAGCTTCCTTTACATGACATAATGTAGTGATCTCTTAAGTCCTGAACTTCCAATCAGGTATTTATGAACATGTTATGATTTACCAGTAGTAAAATAAAAAAGCTGTATGTTCTTAACTGAATAGAGTTTCTCAGACTATTCTTTGGGAGCTTACATAAAACAAACAGATTATCTAACTCTTCGAATTGCAAATTTGTCTTCATTATTTAAAACTAAAGCATTCATGAATATTTACAACCATTTAGTGAAAACACTTTATGGAAACTGAAAACCTAAGGCCCAAGACTGAACTGTGTGTAATTTTAAAGACTTAATCTTTATTTTGAAACACTTTAAAATGTATGCACTTTCCAGACTAACACTACCTAGGAGAAGCACTGAACAACAAGGCAGATGCAGAAGTTGTAGAGCAGGAGGACACGCCTTCACTTAGCATGTAAAAACAGCTACTTCACCTATCTTGTCAAGATCAAGTTTAACAAGATATGCAATTAATATTTGGGAGAAAAATACTGGGCATCTTTTTTCATGCTTTTAGTCATAAGATTTAGTCCTTGAAGGACTAAAGTTTCTTCTGGAAACTAATAAGAAAAAAAAAAAAAAGGTTCCAAAACCCAAGAAAAGAGAATGTAAGATTAGACAAACAAACAAACAAACAAACAAACAAAAAACCTAAGTAACTAGTGTTGCTTTAATGTAATTAGGGGATTGGATTGGCAATGCCCTGGACCTTGTCTGCCCTAGCAGAGGAATCTTAGATTTGCTGTTGCATTTTATATTCATGTGTAAAAAATTATTTTCAATTCCTGGTATCTTTCCCATAATTCCTCCTCTGGGGCTGAAGTTTCCTTGAGGAATGAAAACCGTAGTTAAAAATGGAACAGCTCTTTCACAGCCTGTATTTGCATTGATCCTGTATTTGCACTGATCATGATGTCACTTTGGCAGAGGGACTAGGAACTCGAGCACTCATATTCCAGAAGATCAAGTAACAGCATTCTCAAATTGCATTAAGTAGTCTCTTGAATGTAATTAAAAACATAATCTTTCCTTTTTGAGGATCTTTAAAATAAAATAAAGACTAACTATTCCTTGCAGTTTACCTAACAAAAGACTAATCCAAGAGACACATGAACATCTACACAAAAACAACCCCAAGCTCCTGGGACACAGTGTGGGAAAAACATGTACGTGTCATCATTATACTTCATCTTTAAGCATAAGACAGTGCAAAGTTTAAGGTGCAGTACAAAAAGTGAACAAAATTCTTAAACAGACAAGAAAGTAATTAGAAATTAAAACATTTTAAGTGTCAGATATTAAGGTGCTTGAATAAGCGAAAATGCAATTACCTCTCTCAAATGAATTTTTAATATCATTGACTTCCACCTGGGAACCAGACACTCTAAAAATTCCCTGATGCTGAAGACCTGCAGCAAAGATGAGAGACAATGGTGGGAAATTAATCTATTTTAAAAATACTTTTCACTTCTAGTTTTAAAACAAAGCTGTAGCTGTAAACGCATCATGCAAAACATACACAACTAAGTTCAGTAATGAAATGACATAACATATTTCATTGCTTACCATATAAATTGATAAATCTGATACAGCTTTCCACAATGAGAGGAATGACTTGTCCTGAATCCTGGAAAAACAAGAGCAGAAAGAGTGTACTGCAGATGTGAAAAAGGAAACCTCCCTACTCTGGAATGAATGTGAAAATGGGTTTTCTTGGTCAATCCAGATGGACATACAGTGCTGCCAAAAAAACACATAAGAAAATATATAATTTCTAACAGAATTCTCATCCCATTTAGGGAGGGAGGGAAAGGAACAGGTGAAGAGAAAAGATTAAGGTTCTTAATGAAAATCATTGAATCAGGAAATTCACAAACTTCATTCTCTAACTCTGCCACTGTATCCGGCTAACACTGTATGTGACATCTAAGCTCATGCATTTAATTTAGATTTTTAAAGCAAAATGAGTTAAAGCAGTGAATTTGCCTTTAGTTTATTATTAACAATAATACTCCATGATGAAGACGATCCTTCTGCATTCATTTAACTTACCCCTTTTTCTCCCTAGGGGAGAAAATCTTACATGGGCCTAATTACACAGGGTCTAATTCCTGGAGGTGCTCTATTTTTTTTCTTTTTTTTTTCTTTTTTTTTTTTTAGCTAAAAGTTACTGACGATAAACAGAAGACAAAGCCTTTCCTGGACCTGCTGGACTATCAGAAAAGTTCTTGGAGATGAGCTACCCAATGACATTGCATGGAGTACTTACTAGCTGTAAGAGATACTAGTGGTGTAAGTGATACTTACACTTGTAGTGATGTACATGTGATGTACATATGTAGTGATGTAAGTGTAAGTGGTGTAAGGTGTAAGTGATACTAGTGGTGGTAGGGGGAGAGGATGACTACACACCGATTTTCAGTGAACTGTCTTTTTCCTTCAAACTGCTGATTTTCCAGAAGAACCATCATGGTCCTTCAGTTGTGTGTTTCGGCACTTTAAAAAATGGCTGTTTTACCCTATGCACATTAATGACTACAAGTCATCAAATATCTATTAAAGATACAAATCACATGATTAAAATTATGCTTGTGTTGGAAAAAAAATTACTGTTTCATAAATAATAGGTACCTTCAAACTTCTCATCTTAGAAGCTATAATTTTTCTTTCCAAATGAATTTCAAATATGTAAGCGCTCAGAGAATTGACTAATTCATTTGAAAGTTTAATATAAAACCAGTCTGTATTATAAAATCATGAATTCAAAGGCACCCTGTAACTCAGAATACACATTTCTTCTTACTAGTCCTTCTAATTTTCATGCTAAATTACACTAACAGGAAGTTTATGAATTAAGCCCAAGTAGATGAAAAGCCAACTGCTAAAAAAAAAAAAGCGTTTGAAAAATAACACACACTGAAGCAATGAAACAATGTGATTCCTGAGGCAACCTAACTCCTGATTTTCTGTGTACTACATGTTGTTTTACTGGGGTTTACAAAAAACTGTAACGGTAATTATGCTATTTAAGTTGTGGCTTGTTTATCTTTTAGATCAAAACCTAGCAAACACTGGTTAGCCAAGAACCACTAGTATCTTTCTGTTTGAGTAGTGTCATGATTCAGTAAGAGCTGAATAAAAAAACAAACAAACATGGAACAGGTCAGTTGCTAAATGAGGAATACACACTGTCATCTTCACAGACCAATGAGCACTCTGGCCCTCCACAAAAGCGGAGTATTAGAAACATGCCCAACATGCACCCGTATCTCCTGTTAGTACACTGGTTCGTGCGATAAATGTAAAGCCTCTGAAGAGATGGTGTTTGCAGTAAGAAATTATGATTATATTACTTTCTTACTTGTTTCTTGGGGGAATCTGCTCAGAACCACATACAACTTCATAGTTAAGAGATTCCTTTAAATAACGTAAACCAAAAACTTTGGATTTGGGATTTAATGACAAGAAAAAGTTTGAAGTAACAATCTGTGTTGGTGAAATTCAAGAACAGTGACCCTACTGCTACTGTGAATTTAATCTGATGTGTGTAGTCAGTGACTGCATGTTTGGGACTAATTATTGTATCTTATGATGCAAAAACGGAACCAAAAGCAATTTGCTGTGATACTGTATTTCACTAGCCGTAACCCCTTCTCGCACGTCAGAATGACACATTCCTATGAGGAATGACCCATTCTTTGTGCAGGGATGACTTCCTAGGTTAGCTCCCACACTGCCAAATCTGTGATAAGGCTACCTACTTTTTCCTTTTGAAAGACTACGTAGAACTTTCTGTGCTTGCAAGTAAGCTCTGTCACTCACACTGCCATGTAGTACAGCCCTCTTCAATGTGAGAGAAAACGACAAGGTAGCATTTCTCCAAATTTCCTCTGTTCTTCCCTAATCCAGGGGCTTTTTGCTGTGGATTTTTTTTTCTTACTTTCTCCCTTGAGCAAGAAACCATTCATGATATTAATCTCTGGCACCATGTGATGATTTCCTGAAAGTCTTTGCACAACACATCACCACCAGCATAATAATAACAGTTTTTCCACATAGTTGTATTGAGGCTGGCTGAAAGCTCAGTTCAAAGACAGCTAAACTACTATGGTGCCACTGAGCACAGAATTTGTTCTGCAAAATATTTGCTGCTAACTATGCTGCACAGAAAGAAAAAAAAAACATATAACATTCAAATTCAGTTCACAGAGCTTGCAGTCAGGAATTCCATTCATTGCACTTATAAATGTATTGCTACATATTTTTTGAGGGTTGCTTTCTTTTATCTTTGTCAGCCGGTGTCCAAAACCACTAACTGACTGCGATGGGGAGGTGTTTGTTAATGAATAAGGGAATAGAATATCCATCATTTAAGACTACAATCACTCCACAGTTATGCCACAGTTCAGTTTTGCCTGCTGTACTCGTAATATCATTTCTTAATGCAAACTTCCCCCTTCAGCTTAGTGAAAGAACTAATTTTGAGCCAGGCGTGAATGAAACCCGAGAGTGAGGCAGAGATGGTTCTCTTTTCACCAGAACTATACCTGATGTCTTGTGTGAGAGTTCCTTCGGCCTCGGCTAGACGCATTATTAGAAATAAAAGTATGAGAAAGAAGAAGATAGTAAATACAGCAAAGATATAAGATCCATAATAGTGGTGATCACAATTTCACGCAATATAATAAATTCCTAAAGTCAAAGGAAATGAAAAGCTGGATATCAAACCCAGGCTAATATTGCTTTTTCACAGACTTTGAATATTGAATGTAACTGCAATGGCAAGCCAGAAACTGTGCCAAGTTGTGGGGTACACCGCTATTTCCCCTATCTTCTAAATGATGCTGTTTCCTAGTAAAACCAGGCTGCCAATCCTATCCCTACTTGATTAACAGAACTGTAGGAAGACTATTGTGAGAAATGAATCCTCCTCTTTCCCTCTGACTTCAGGAAGTATTATATTGATCAACTGGGAAAGAAAAGAGCCCCAGGACAGACTTAAACATAATGATCTGCCTCAGCTCACGTGAGGCCGTGACCATTATAGTAGGAAGTGTTGAGATCAGCCACTCCAGTGGCTGGTGCCAGTACCTTGATGAATGACTCCAAATCACCATTAAACAACTTAGCACTATACTGTGATCGGGGTCTGGGCTTCCTGTGTTTCTGGGGCTTAGGGGGAAGATTTGGAGGCCTAAGGGAAGGGAATATGATTACTGAGCAAGTAGAATTAAGTCATACAATAAAACGAAATGTCTGTAAAGTCACGGCAAAACAACAGAGCATTGTAAAGGGAGAAATAAACACATTACTTATCAAGCAAAGATTTTCCATCAAATTTAACTGTAACACAATGATTAAAGACTGAAGAACTCCCCCATTAAAAATGCATTACTTATGGATAAATACTGACATTCTTTATGAATACCCGTTTTACAGTTTTACCATACACATTTATTCCAAACAATGCACAAGTGGAATGGCCATTTCTTGTCACTGTCATGCATGAAACGTGCAGCCAGCGCTGGAATACATGCTGTCAGCTGCGGCAGAACATGGGGCACTTGAAGCACCTCAAGCAGAAAAGTTGCTACCTGCTGGAGCAGCTTCAAATTCAAATTGAAACTGCTCAGCACACTCCCAAGATGCTTCAAAACCAAACTCTGCATTTTCAACTTGAGCCAGCAACAGTACACAGCTTTAACCTTCCACATACAACCATCAGCATCTTTACACAGGGAAAGAAACACTTTGCAAATTAGCTAAAGGAATTAAAAGGATGTTATCAACGTAGAACAAATAAACAAAACCAGCATAGCAGAAAAAGAAAAGAAAGAACACACAAAACTTTGGTATGCAAAACATTCACCTCGCATGTTACATGTTACGCACATGATGACTATGACTGAAAGAGATTACAGGAAATAAATATTCTTCTTTTTTTGTGAGTGTCATGGCACTCCACATGCCAACAGCTTCTCTAGTTCTCCTGCATCAGCAGGCCAATGTTTCTATAGCTTCCTCAGGAATCAGTAAAAAATTACAAGGTTTTGGGGAAACAGTAAGGAGCACTACTTTAAATCATAAAACATAAAGTGGTGGGACTCTGGTCCATTCTTGTACTACCTGCTATTTAATTTAAACTCATCTTTAAGAATACCCTCTTCCCTTCTACATTTTAACTTTGGTCTTGAAGAACATTATCATTTGCATGTCTTACAGACTGGAAACTTAACCAACCCTGGGGTAACAGATAGGTCCTACCCAGAGTGGGGAAACTGGTCCCAAGGATCAGATGGGGAGGACCTTCTCCCTCAGAGCTTCTTTTTCTAAGTGACAAGGTGTGAGAAGACAGGAATTAAGAAGGCTTCAAGCTGTTCCTCCACTCTACTAAGGTAAAATCATTGCCTAGATCCATCGTTTTCTTTCTGCTTACAGAACAAGGAATTTAGGATGAGGTGAGCCTGATGAGTCACCTGATTTGGAGTCAGGAAATAACATTTTTCTCATTAGGCATAAGCTTGGTGACTTCCATGTACTGCCGGTAGCATCAGGGGTCAGAGTTTAAGTCTCAAAATTAATGTCAGCAATTGGGAAGAATGCTCCGATTTGTTACCACTTTTCAACTGGGGTCATGTAGGGAAGGAAGGTAAGTCCAGCTGATGGAGCTGAAATGGACCATGAATCACTGGGAAGAGGAAGAAGGGAGATCTGAAGTCTGTAGAGATATTCCCAGGAATATGGGGGCCAGACAGAAGAAAATATACAAAACAAAGTGGTCTAGCAAATGCAGAGCGAGAGCTTGATCCAAACTTTTTAGCCGGAAGAGCAAAACTTCTGTTCATTTTTTTTGGTTGTTGTTGTTTTGTTTTGCTTTGCATTGTTTTTAATTCAAGATAAGGGGTGGCAGCAAAGTCATTCCTATCCAGGAAACAAAAAGTAGAACGAGAAGGCATTGAGCAAGGATGTATTGACTGGAAAGGGCAGGGAAGAGAGAGACCAGGAAGGTTAGTCTGGATGTTCCTGCTCCCAGCAGTACGGGAAAGGTGGTGCCCAGAAGCAGCAATACAGGAAAGCGGCAGCTGCAAACTCACAGTCTGATACCCTCGGGGTTGCAGCATGCTTGTCTGTGTTTATGTCTGGAAGCAGCCTCACAGGTGTGGCATTACACAACCAAAATGTATGTCCTGAACAAAGCGGGGAGACCTAACACAGTCTCCCTTCTCTTCTGTGAAGGTGTAGACCCATTTAAGTATCAAACACATGGATACTGAGGAAAACAGGTATTTTCTTCTGAACTGTGCATTCTGCTCAAAAAAGATATATTTTTTTTCCTAGCACCAAAAATCCACCGGCAATGTCCAAATTCACAAATATTTTCAATGATTTCCCTGCTTCTCCCACCATTGACACTGGCCTAAGCAGCTCACAAGAATGCTGAAATGTTAAAATGCTGAATGTTAAAACACACAGTGCCTGTACACAATTTAAGTAACAACAACAATAATGTTACACATCATTAGGAACTTGCTTTTACGTGTGTGATTTCTGTTTTATTTTCCATTTGTAGCTCTCTAAACCAAGTTAAATAAAAATGTCTTACCTTGTTGTCATGTATTCAGCCCTGTGACCTAGAAAAGTTGAATAAACAGGAAACAAAAATGTGCATGTTTTAGGTAGATCTTCAGTTGTTTGTATCTAAATTACGCTTGGTAAATTGCTTTTAACCCTAACGTTCACATTACCAGCGAAAGATAGACAATTATACAACTAATAAGGCAATGCAGTTATCTACCATCTCCACAGCTGCATTTAAAATCCAAACACAATCCATGTTATGGAACAACTTCTAAGAACCCTGCGCACTATAAAGGATCATTTGATACTGTAAATAATTTGAAGCAAAACTCCAAACAATGCCTATTGGTTTTGCAAATGTATTTTCTTTGGCTAAATCAGTATAGAGATAGAGCTGCGCCAATATTAGATTACATTTCCCTTGGTGCCCTGTGCCTAAACCTGTTCAGTGCAGAAAATACAAAGCTCTGGACATCAGTGGCTTGCTGCTGAAAGACTCCTTTTCATTGGTGTAACTGCAGGAAAAAAATACAACGCTATCACTGGGAAATTATGCAACACAGACATAAGAAGAGTGACAATTGCACAGAATTGTACAGAAGCAAATACTGTGCTCCAGAAAGGTGCATGGATAACATTTGCAGAACAACAGACCAGTAAGTCAGGCATGTGCCCCATGTAAATGCATGATAATGGAAAGCAAAATAATCAAACAGTAGGATGGTCACGGTATGGTAAGTTCCCACCGGTCTTGTTTTCCCAAAGGGAGATCGCACCCTATAAATTTACTAGAATTCTTTGAACGTGTCAGTAAAATACTGGGTAAAGGAGAATCAGTGGAATTAACTTCTTCAGAAATTCAAGGTCCTCTGATAAATGTCTTCACAAGAGGCTAATAAGTAACTAAACAGCTATAGATTGAATAGCAAAATATTATCACTGATCAAAAATTAGTGAAGAAAAGGGAAACTGAATGGAATTAAATGGTCTATTTTCATCATGACAAAAGTATAATGGTCATTTACTCAAGCCTTCCCATCAGAACCACTTATGTAATACATTTACTGAAGTCTTAGGCATATCACAGCAGCTAAGGAGGCAGAAAATTGTGCAAATAGCTAAAATACTTTTTTATCGAGTCATGACAAAATTGTGAAGCCCTTCAGAAGTGTTGATCAATGCTAGGGAAGAAGACACACAATGGCAAATTGAAGTCAGCATTGACAGGTTCAAATAACAGATATTAGGGAAGGAAGAACTAAATACCTATGCAGCTAGTAGAACTACAGATAACTATGCTGACTCTGAAAATCACTCTGAGCATCACTTGGACTAGCTCTAAGATCCCTGTTCAGTTTGAAAGTGACACCAAAAAAACTTGTAATACTGCAAAAAGAACAAAAATCAGTGATATGCAAAAATAATATTATCTGGCAATCTCCTGGTGCACATGAAATACTGCACAGTACTGAATACCCTCCTCTGAAAATACATTAAGCTCTTGGAAAAAAATCTCTGGCATTGATAAGATGTGCAAAGTTTGTTGGCACTTATTTTACAGAGGTAAAAAAGAGGGATAAAGATCAGTATGTTAAATAATGAATGACATGGAAAGGGAAAATCAGGAACTTCTCCCTGCTCATGCAACCAAGGGAAATTCACTGAGACTAAGAATTCCAATAATAAGTGCTAGTTAAACAAAAGTTGTTACAAATCCCAAGTCTGGAGGTTTTAAACACATCTCTGATATTTAATAAATGAGGGTAAAAACTATCTGGGACACAGAGTCAATTTCTTTTACAACTGCTTATTCTCTTCTTGCATTTCTCTTTGCTTGGTTCAATAGATGTGCCTTGGGTCTGAATTAACATGGATATAAGTGTGCTTCCTATGTATGGTACCAATTTTGATTGAGTATTCCTCATTTACTGTTCCAAATTTGCACATGCATACTCAGCACAGAGCATTTTATCTATCTTCCTTGTGCAGATCATAAAAATGCATCTGCAGTGTCCATGAACAGCAATGGACTGGAGTAGCTAGATGATCAGCTGGAACAGAATCCAAATGCTGTCAGTGCTGCGGACACCACACGGTTTTGAATAAAAGCAAGAGAGGGTGCCAAAGAAAATTACCATTCAGACCATCCTCTCCCTCTCCTCTTTTACCCTTCTCTCCTCTTTCTCCTCTCCCCTCCATCTCCCCCCATTCCCCCTGCATTACTTAATTTGGCACCCCGTGTTATTTGTCAGCTGTCTTGCTGACATGAAAGGTTCCAGAAGAGGCAGTCTGAGTGGAGCAGGGGAGCAGTTAGTTCACTTCCTAAAAAGAAATATTTTCTACACTAGCTACTAGTAATAATGTTTGTAATTTTACTGTGATTCTACCCTTTCAGTTATCCCTATTCAAGGCATGCACAGAATCCAGGTCTTCCTTCCCAGGCACGTGTGCTGTCATGCAAGACATACCTCAATAAAGTGGGGTACCCAAAATTTTTTACCTATAATAATGGTGGCTTTTGCTCCAAATATCAGCTTTGAATGTGCATTTATACATTTGGGATACTATTTCTATGGCGTGATGATAGAATAATAACTATGTTCAAAAACACTGTGGGCAACAGAAATAAACGACTTGGGGTTACGGCTGGCTGGGTCAAACGGAATGCTCCAAACAGAATGGCCCAAGCATGCCCGAACGGCCCAGAGTCTGACAGCAATTTATCACTTAAGACATCCTGCTGAGCAGTTTTTCTTTGGATTTCCTTTGATACTGTTCTTTCCTTCTTTCTTTCCAACATGCATTACGCAAAGGATCCTACTGCCTTTTATTCTTCCCCCTTCAGTAAATGATCATGTATTTTACTGGGCTTCCAAATAAAAAATATTTACTTTATTTTTCCACATACATTTTTGTGAGCATTTGGAGGAAAAATTTCCTCATTTTTGACCAACATAGCTGCACATTTTTTGCGGGAATAAACTTCTCAGCACTTGGAACCAAATCCTACTAAATGAAAACTTCTATGAGAAAGAATATAATATAATTAGCTGTCTGAAAACAGTTACTATCTTCTACAGTCCAGTCCTGCAAGAAAACACTGCTTATTTCATGCTTAGTCACTCCCTGGACAAGGGCTTTGTTTGGGTCATAGCCACAGAAATGTTAATAGCTGTTTAGGCACCTCCACAAGTGGATTTTTGGATCTGGTGTTTTATATTAAAAGCATGAAGATTGTGTGATTAACAACACATTTTTTTGGCCGGTAAAAAGAAAATAAATTGACATATCCTGTTACTCTTCAGAGAAAAAGTTTCCTTTCTTGTGTCTGAACTTTGAATTACAGTCTTTAACCTTCAGGAGAGGATTTTTATTCTTTGTGGTGTAATACACTTCCTCTCGAGTCTGTAGCACTCTGTGTGGCATGTGGTATGATTCTCCTTTTCCCTTTGGTCCATAAGGAAGTGCCTGCTGGGAGGGCTGCTAAGAGGTGGGCTGGAACTATGCATAGTGCCTGATTCATTACTGTCCCAATTCTGTTTTACTTCCTTTTAATTATGGGAATCTGCTCATTTGGTTTGCATTTTAAGATGTATTTTTTAAAAATTATGGAGTGTGTTCAGGACAATGGATAATTCTCTGTCATCATAATTTGTAAAAATTCAAATAATCGTACATGCAATAACAATAATCAACATGTATAGAGCTATGCATTAAGTTTTCATTCATTCCAATTCACAATGTGAAAATACTTTGTAGAATCCCACATTAATTAAGTCTGTAAGAGTCTCACTACTGGAAGTAGGTGAGGAACTACAGTGAGGTCAGGATTTAACCTATTACCTTTCATAAAAGCTTCACTGAGTTGTAAGACTGCAAGAAGGACATTCGTGTCCATGTGTCAGAAATGTTGCACTAGCGTGTCTATTGTTAGATATGCATCCTGATAATTTTGCATGTTTAAAAAATGTCACTTTCGTCTAACTCTTAAATAAACCCCAAGTCAACAGAAATTATCGGGAAGTAGAAACAGTGCATTTATCACAGTTCTCAAATCACCCTGCATTGACTGTGTTAGCTCTCCTTTCAGACATGAGATTTTTCATTCAACAGTTCCATCTCCAAATATAGCCACTTGTCTAAACATATGCACAGTGGAAATAAATATCCGTCGAAGAAATACATTTGATTTAGGGTGTGCAGTCTTATCACTGCATCAAAACTATGACTGATTAAAAATCAAGTCTATGCTTAGTGAACAATTGAGCTTTAAGCTCTGTCACTTTCTCCAGCATACATCCTGAATTTCAGGTGGTTCATTGTATAGTCTGGAATCACTTTAAGGTTTATTGTGCGATATTTACCTTCTCCAAGTGTCCTCTGCAGCAAGTCATGCTTTGCTTGAAGTTTTGTGATGAGATTACTACCTTCCAAATATTCTCTGAATTTCTGTAGAGATAAGATCAATCTATTATTACGTATGTGACTTAAATTCCAGGAATTTCTGTTTACTTCAGGTGTTTGATCTGTTATCACATGAATGAGGAAGCAACCAACATACCATGAAATAGAATTGCTCGGTTTCCTGCTGGTTAGCTCTTCTT
The DNA here is from genome assembly GCF_013377495.2 of Cygnus atratus. Taxonomy (NCBI): domain Eukaryota; kingdom Metazoa; phylum Chordata; class Aves; order Anseriformes; family Anatidae; genus Cygnus; species Cygnus atratus. Next base: position 35,978,727 of record NC_066362.1, on the reverse strand, counting down.
TTTGCAATGCTAGGCTTACTCAGATATGTCTCAGAGACTGTGGACTTCACAGACTCTGTTGAGCGACTGTGCTGGAAACATTCTGACACATCGTAGTCTTCAATGGTGACCATATCTTGTATTGTTTGCAAGGTAGCCTCTGTTGTTTTCTTAACCTGGTGTTAAAAAAGCACATCTTAATAAATGGAAAGATAAACGTACCAGAACAGCTTAGAATGGAAGCTCATTACTTAAACGAATTCTCTGGCACACTCGCCCAAACGGTGTTGTGTAAACATGAAAAATTAAATGTACTAAACCAGATATCTGTGTAACACAAAAATCACATCATTAGGCTTCACATCTAGTTCTCTGCTTTACCATGGTACAATGCATAAACATTGTTGTACTCTTGTGTTGACTGTATGTGAGAGAAATGTGATATGATTTTATAATGGTCCCTAATTTGGGGCAACAGGAAATAGAGATGACAGGTTGTGCTGAAGGGTTAACTCTTCAGCATATGGCTGAATCTGCTGGTTTCAACACATATATTAAAGGATCTGGCTAACAGAATGTGTTCTTCCATGTTAAAAATCCATGGGACTGTGCTGTGGTATGAAGGACAATGATGTCTGGACACAGCTGGAGGAGAGGGCTGGCAAAAGAATATTTTACACCAGTCTCACAGCACTTCTTATGGAGCACAGTCATGACGGAAACCTGGGGATGGATGCCTTGGAACAGAGGATGCAGTGTTTCCACTAGCAGTGGAATAAAAGTAACTGGCAAGATTGACAAGGATGTAATTTACCTCCAAGTTCTGCTTTTCAAGACTCTCTTTAGTAGAGTTAACTGAATCACGCACACTTCTACACACACTTCCAGTGCAGGAAAATAACCTTCTTGTGCCTGCCAACATGATTTCTCCCTCTATGTCCTTACACTTACTGTTGAAAAATATCTTTCTTGTTCCTTTTGTCTTTGCTACCTTGAGATGCTTTCTAAATTCAAATTTATTTTTTTTTTAAAGACTACCATACAAATCTAACAGGCATTACTATTTTGTTCTAGGCATTCAAGACATGACATAGAATGAGAAAAACTCAAATCCCAAAAGCTTATCAAAAAAGCACACACAAACACAAAAACATCCCTGTACTTTAATTTAGGAACAGATACCCATTTAAACTGAGGGCCTTTAACACTGCCTTAAATTGGATAAAAGTTCAATTTATACCCACAGTGGGGCCTCTCTCTACTGCTGGAGCAGAAGAAGGAGAATGGCATTGTATTTCTGTAGTTTACAAAAAATGTATTTTGCTAGGTGAGGTATTCCCATGCCAGGCATTCAGTACTCCTGTTTATAAATAGCTGCAGCTGAAAGTATAACAGATTTTGACTCAGCTACCACAAAAGACAGTCCAAATTCCTTTGACCTTCAGAAGTAGCAATTTGGGGACTGGACAGAGGGTGGTCACAGAAGACAGTAAGTGTGCTCAGTGGCTTTCTGCCACAAAACTATACGCTATAACATGCCAAAAAAATATATGCCCTGCAAGTTTTCATTGAAGCACTTGCAAAATATAGAACTTAGTACTATAACCACATGGACAGGTAAAAGATGAAGTTTCCAAACATCTATGAAGCAGGCAAGGATCTACATGCCCTAAAAAGAAGCCAAAGGAAATGCTATACGCTGGACAAGTGAAGCATTCATACACGTATCAGTATCTGTAGGTAGTTAAACATACAACAGCTGAACCAGCTGAACAAGTAAGGCTTCCAGAAATGTAGACCTTTGAGACACTTGATGTTAATTCCTAAATTGTACTTCTTTTAACATCTCTGGAACTGCCTCCAAATTCAACCCATTTGACCATTTTGTAACAGGCATGAAAAGTGGTAGTTTTATATCTGATGCATGTTTAATCTCCTAAGAAAAGGCTAAGTGCAAATTCTGTGGTTTTCCATGTTTATCACATCCACAAAGTTGGCTACCAAAGGAGCCTCTACATAGTACTTTGCCAGTGATCTTCAAAATTAAGTTCTATGCCAGGGTAAATGGGTCTCAAGAAGTAGTGTGAGGTGACGGGCATATGAATATGGGAAAAAAATCAGCCTGTTTCAACTCTTTCAACTCTTTTTGGTTCAATGGTTCTCTAAAACTGGACAGAACAGTTATCAGAAGAACCGAGTGATTTCAATAGTTCAAAAGAGCACTAACATCTAACATTTGAGTGTCTGGAAGCAAACATTTGGTTAAAAGAAAAAAAAAGAAGAAAAAAGCACCATCTAAAATACAAGAGATTCTTTAAGAATCAGAACTATTGGATGAAATATGTGGGTAAATAAATACAATCATTAGGAAAAAAAAAGATCAGGTGTTTTTCTCTCTGTTGAAAGTTATTTACACAGTAAATTTATTTTCATATTTTCATATAATTATTCACATGATTGATAAATAAAAGTGTGAAAACAGACTAAAATAATTTTGGAGACAGATGTATAGAAGCATATGAATATACATATGTTTTAGCTGAAACAGAATTACCTCAAACCTCTCCTGAAAAGGACAATGAACAATACATACGTAGCCAACACATGTTGCTGTTTCGTTCTGGTTTGTTAGTATACTTGGCTCAGGCAAACAGCCATGCTTACCACAAGCCAAATCCTGCATTCTTTTACATCCCCTGAAATGTCTCCAACAGAAAAAAAAAAAAAAAGGTATATAAGAAGCTTTTTCAGTCATGGTTCTAACTTAGCATATTTGCCAGTATTTGTTTTTAAAATTAGGACAGCTCATATAGATTGAAGCCATTTTACTGTCGTTTACGTGCTTCTGACAAGGTAGAAAACACTGCATCTTCCTGAAAATGGTGTCCGATGCATAGCCCATGCATACAGAGACCTTACCTCCTCATTTTCAATTTTGAGAGTGGCCAGCCGTGACTGTAGCTGCTGATACCTAAGCATAAGCTCTGCTTGCACAGGTTGCTGGGCAGTGACTTGACAAACCTAATAAAGAATCAGAAAGAGCTGTGAGATACAAAGGAGAAAAAAATTCAGGTCTTTGGTTGCTCTCCTTAACATGAGGTGAATTCCCACCAATGCCACTAAAATGTAATAAAGCAGACAGTAAAATGTAACCATCTACATTTAAAGCATTTACATGCTACAAGGTGTGGAACTACACGCCCCATTTTAGGACTACAGAGCACAGCCCTGTTTGTATGGCTGCTCTGTGTTGCTTTTCTGTCATACAGAAATGCAAACCCTGGAGTTACCTTCCTGTAAAGATGTACACAGGTGATTCTGTGTTCTACTTTGCTACTGGCCTTTGGAATACAAGAACAGGGCACAGCTGGGGAACCCTGTACTCTTGAAATCTCCAGATGATAAAATGGAGAACAAAGGGAAAGGGCTGCATTTCAGTGGGCACAGCTTGGAGATCTGCAGGTGCTCTCAAATAACAATCACAAGTGCTGTTACAGGAGAGAGAGGTAAGGAAAACATAAAGTCACCACTTACATTGGTGCTGGACTGAGCACAGGCTGGCCAGCAAATCTTCTGGATATGTCATAATGGGTAATACAGAATACAATAACACACAACACCTTTTATTTGGGAACTCTGAAGAAGCTCAGAACAGCACTGCAAGTTTTGCAAAAGGTTATTGCTTATCTACTTGATTTTAGGTAGCAATAGCAGCTGTTACCATTCTGCGTCTTTGTTAAAGGGGATAAAATTTCTATCCTGGTATATAGGAAGAGAAATAACCACTGTGGGGATATTTGTCACTGTACAGACCTCATCACCCATATGAGACTGGAACTCAAATTTCATTGGCGGACAAAAAGCAGTGGGGTACATTTCCATGAATCTCTGCTTGTCACTTCGTGGCTCCAAGCTGTCAACTGCATTTTCAATAATGTCTAGTCCCTCATGCCTGGAAGTTTCAAGGTTATACTCCGCAGAAAGATATGTTCTTAGGGCTCTGTTCAGACTTGCGTGGTATCCAAGATCACAACACTAATAACAGAAAAAAGAGAGAAGAAAACCAGTTAAAAGGCAAGAACACCATTCCAATACACAAAACCATAAATTATCACTAAAATTTTATGTCCAGAAATTTTTCTGTCTTCAAAGTATTTTACAAAATATCTTGTACATCAAAACACAGTATTAGGGTCAAAACAGTAAGCATTTAGTAGCCTCATTTTATTGCAAAAACTAAAGGACAGTTTTAGAAAAGAGATCAAGTGTACAAATACAGCAATATGTTTGCATTTGTTTATCTGATACAGATATGCAATGACTGCATTTACATAGAAAAGTTCTGGGACTCCAGCAAGAAGTGGGCTTTATAGTATTATTGTCATATGTAAGCCTCAGATAATCTATTTAAATATATCTTGATATACCTAAGCATATAAGTCAATGCTAGCACCTAACTGAAAATGAATCAGTTCTTGCTAACCATGTATGTGCCACGACAAAAAAAAAGAACAAAACAAAACAAAAACAAACAAACAAAAAAAACCAACAACTGCTTCCCACATTAGTGACTCAAAGCCCACCCAGCTCCACCCCCCTGCCATGGGCAGGGACACCTCCCACCAGACCAGGCTGCCCAAAGCCCCATCCAGCCTGGCCTTGAGCACCTCCAGGGATGGGGCATCCACAGCTGCTCTGGGAAACCTGTTCCAGCGCCTCGTTATCCTCATAGTAAAGAATTTCTTCCAAATATCTAATTTAAATCTATCCTCTTTTAGTTTGAAGCCATTACTCCTTGTAGTCAACACACTCCCTGACAGAGTCCCTCCCCAGCTTTCCTGCAGGCCCCCTTCAGGCACTGGGAGGCCGCTGTAAGGTCTCCCTGGAGTCTTCTCTTCTCCAGGCTGAACAACCCCAACTCCCTCAGCCTGTCTCCACAGGAGAGGTGCTCCAGCCCTCTCATCACCTTTGTGGCCCTCCTCTGGACTTGTTCTAATACTTCCATGGCCTTCTGGTGCTGAGGGCCCCAGGACTGAACACAGCACGCCAGTGAAATCATTGCCATCGATGCAATGACAACAGTTTAACATCCTTTCCCCCAACAGTACAAGCGTACTTACTGTAAACACCTTATTTCCCATGCTCAGACAGAGCCAGCAATACACATCATGACTAAATGCAGAGTCATAATTTATCTCTTTTATTTCTAGGGATGAGAATAACCCTGGAATATAATTGAAATCTAATTGGTAAAATGTAAATTGTGTTTGTTCCTGAATTTTAAACACCCTACATTTGCATTATTCATTATCAGTTAATATTTTAACGGCATGGCTGAATATATTTTTAAAACATTGCAGCAGAAGTGTATCAAGTGATTGTTTTCTTAGTCCCCTCTTCCCCCCATTTAATAGTATCTTAATAGTAGAGATACTATTAAAGGTAATAGTATCTTTAGCTTGTGCTCGGTGAGTTTCCAGGTAATGGCAGGAGTACTGCAAGCCTCTCTGGCACCCCCACACTGGAACATCAGTCTGCTAACAGCTGTGTACAAAGCAATGTTCTTTATTTGAAAAGTGTGTTTAGGCTTGACTCAGTCCAGGGTCAAACTGACCAGAAATCTGTTGGCAAACAGTCTGCAGCAGATGAAAATATCCAAAATTTCTCATCTCATAGGGTGTCTGCAGGAAATTGCTGCAGTTTTAGGAGAGATTTGTTCCAGGCAGAGGACAATACCTGTCTAGGGCAGTCAGGGAGCACACCGCCTCTGCCTACCTCCATCCCTCCTGGGTTCCCAACCACAACTTAAAATCTTTCCCTGCAGGACTCAAGAGCAAAGTGATGCATTTGGGTAAAGAAGCAGTTTGAATTCAGTTGACTGTATACCATGTTTATATGCATCTCTCCCTCACAGCTATTACAAACCCTTACGACTCATTAGGAATCATGTTTCCTTCCCTTTCCTCTTTCTTACTGAATAAAAGAGAAAAAGGCAGAGAGACAGAAAGACAGACACACGCACAAGGGTAGGAAAGAGAGTTTTCAACCTATTTACCATACCTAAACCTGTGTGTACAAGAGAAACAAACCACTACCTAAAAACTAGCTCTTGAACTATTTAAAGAAAAAGGAAAAAAGCTGTCATGTTCATTCAAACACATCCAGCTTAACCTCTTTCTTTTGCATTTATACAATGGAAGTGTGTTTCATGTACTATAACAGCCACTCAAGTTTTATATTAAAGCCCATCCATATTTCAAAGATACCCAGTCCCAAAAATATTGTTTCTAAAAGGAAAAATCTCATGGTGTTTTTCTCTTGTTCTGCGTCAAATCAGATCTCATATTTAATTCACTATCGTTGATGAAAAAGACAGACTAAAAGTGATGATAAGAAAGTGGATCAGGGAAGCTGTTTTATTTCATGTGCATTAGTTTGAGAGAGACCTCAAGGAAGACTAAATTGAGAGGAAATAAGAAATGGAGGGCAATGCTACATTTAGCATGACCAACTATCTATGTGTTATAAAACTACAGGGATTTAGAGCCTATATTTTGGAGGATTAATAGAAGTCTCACTGATTTACTATCATAGATGTGGGGGGTTTTGATACAGCTGTTTTACAAGCTGGAATATAACACTGCAGCCTTGCAGCTTTATGCAAGACCTTCACTGTTTAACCCCTAATCTACTCAGTAACTACCATCTGATCAGGAATGAAAGCCTTGGTTATTATTTGCAGGTGATAACAGCTGTACAGGGTAACAAATACTGCTTCCCAGACATGAACAAGGATTCCTCCAGTGAAGCAGAATATCCTGCCAGACTAAGGCTTTTTTTTTCCTTTTTTTTTTTTTTTTTTTTCAGTGCTAATGCCAGCAGAGCAAACAGGAGCAAAATCCAGAACCTGAACTAATGCCTTATGAGTGGAATTTAAAATGCCTGGATTTAGATTTTTACTTCAAAAAATTAAGTAAAAGTAGAATTTGTATAAGCAATACTATATTTTTACAAGCAGAATTAAAAATTATAAGGCATTGCAACTCTTACTTCTGCCAGACTGGCAGAAAACTGAGAGACAAAGATATTCTTCACCTGGAAACAGCTCTGCCACAATACCAACTCACAGCTATTCGGAGAGTAGAGCACTGCTTTAATCTGCTAGTACTAGTAATGGTTTAGAGAGATGCCTACAATGGAGACAGCACTTGGTGCACTTGCTTATTATTAAAACTAATAATGTAAGGTACTGCTACTAAACTGCTGCCCCCTCAACACTGGAAGAAAAAAAAACAACCACACGGCAACTTTTCAGGTATTGCAAAAAGGTAGATATGTATGCACTTACACATGCATGCACGTATACATGATTTTCAGGAAAAAAAATGTAGACCCAAAAGACTTGTAAAGCTCAAACGAGCAGCCACACTGTTAGCCAAAAGAAATATGAATCCTTGAGGTTCGCTAATCAGCACACTAAGGTGACAGCCTGGATGGCTAGTAAGACCTGCTATCAATCTATGGGCTAGAGAGATGAGATGTCAGTTGGTGCAGTAAGACATGAAGATGAGAAATGAGAGAATGAAGTCATAGACTATGAGTTTTATTGCATTTCATGATTTGTACAGACTTTTGGTTGGGCAAAGTAGAGGGAGATGAGTGATGCATTTGGGATATGTGTGAAAAATTAATTTTGTAATTTGCATTTTATTCTTATTTGGAATTTAATCTGAAGCAGTCTCAAGAGCATTTACTTTCTTTATTGCACCCCAGAGTATATTTAGGCTTGAACAAAACAAACTGCAGTGCTTAGCACAGAGCTGCAACCAAACAACCAAGCTGATCTTCATTTCATTTCAGGAACAATAATAAAATTCTAATGCCAACGGAGACAGAAATTCATAAAAATGCCTTAACCTCTAAATAAGTCATGTTCTAATCTTCCCTCTAACACAGACATCAACATTCAAATCAAAGGGATCTGACTGTACATATCGTATTTATGAGAACTTATAATAAAGACTGTGAGCTGCACACGCTCTAGCCTCGTTTTAAACTTGCTTCTATGAATGATTAACAAAGAATCTTTACAGAATAAATTAAGTCTGTAACAGCTAAATGCTCTCTAACTTCCTAACCATCCAAAGCATGTAGACTGCAATTAGATATTTGGAAACTCCACTTTAAGGAAGATCAACACATAAACATTATATTTATTCCAGTAGCAGAACTACAGTGAAGTTAGTCTTGATCAATATTTCCTAGCACTTACCTTCAGATCACAGATCACATGCTAAGTCTGAAAAAAGTTCCTTACCTTCCTCTTATACCCAGATAAAACTAATAAACACAAATACATGCAACTCTTCAAATAAATGAGTAATAATTTGTGCCACATGGACAGATGTTGGTACTAACAGTCAGCTTAGCAGGGGTGTGTATGCTACTATTCCTCAGAAATCCACAATCTTAAAAAAAATATCTATGTATCAGACAGAGATTATTTAGTTTAGCTAAAAAGCACTCTGCTACTTCCTACATGATACACATAAGGAGAAAAACTAATCCTGTCCTTCACTTGAACAAGATCCTACTACATATTCAAAAGAGAAGAAATATTCGACAGAAAATTCAAATTTCTCTAGAACAATATGGTGAGAACAGAAATACACTGTACATAGTAAATCCTGCTTATCCCCTCTCTTCTTTGCAAATGTTGGTCCCAGCCTTCAGCTCATGAAATGCATTAAAGCATCTAGCTAAGACTCCAGTAATATTTTATCTTGCTTTTATCACAAGGGCTTAAGATGAACACCACATCATCGTTTTAAGTCAGAAGCCCTGAGCTTTGTTAATGAAATGAACGAGTTGAACAGTTCAGACTGAGTTCATCTAAGGAACTGCAACTTAGGATTTTCCATATGAGCCTCACAAATCAAGTTGCATTGGAAAAAAAACCATTAATAAATAAATAAATCCCACAACCATCCCCAATTTTGTTACGAACAGTTCACTGTGCTCCTCCATATATTTATCCCGTTTTCATCAGACATATTTATCAGTAATGTAGGAAAACATTCAGTTTCATTTACGATCAACATTAACAGCTCAGGGAGATCTAAATCCCTTCCATGTTAACTGAAATTCAGACACAAAGGAGAAGTAATCTCCTTCTGCAAAGAGAGAGAGAGTTCAGGGAAGCACAGAAAGGAAGGCAGGCAAATAAGAACAAAGTAGAGAGGGTAAAGAATGAAATAACCACCCCTGCTCTGAAAACTCACAATCATCCCATTACATTAGTAGATTTACAGAATGAGGTAGTCTGAATCGTTGTAACATATGGTCAGTGGGAAGTATGTCTCACATTCCAATGATATAATCCGAAAATCTTGCCAAGACTCTTGCATTTACAGAAAGTGTTTCCTCTGTCAAGTAGTAAACACTCTGTCTAGATACCAGTGCTTTCACAGAATATTCTGATTAAATACAAATGTCTGCAAGACACTTCCTTTAAAGAAGCTCACAGTCAGACTAAGTTGGTTCTGAAGCAAATTCTGGTTACACGTTTATAGACAACTCATACAGAACAGTCATGAAAAGGGCATTTAAATTTTCCATTTAAATTCTTTAGAGAAGTGTAATTTCTAAAGCTATTTCACCAAAAGAATGTTATTCATGGCTTGGAAAAAGCCACTCAAAGTATGTATTGTTTTCCTGCATTAAGAAATATTGCAAAATGTAAATTTCTGTTAAAGAGTAGAGCTGTTAGAAAGCTCTAGTCTTCATGGTTGTGTAAATATCTTTTCAAACACTAACTCCAATGAGTGTTGTCTTTGTATATATGTACAGAGAGCTTCAGCTTGCTTCTCCTCACAATTCTTTGTGAAGCTCCAGGGCTGTGGTTTCTACAGCATTCACTGCTATGGCAAACTCTGTGAACATCACTGAAATCGGTAAGAACCAGGAACATTTTCCACTCTGAGAAAGTCTTGACAGAGTAGGCACATACCCTGGAGACATTCACTGGGAAATGTGAGCTCTAAAAGAGAAGGCAAGAGAGAAGACTAAATCAGCATCTTTCCAGCCTCTGAAGGGGTAGCGGTCCCACAGGGGTCTGTACTGGGCCCACTACTGTTTAATATCTTTATTAACGACATAGACAGTGGGGTCAAGTGCACCCTCAGCAAGTTTGCAGACGACATCAAGCTGAGTGGGGCAGTTGATACAAGAGAGGGAAAGGATCCCATCCAGAAGGACCTGGACGTGCTTGAAAAGTGATCCCAGGTGAACCTCATGAAGTTCAACAAGTCCAAGGTGCTGCAAATAGGTTGGAGCAATCCCAAACATTGCTACAGACTGGAGGATGAATGGATGGAGAGTAGCCATGAGGAGAAAGACTTGGGGATATTGGTGGATGAAAAATTGTATGTGAGCTGGCAGCATGCACTTGCACTTCAGACGTTTATGTTCTAAGAAATATCTGTAGACAAGAAATAGTTTAATAGTACAAAATGGAATAGTCTACTTTTTTATGTTATTCCTGTCATATTTGCTCTTGCCATATAGGGAAGAAAGGTACCATTCTAACTTTAAAAGACGGGGTTCAGCATCTTATTGGCACTTTATTTTGTGAAATATAAAGCTGAAAGGAATATCTGCTAATTATTCCACACAAATTATAAATGGTGAATGTATTGTCATATGGGCAACCCATATGACTAATGTATTCCCTTTGAAAATGAAAAACATACGTATTATTCGTGAACAAAATAAAGATAAAAATAAATGTGCAAATACTTACGTCAATTAAATCTGAAAGGTCATGAATATAATACTTGAAAACAGAAGCATTGGTTGCTTCAAGGGTGAGCAGGTATTCATTACGGGCCTTAATAGATTTCAGCTTGTTTTCAGAATATTTTGCTTGACGCTAGGAAAGAGATTGCATATGAATGTATTTGAATTACTTAATTGATGATATGTAGCAAAAATGGAAACAAATCAAGCAAACATTCCTATTAACAAGAAAGAACCTTAACTGCCAGCCTATTATTCATATAAAAATGTAATACAAAGCGATAACTTAGTATTTCGTTCCAAATATAACAAACCCTGTAGTAAGAATTATAAAGTATTCCCTTCTCTGATCTGCAATTAAATCAAGTTGTCTATAACCCACTGCTAGTTTATTATGTGTACCTTGTTTAATTTTATTTCCCAGCTGGACTTCTCTATCTAATATCATGCTAAGGAATGTCAGAAATGCATTGAATTTACTTTAAATGAAGCAAAATAAAAGGACTATTTACTTTTTCCTTCATTTTTTCAATCTTTTTCACAGAGCTCCGTCTCTGGTGCCTTTCTTCTAGTCGAATATGAAAAACAGGGTCTCCCGACCTCCCAATCTGTTTTTCTTCTTGCTTCTCTGCCTCCTTCAGTTTGCTTTCTGCACTGATGCTCTCTGCATGATACATGTGGTATGTTTTCATGACCTGCAAAAGACAGAATCAAAAAGGAATTAGGAGAAAATGAAAATAAAAAGGTACATACAGAAAAACAACAGGGTCATTTAATAAAATGTTCTCTTTTAAAGATGGAATTTGGATAAGTTTACTTGCCAACACAGGCTGAGGACTTCCAGTTGCATTTTTATTTTCTGATTTATTCAATGCTATCCCAATAGGGATACTAAGAGCCTATGGGCTTTATTAATGACTGACTTTCAGTGAGGCCTTTGGATGATGCCAGAACTGTCACTATTCATTTAAATAAATGGGTATTTATATATTTAAAATTCTAAAAGGTCAGAGTGCTTTACCAAGCACTGTGAATAAAGAGGAAGATGATGGAGAACCAGTCATCATGTAAATGTATGTGACTGTCTCTCATTCTGCCTCACTTCTGCTCAGAAGGACCTCGTATCTCAGAATCATTTGGTAGGTGACTGAGCAGCAGGCTATCAAATATTTAAGCCAACAGTTGTGCAGAAAATATTTTCTAGGATTTTTTTTTATTGCTCTGACGGGAAAGAACCAAATCCTTGTTATTAAACTTCAGGACTCTGTATGAAAGCCTGAAATGATGAGCAACAAAACTAAATCAATATCAGGGCCATATCTATCTTACTTCCTTAGTACTAAGCTGCTGGGGGCACCGAATGTCTGAAAACAGGTGGATACGCTTTGCTGTGAGGACAGGGGAAGGAAGCAGGGACAACAGGAAGCTTCAGTCTGCGGACAGGTCCCTGGTCAGCTGAATTGCTGTCAAAGGCCTGGAGAGAAGCTGTGTCTAACCACGCAGCCAGCAGATCAGCCATGATGTAGAACTGGCCAGCTCTCCAAACATGAGCTGGAGAAGGCGCAGTCTGATAGAGAAGTCACGAAGACACTTCCTCCTTCCCCCATAACACCGCTATCTTTCCTGCACACATGATAGCTGTGTGGCCAAGAGAGCGTGGACTGCCAGACTGCAAACACACGCGATCTTCATGCAAGGAACAAGGTGGGAAGGCATCCTCAGGCAGACGATGGCCTCCTCTCTTCTTCAGAGGGTGCTGGAGCACTCTCTCCAGCAGATGTCATCTTTGAGCCCAGACCACCCAAGCCACTCTCATTTCCAAAGGATACAGCCAGGAAGGAGTCAAAGGGTCCCTCCATTCCTCCCTCAGCAGGGCTTCGTGTGGCCTGCTGAAGGGAGGCTAGTCTGGGGAACTGCCCAATGCTGCAATACTGATGCCACTGATATAACTGGAATAGGTTTGGTACTAAAAATGAAACAGGTGACTCTTCACCAGCTTCTTGTAGTAAGGTAAAAAAGTCACAGATGTGCATCAAAAGCACTGGTCTTATTTAAAAAAAAAAAAAACATGTTCATAGCTCTCTGTGGAAACACTGGATGCACAAAGGGAACAGCTGGTGCCCACAGTCTGAACGGATGGGGCAAAACTGTGAAGAAAAAAAAATATTGCGCTGAAAAGAGGATGCAAGCCTGCAGAGCTGAGATCCTCACTGTTTCCAGTTTAACCTAACAGCACGTTTAGCTTCCTATATCCTGCACTGTTACCAAAGGCATTTTTAAAGCTGTCAATATCCTCTGCCCGGGGTATCTAACTCATATAGCCAAATGGAAATAATTACTGAAAAGAGAAGAAATACACTTCTTAAAGAAGTTTTTTTTTTTATTATTAAATAAACCTGAAAAGGCACAGAAAGTGATATGGATCTCTTAAAAATTATGGGAAAAGGAAATTAAAGACACTGATTGTATACCCTTCTCTGTTGGTCTTTTTACTCAATTTGTTTGTGCTTCCTTACAGAAGTCTACAGGTGTTTCTTTTTATTTTTTATATTTCATTCAGTGTCAGCTCTGGAGACTTTGTAGTTGGTGGGAGAAGGCTAAATTATTTATCTTACGATCTAGGAAAGTTATTTTGTTTTGTACTCCTACTGTTCTTGCCTGCAAAGAGGGAACAATAATAACCTCTCTGAGTTTCCTAACAGCACATCTCAAAGCATCTGACGTAAGGAAAAATCCTTGCTTTGACACTTCTTGACAAAGGCAGTAAACACAAGTTTTAGAAGCAGTTTTTTCTGAGCGCTGTATAGCAGGGCGTACTAGGCATAAATATCTTTCTGCAGTGGCTATGACATTTCAGCCTGCCTCACTGTTGAGTGAAGGAGCGTAAGTGCATCACTACCGGCTCTCACCAAGAGGCTCAGAAGCCTCCACGCTGACTTCACTAAGCTCGCATCACTGAAGAGCACTTCTTCCTCTCATTGCCTGCTTACAGCACATGCTATCAAATCCAGAGTGCCTCCACATACCCTGATTGAAAGTCAAGTTTGTGTGAGAATGACATGGTTCTTAGTACAAATGACTGCAGCACAAGTAAAATTGAAAAAGAAGCCCTCCCTTTGGCAGTATAATCAGGGCAGGACAACAGTCAGTGTGTCCTACCTGAGCCATGCTGGTTTAGAAATCAGTATACAGTATGTACAGAGCAGTGATCAGTCTGTGCATTTTATTCCTGTCTAGTTTGATATATTGATAGCACTGCTTAGCTCATGCACTAGTGACATCATTACTTTGCAGGCCTCTAGGGCAAGCTGACAGCTCCAGTCTTTCTCATGATTTGCCGAAGTTTTTTAAGAGCTGATGGTGCAGCAGCTAAACAAAAACTTGAAAAAGCATTAGATAGACACAAATAGAAAATAAATAGGAATAAACAAGGCTTCCAAGTATTTCACTGCATACTTCATCAACAAGTTAGCGCATAATTTGCATGCTAAATTGCATATATATTAATCTTTCCCTTAACATTATGCCATCTTTTCTCCCAAGAATATTTAAAAGACTGCTAGATACTGTAAAAGACAGTAACAGGCTCGTCTAATTCTTGAAAATAGTCTTACGGTATTAAGAGTTCTAAGAACCATGGATTTCAGATCTGTGAACATGTAACAGATCCATAGATCTGTTACTCAAATGACAAATTCTCTGATGAAGTAAGCAATGTAGATTCTCAAATGCCCACCAAACTGTTGAACTGATAGACTATCCTGTGAGAGCATCCATCAATGAACTGACTTTAATTAGTCCCCCAAAGTGCTTATTGATCAGCTATCAAGTATACACTGAAAAGACAGCAAGGTTGTAATGTTGCAGATGCTGAACTGCCATCATGATGGATATGCTGCACTTTGCTGCTGTACTGGACAAGCGTTGTTAAATACATACAAGTCCCTTTCTAAAATCAAATTGGGAGTTCATCTCCTGCTAATTTAGCAGGTCTATTATTGGAGATCCAATGATGTAAAATATAGATTTCTGACAGATAACTAATTCAGACTATAAGCAGTTGGACAAGATCATGCTATACAAACTATGCACCCTCTTACTTGTAGGTGACAGACTGCACTTAGTGGTAGCAACTTTCATCATTTGTAAGAGCTCAGTAAGTTGGGCTCAGGGCAGGACACAGCACCTATCACAGTGAAGGGAACATTAGAGTCATCACTTAGATAATTATTTTATTTAAACCCACAATCATTATTGGGGTAAATCCATCAACAAGACAGCAATTAATGCTGAACTTCTGTGGGCTACAAGAGAGGAACATTCCTGTAGCAAGGCTCTAGCTTTCATTTTCTACAAGCAAACTACTTTTCTAGAAAAAATCTTAACCCAAAGTATTAAGACTGAATGCTACAAAGAGAAAATGTATTGCAGTTATCTTGGGTTTGTCAAAGGAACGTGCTTTATTTGTATAATAAAACTGCATAATTAATAGCTTTTTCACAGTGCTTTTTCAGGAAATAATCATTTAATGGAGCAGAAGTTCATTCCTGTTGGAATTAGTGAGTTTAAATTGTTTCAGAATTGTCTCTGGTAAGTAGTAAGTTCCTATGAGAAACTGGAGTTGCAAGGGATTCATTACATTAGGTAGCTAGTGCTTTCCCCAATAAATAAGTAATATCTTATACCAACGCCATTACATCATTGGACTTTAGCAGTTAAGCAGGCTTAGTATTAGCTGTTTTCGTCATCTTTTTCACTTCCAAGCCAGCCTCTGATGTGTTTCCAGGAGTAATCTCTGGTATATTATTACCAATACAGAATTACTGAATCAGAGATTTCACCAGCTCTTGGATCTCTGATATACTGCAGTAAATTGGACCTAAGTTTTCTACAGAGAATCCAGATTCTATGTTATTTCAGTAAAGAAAAAAAAGAAAATCTGGCTGTAACTACCCTTAGAAATTAAACAACTAAAATTTTAATGAGTGAGATAAAGAAACTGAAAAATGCAAGTGGCCCAGCAGACCTAGTCTTATTTAATATTAAATTGTTTGCTTTAGACTGTCCCTATTTTTTCACTTTTCTGCAAGCCTTGCAATTGTATTGCTTGGGAAAAGCATGATGACAGAAGGTGAAATTTGGAAAACCAAGTGGTATACATGAGGATGTATTTTTATGATGTTTGAAAAAAATCCTGCTCCTTGCTATAACCAATGGATTTTATCATGATCAACTTCTGCAAAATGGAGCACACACACACAAAAAGATATTACAAATACAGGTTAACAGACTGACTAGACTGTCACTTATCAATTCTTCAGTTGCCTTAGATCTACTTCGATGGTAGAAGCTATCTACAGTTCTGCTTCCTTACACTCAGAGCATGCTTTCACGCTCCTATTCCAAAAGGTAAGAGGCAGAGATTTTGCGTGAGATATATATGAGGCAGCTAAATACCTTTCACATTTCTAAATGTCACTAAATATTGCAGATGATTCACATTAGTGCTCCTGTCTAATGAACTCTTTCATAGGCCTTTCTGACTCTTGAGCAAAACAGCTCAGTAAAACAAAAAACCAGAATGGTACAGGGCCAAAGGAAAGAGGAGAGCACTGTTCTCAGTCAGTGACCCTCTAAGATCTTATCTTCCTTCACTGACTCCAGTCTGATGTGTAATAAATCCAGTCAGGTAAGTATAGGTGTATAATTCATACACTGAAGTTGTACCAGTCCAGGCATACCACCCCCCAGGTTTAGTAGCCTGTCTTCAAAAGTATCTAGAAAGCAGTTGGCACTGTCATGGTTGCTTTGCTCAGTGTTCACTTCAATTCCTACCAGTTTCTTGTTTTTATTCTTGTGGCTCTCAACTCCTTTCTTTTGAACTTTTCATTTATAGTTCCCCATTTGATCATTCTCTGTTTTACTTAGCCCCTCTTCTGAAGGAGGAGTGGACATTAGTAATTTCTCCCTAAAAGCAAGAAACGTCATGAACAGTAGATGTAGGACACCTAAGAAAACCCTCAATGGATCTTTCTTCCAAGTACTTTTTTCCAGTGCTTCCAAGTGAGATCAGAGCCATACACAGTACTGAAAGATGTGAGTATACATGGGCCATAATTATACATGCATCTGATTGTTTTCTGTCTTGCTCTCTTTTCTTTTCCTACTTGCTCCTAACAGCCGATCCCCTCACTCTTTAAAGTTGCATGGTATATTTTCCTAGAATTATCTACTACTGACTGTTACCAGTCAGTTTAAAGTTCAGCATGTTATATTTATGTGAAATGGCTTTTTCCCTCCAATGTACACTACTTTTCTCCACCACCTGTCCCCATCCTGATTACTGAAACAGTTCTGTATTTTCAGCAAACTTGACAACACACTACTCCCCACCACCACACACACACTTGGAGGTCATTTATGAATATGCCCTGACTCCTAAATAAGCTCAGTGGAGACTTCCCTCCACTGCAAGAAAAGACTATGCCTACCCACTGTCTCCTACCATGCCTCATTACTCAGATGTTATCGTTATTTTGCAGTACTTGATCTGATCTTACAAGATATGGTAGCTTTCAAGAGAAATGGAAGAAGAGTTTGGGGAGCTTTCTCTGTAGCAAGGAGGATCAATGGTAAAATCAATAATTTATTCGCTCATTCAATCAACATGTAAAAAGATCTCTAAATCTCTCAGTTTGCAAAAAACATTGACACAAACCTCTACAGTTTTCAGTTTGATCAACATTTTTTTCTGGAATTGTCAGGAAAAGACCTTCAATCTGTGACCTCACACAACTAAATGGGCTCTTCTTTCTTCATCTCTGCTTACTCAAAAGGAACACCTTGCTCTAGTTTCAACAGCTTAAATCCTTATGTAAAATGTGGGACTAATTTCTAGCCTACACTGGCTGAAAGAGTAATAGGGAGAGGATAGGAGTAAGATTAATGCACAGTAGCTGGGATGTTGCAGACCTGAAAATACTGATTGTCTGGCACAGCCAAGGAGAAACCATGCATAATTAAAAGTACTTGCCACTTATAATTTACTGAACTTGCAAAGATACAGACTGAAACTTATCTATCTGATTATTTTTAGCATGATGTTTTGAGTCGTAATATAAGAACAAGAGCATAAAATACTGAGAATTGAAAACAGAGAGTCTTAAAATGTATTTCCACTAGCCATGTGAATAACATGCAGAAAACATACAAATATTTATTGTAATATTCAAGTAAACCTTCTCTATGGAACAGAGATGAAAAACAAAAAGGAAAGTTTGCCTTACAAAATTTTGTTTACTCCAATAAAATAAGCCTGCTTCACTCACACATTCTTAGAACATCTTCTGGAGCCTTACTTCACCTGCTTCTGTTTTTATTTTTTCATTAATCCTGTACGTGATGCATAATTGTAATTACGATGGCATAAAACAAAGTGAATACAAGCTGAACTACTCTCAGTGAATAAACAGAAGACCTATTATACACATCTCCTATTTTCAGAATAATTCCTAGTAATGCAAATTGGTAAAAGAAGGAGTTACATAAAGTGTAAGCAAGGTGAAAGATCTCTTAATGGAGTGATTTTTTAAAGAACGGGCATTTAATATTCTAAAATGTCTGACTTTATTTTTTTGGACATTTCACTGCAGTTCTGAGCTTCTCCACATTCAATATGCAGCCAAATAGCTTTGCAGTCTCTCAAAAAGCAGAGATTCAGACTTTCATGGTCTTAAAAATATATCTGTGCAGAAAGAGGTTTTTTAACTGGAAACCTTCAGCCTGCATTCTTAGTGGAAGGTGGCAAGTCTCTTCAGCTCCTTAGTGCTTTATTTTTTTCTTCTCTTGGAACAGTTTCTCCTTTGAAAAATCTATAGCACTACTTATTGGTTTGAAGAATTTGATTTAAAAACCATCAACACCAATGGACAGAAGTCCCTAACTAGAGCAGTAGCTAGATCTGATCCTATGAACAGGTTAAAAAGGATTTTCTGAGGCAAAAGTGAAGCTTATATTTTCAGAGAAGGGTCCTGAAATCACCTTTTATTTCTGACACCGGCTGTGATAGAGATGACTAGGATACTTGATGCAGCACTATCACCAGAACAAAGTCAGTTATTATTCTGATACTTAGTAGGTTGTGCCTGAACTCATCCATTAAAAATATCTGGACCAAATCAGAAGCAATTCATTTAAACATCCCATTTATTCTGGATCATTCTAATTGGGTTTGAGGTACCTTGTGCTTGAGAAGTCTGAACGCAGGTGGGGTAAGGCCTGATGTCTGGCTAGAGATGGGTGGTAAAGCCTCTCATCATCTGGGTTTGAAACAATTACTTAATCCAGCCCTTCATCCCAAAACATTAGGGAAATCTAGGCATGTAATGTCTTACATCTTGTCAGTGGAGCACACAACATGATGTTTGCATGAAAGAGGTATTGTGGAGCTGCAAAAATACTTGTGTACCTGCATACATCTGCCTAACGGACCCAATCCTTATCTGAGAAGTCCAAGGAGTAACAAATAAAACATGCAACTTCTTTAAAATGACTATACCCGTGCCTCAAAACATGTCCTTCTCATTATTTTAGCTTTTAGTGATTTAAATTCTCTCATTCTTTTCACTGCACTTTTGTAACTTTTTTTTTTTTAATTCTGGAAGGTGACCTTATTTTACAGATCTTTCTTGTAAAATAAAGGATGATGCCGTAAGTAGTAAGCAGATTATTAAACCCACATTCATACACATACTCAGTTTGTTTAGAAACTCTGATATTTGCCCCCTCACATGGAGGCTTTAGGGGTATTTAAACTCCAGTAAGGCTTTACATTTTAACAGTTACTTTTCATGAAAGTACCATTCTTTAAAAAAAAAAAAAAGATTAATAGGGAGAGACTTCAGTTTTTTACTGACTTGAAATTCATTTGATTTCTTTTGGACACAAAGATTTACTGCACAACAGTAAGACTGAAATTAATTTTACTATTTTTTTTTCTTTTTCTTCCCATAAATCATGGGAAAAGCAGAAAGATGACTTTTCCCTTTTGTAAATGACTGAGAAACATGCCTCCCGGAGTTAAAAAATGTAGATACTTGTTTATGTGAAGCCACTATGATATGACCTTATTCTGTAAACAGTAAATGTTACACAGAATTTAAAACCTATGTATGAGGTGTCCATCTGTCTAGGTATCTTTCTACCTTTATGTACACGAAGATATATATTACACAGATAAGATGATGATCATTCTAATGCTGCAAGTAGTGGAACAGGTGCTGTTCTGCACCATATTGTCACTTTACTAAGTGTGGCTTGTTTCTGGCTAAATATGGGCACACCTACAGCTGATGAAGTCCTTTGCAATCAATGAAAAGCTGGACAACAGAGTTATCGGTGTAGTTAATTTCATCTGAAGCACATGCTTACATCTGATCAGATGAAGGGTTCTGATCTCCACATATTAGATTTCCAGCAACTGTAACTGGAACGCAGATGGCAGGCTAGGATATTTGTACATACATTGCAGATGCCTAAAAATTAGGTGAAGTTTATTTCATCCCCCAAAAAGTATTGTACAGCAGTAATTTAATTTAAATGGTGCATATATTCTGTATTCTATCAGCTTAAAAAACCTTCCTAGTTCACAAAAAATTTAAGCTCTGAGAAAGGAAGTGGCACTCACTGGAAGGCATAACATAGAAGTTAGTATCTGAATAAACTTCTGCAGCTCTCAGTGGGAAGACATAAGCACTAATGTGATGAAAAAGAATGAAAATACTAAAGCCCAGAGTCCTGCGGATTTTCACTGGTGATTCAGCCAAGTATTTCAGCACATGCTTCGGTGTTTTCCTATCCTGGGAGCACAGGCACTAATCCTGCACCTCACTAGGCTCTCGAGTTACATAACTGTTTAATTGGAACAAGGCTGTATCTTCAGGGCTTACTCATCACTGAAGTCCTGCTTGTGCAATTGCTCCTACAGTTGCTGATTCCCTGCAGCTGTGTGAATTGTCTGAGGCTATCACTACTTTAGCAAAGCCGATCCCAGCATATTTAAGAGACTACAGGACTGAGGCAACAAGCTTTTGCAGTATCGCGTTCTACAAAATCAGCGGTGATTTCAGGAAAAAAAATTAAGAAAAGCCCTCAAAAAAAGAGGATAAAAAAGTTTTAGGCAGGTTTTAGGAACTTGCATCCTTAACTACAATCCAAAAGAATCTAGGGCAGTGATACAGGTCTACATTTATTTGGAATTCTTTTTCGCCACCCAAGTTGTTCTTGAGTTCAAATGCTCTTTAACCCATCTGCAGACGGTGCACAATTTTTCCTAGGTCAAAATAAAAACAGATGAGACACAAGTAATGCTTGACTGATCTCAGCGTGAGGAGAGCTAGTCTCTGCTGTCTTCCTGAACTTCCTTAAAATCACAAATTGTTTCTCAATGTAAATATTGTGTTTTTTTTTTTTACTGTTGTTGTTGGGTTTTGTTTTGTTTTTCTGATCCCCCAAATACTGAGGATAGGGAAAGGAGCAGTCTAGGGACTGTTATGTAAGGTATCAGAGTGCAGAACTTTCATCTCTTTCAGATACAAGATAAAATTTAGATGTACTACTTCCTCAATCAGCAGGAATCAACAGGCTTGTAGGAGGTAGATCTCACCAGTTCCTTTTCATTGCATAGCTATGTATAAACAAAACAAAATAAAAAGTAATTCTCACTTTGTTCTTTCTTAGAAAATATTGTTGGTACCTATCCCCACAATATTTTGAGAAATGGCTTTCAGGTAGACAGGATCTCATCCTGCAGTAATGAGATATGTAGCTGAGTTTCAAAGAGGAAAAGAAGTTCAGATTTCCCCTCTTTCAGAATTTCCAAACAGTTAGCAGCAGCTTGCCAGAATGCTCTATGTTTTGTTTTTTCTCTTCTTGACCTTTCAGAATGGTATGGAAAGCCTACACAACCCTCCATTTTTCTTTTCATTATTTACTTTTCAAGGATAGGGCAGTGCATATAGGAAACATTTAGACACCACAGCACTGGATCTGCAAGCAACTATGACTTTTCCTGAGTCTAGTCAATGATTCAAATGGCAGCACTGACAAAAAATAAAAAAGGCAGAAAAGCTTTGCTCTGGTAAGGTCTGAGTAGAAATGCCTTATTAATAACCAACAAAAATTATAAGAAACTGGTTTAGCATGGTCTGGGGGAAGAAAGGGTTGAAAGTAGAGAGTAATCCTGAAAGTATTAGCGTACATATTCTAAACAAGTGAGTGGAGTAGTCCTTCCAAAAGAGATAATTTGGCCTTGTGTAAAGAGACAAAAATAAGCACCTCCACTGGGGGTAACTTGCTAGATAAAAGGATACTTAAAGCTTATAGAAGAAGTCTGATATGGAATTTGTACAAGATAAGCTAAGTAAGCAACTGTACTTACCGTGTAAAGCTCATTAAGAACTTTCATTAAGTCTTCATGAAGCTGAAATGCAATCTCTTTGCTCTGTAATTAAAAAGAAATCATTAGAAAAAGACATACAAAAACTGTAACATACTATTTGTATTAATTGCTCGTCCTAGATAGTGAATGCAATGCAGCTTGCAAAGACAACATCCTGTCGGAATTACAGTGCACTAAAAATAATCATTTGGGAAGGCAGAGGTAGACAGACAACATCTGGACAGGACTCTTATAAAAGGAAACTCAGAAGTAGTTTAAGAGGGAGATTCTCATGAAGCATCGGGAAATTAGGTGTCAACAGAAAGGGTGAAGGTCAGGATTAATGTTACAAGCCTTTTTAATGGAACAAGCTGTGTACTGTCTTACAACTGCTATGGTATATACATAAACTAAACCATGTGGAACGTAAAATTCTAGATGGACATCCCTCACAATTTCAGATCTAGAATAGTCTTTGTTTCTCAGCACATGCAACTATCTAAATATTTACGCATGAAATAATTGTGGCTCCTCTTTGAAACAGATACCCAACTACATAATACGGCACAGAGTGGGCTGCTGAAACAGCTTTGTTTAGCTTTTCTGGACTCTGGCTTTACTTTCATTCTGATGAGAAAAAAAGAAATACTTGGCAGTGGTTTTTACAGAAATCAAGTATGTCAAAATAAGAGTATTTAACTGGAGTCTCATTCAAGTATATTCCTTTGTTAGTTGACCATAGCAGTTTAATCAGATGAAAATTGTGGCAACTGTGCAAGAGTTGAAGGCATTCGTACCACAGCCTTTGGAAAACAACTATAGAATAGAACTACAGGATTTGGCAAAAAGCCTGGCTACATTTCTTCTGCAATGTGTATCATCATAACATACATTCTGGAAATGTCAGCTTTTTTTTTTCCTTTTCTGTGAATATATTGATAATTAGCCCAGCGTCTAAAAATGCCAACTTCATAATAGATAATGGCCTTAGCTATGAGAAGTACTTTGTATTTGTACAGAAGCCAAAGGAAAGTCTTCTGGGGCAATTTATCTCCAAGGCTGCTAACACATACTTGGCCATCACTAAAACACCTGCAGGAATAATGGTTTCTGAATGAGAATTTCCAGTGCAACACCCACATATGAGAAGGAGCCACAGCACACATCCCACCCACTATGTCTCTCAGAAGGATGAAACCAACACATCAGTAGCTGGAACAGAAAACTTTGCATATTTTCCTCCTATTCCTACTATCATGTCCCTAACTCTGGGCAGTATTTAAGGAATGTGCCTTACCACTTATCAGCATTCACTCCAATCCTTACATGCAAGATGATTTTTAACTGACAAGAAACTAGAAATATAAGCACAGAATCACAGAGTCATAGAATGGGTTGGGTTGGAAGGGCCCTTAAAGCCCACCCAGCTCCACCCCCCTGCCATGGGCAGGGACACCTCCCACCAGACCAGGTTGCCCAAAGCCCCATCCAGCCTGGCCTTGAGCACCTCCAGGGATGGGGCATCCACAGCTGCTCTGGGCAGCCTGTGCCAGGGCCTCATCACTCTCACGGTAAGGAATTTCTTGTGAATATCTAATTTAAATCTACCTTTTTTAGTTTGAAGCCATTACTCCTTGTCCTATCACTACACCCCCTGACACAGAGTCCCTCCCCAGCTGTCCTGCAGGCCCCCTCCAGGCACTGGAAGGCCGCTGTAAGGTCTCCCCGGAGCCTCTCCAGGGAGCTTCTCCAGGCTGAACAACCCCAACCCTCTCAGCCTGTCTGCACAGGAGAGGTGCTCCAGCCCTCTGATCACCTTTATGGCCTTCCTCTGGACTCATTCTAATATTTCCACATCCTTCTTGTTATAGAGGCCCCAGAGATGAACACAGGGCTCCAGGTGGGGTCTCACAAGAGCAGAGCAGAGGGGGACAATCCCCTCCCTCGCCCTGCTGGCCATGCTGCTTTTGATGCAGCCCAGGATATGAATGGCTTTCTGGGCTGCAAACAAACTTCTAAAAGTCTGGTATTTTTTCAAGAGTTATGCTTTGCTACTCCAGTACCTACAAAACAATTCTTATCACTTCAATTTCTTTGCAAATATCGCATTATTTTTATCTAATGCTAAGGACAAAAAAATCAAATGCATAGCAGTGCATAAACTGCATGTGAAGAATTGCAAAGGATTGGAGAAGGATTGAAGATTTGCAAACTGCTGTAGGGAAACGCAGTAAAAGCTTTAATCAAAACTCTGAATTGCTTTTCATTGCTTTACATTGGCACCCTGCCTTCAAAAGTCTGCAGTGCAGCTCTGACACAGCTTACACATCTCCTAAAAGATCCAAGAACTGGAGGCCACCTGTTTTCTCTTGGAAAGCTGCTTCTATACTGTTGAATATGAGCAGTCTACTTTTAAAGTCATTTCAGCAGAAAGAAGGACAAAACGTACAAATAAGATGGTAGACATTACAACTGTTAGATGAAAACATACACATATGGGAAAAAAACTGTACAGATGAAGTCCAGCTCCAAGCAATTTATCCCTTTCCGCTGCTGGTCACTGCCATCTCAAAGCTGATGACAGCACAAGCCCTAAATACAGCAAGGTTGGTTTTAAGGCAGCATCACTTAACTAGGCAGCACAAAAGTTTTTCTTCAGAAAGTGAGACTGAAAAGTCGATTTTCTTTGTACCCTTCACAGATTCTTTTGTGTAAAAAACAAAACAAAGCAAAACTGTAAAAGGGAGACACATCTTAGCAATGCCACGTGGTCACGGATGAGTCATCCTTCCACCAATTCATCTGGGGACTTCAGCCTTACTGCCTGTGGCTTGTAAGGGTCCCTACAGATGTATAATATGTCACTTCCTATCTTCTTCCGATGAAATATTGCATAGGAATCGTCCAATAAAAATCAGGAAATTTGGTTAGCCTTAGCAGTGTAAAAGGGATTTATGTTCAAGAACCAACACATTTTACATTAGCATTTAAAATCAAGAAATACTGACTTTGAGTGGCTAGTGATACGGCTTTTAGTGTGCAATATACAGTGCGGTAGAGCACCAGATAAGGAGTACATTTATTTTCAGTGGTTAATGGCTCTCCTATTTCTCTTTGATGCTACCTATTCTCTGCAGTAGTTCAACATGTCTGAGCAGTATGCTCCTCTAGGAGCCTCTCTGCAGGCGAGACAAACAACAGAATGTAAGATACAACACACATTTTCCTGGAGCTAAGCTGATAGCTCTAGTCAGGCCATTAAAACCCGAGAAACAATCAGTGAGATACTTCCTTATTCCCTATGTCCTAGAAAAATGTATTAGCATCTATTAACGCAAAGAACATAGACTGTACTAAAAATGTTAGAGTACATGTAAACTCTTCCTAAAAATAATGTATTTTTAACTAATCTGGTTCAAAGCATGAAGAGACAATTTGAAGAAACTGTCGCTGGAATTTAAGAGGCCACATGTCCCTGCTTCCACTGCCTGTGCATTTCTTTCTTGTGCCTCAGTTTGACCAGCGGGTCCTTGCTCAGCCATCCCCACTTCCTGCCCTCCCTGCTTGCTTTCTTACACATGAGGATGGGGAGCTCTTCTGCTCTAAGAAAAGCATTATTAAAGAGTTACCAGCTCTGACCAGTTCCTCTGTCCCTAAGGACAGTGTGCCAGGGGATCTCATCCACTAGGTCTTTAAACAGCTGGAAGTTTGCCCTTTGCCAAGCCCATTGTTGCATGAGAGGGGACTTACCAGGGACCAGCGTTTGCCTGTTTCAGAGCCTTGGTAAGAGCTCTCACAGAGTTTCACAGAGTTGAAAGCATTTGCAGCCCAATGTTTGCCTGTTTCAGAGCCCTGTCAAGGACTTTCACTGAGACAGTTTCATAAAGTTGAACATATTTAATGAGGTGACAGATATAACAAATTTAGAATTGCAATTGATAAATACACTTACTGCAATGGAGATAACACAGGATAATAGTGCTAGCAAAATGCTATCCCAGGTATTTCTCACCAAAGAGGGAAGGCACAGAAGGTTTCCCTGTCTTGGTGGAGGAGAAAAGGGCACAGCCTCTTCTAGGTTTCCAATTTCTTCTTTCCACCCCCCAGCTCTTCTTTTTCCCTCACTCTAACTTCATCTTCTCTCTTTTTTTTTTTCTTTCTTATTCTCCTGTATGTTTACACCAACTCCTTTTTTTTTTTTTATACCCTATCTATTCCCTCCCTAGGGTGATGTTTACCATGATTTGGGTAATGAGTTATAGTCATATATGCTTAGCATGTACTTCATTAAGCTCATTATCATATTCAGGATTGTGAACTTTAATATTCATGTTGCACATAATGACAAAAAAGTTTTCACTCAGGCACAGGGCCTCAAGATTCTGTTCTGCTGCCAAAACAGGGCCATGTCGCCAACACAAGAGTCCCTCCTTCAGCAACCTCTCATACCAAAAGTGTGCGGACCTCCATCCACAAAGTTTGTGTAAGAGATAAACAAGAACAAGCTGCTGAATTCCCCTTTGCCCAAGGCTGGTGCTTATCAGTGACACTAACAAGTTTGACTGTTCTCCAAACCCATATTCCTCCAAATCGTGAACTCAACCAGGGCCTGGTCGCTGCAGCCCAGACTGCCTCCAGTCTTACCCTCTTTAATGAGTTCCTCCTCACTGGTGAGCACCAGGTCCAGTAACACCTCTCCTCTGGTCGGTTTGTCCAGCAAGTTACCATCAGTGCTCTCCAGGAGTCTCCTGGATTGCTTACAGCCTGCTGTTTCGCTTTCCCAACAGACATCTGGAGCAGAAATGCTCAACTTTAAACACATCAGTGGTCCTACTGATGTTATCAAGATTTGTGTTTATGGGTTAATGCTTGATAAACTTAAAATTTTACTCCACATTAATACCCTTTCAGTGAAGTTGGTAAGAATTTTCCGTCCATTTTAGAAAGAGTGTAATTGGGCACCCAAAGTTTACTCATCTGGTTTTTTTTTATTAAAATTTTAGTCAGTCAGGTTGTTCCTGGAACTCTTTAGTGTCTGTATTTAGCACACACAATGCTACTATCAGCTGCATCATTTAGGGAAAATATTCTGTGACTGCTTCTTTTAAATGAGTCTGGTGCTGGTCCCCGGGGGAAGTGATATGCAAACCGTTGCTTAAAAGAAGCTTCCATGAACTGCTGTGACACTGACATAGCCAGTGTGTGACAGTAACATTCTGTCCCAGATTTGCCAGTTTATAGCAACAAATAGCTTTGCTATCCTTTTAAACCTCTAAACATTTAAGAAAATGATGTGAAAAGTCTCTCTCTATGCCACAATTTTTATAACTTCCAAACAGATTTGGCAAGTAGTCACAGTCCCTGTTAATAGCCAGATTATGGAACTAAAATATTTATTGTGCTTGGCTTCTCCAGCATCTTTTACTGTAAACACTGGAAGATATGTTCATCTTGCCTCGTTATGGTTTCTGTCCAAAGAAAATACATTTTTATAAATTATAAATATACAAATCTGTTTAAGGATTTTGTGGTTATGTGTTTATACAGTTGATTATTAATGCTGGGGTAACCAGAATCACTGCATGAAATGTTCTGCATAATACTTTTTCCTTCTGCTTGACATTTTTCCTTATTGCTTTATTCTTTAATTGTCCCCATGAGGCCATCTACCCCATCTGCCTGAAGAGACGTGCAAGCATGCAAGGTTTGAACTCTGCTACTTTCTGTTTGTAATTTTATGTGCAACAATAAGGCCAGGCATGAACAGCAATCTGTACTGCTTTTATATGCCAGCAACTGAAAAAAAGAAGAGCTTAAGTGCCTCCCTGATAGTATGAGGCCTGGCATAATACAATCAGGTAAATGCCTTAAAATCTCTGAACTAGATCCTATCCTTGTCCTGCGTTTAGTACATTTAAACAGAAGCTAGATCCTGACCCCTGTAAAGAAGAATGACAAATTGCTCCCAGGAGAACAAAAATAATGAGTATCCAAATATTAAGTGGACCAGCCTAGACAAGAAAGCCATGAACAGGTGTGTGAATACTATTTGTTTTCAGCATGTAAGCTGGAAGCTATAAAAATCTTTTCACCGCAATAACCCAAATGTTAAGACAGATGTAAATAAGCACACAAAGGAAGAACCAGAATGAGAAAGAATACTGCATGGGTCAGGAATAACAGAGAATGAGCCAAGGGAAGGCACAAAGACCAAGGGGCAGAGACATCCCTCATCACTACATTTCACATAGACCAACACTGGGTATCACACACATCTTTTTCAGAAGGCCTAGAGAAAGGGGTTGCTACATGTAGCAGGCGCGAGCAGGAAAGGGAACAAAACAATACTCTACGGCTAAGCATGGCCAGGAAATGAAGATATTGTTTGATATTTTAATTACCAGAAGTCCAGCTGGAGCCAGTCTTGGGATAGGATATAAAGAGTATATGTCCAGCAAATGTTCTCAATTCATGGAAAAGTTTAATCTGAGGACCTGTGTGGCCACCAGCTAGCTGAATAAAGCCGGTAATGGCTACCATTGAGAAGTAGAATGGGGAGTGTTGTCCTTGGGGGGCAGGAGGGAAGGGGGTGGGGGGGTGTGTGCAGAAAGAGCCAAGAAACTCAGAGCGACTTTGCTGTTGTCAACCTGCAACGTGTCTGTGAGCAAGAAAGAGGGTAATCCACCCTGAGGCACCTTCCTTTTCTGCAGCAGGCAACTTGGGGGTTTAGAGCAAAATGATGAAGACCTTATAGCTCTCTACAACTACCTGAAAGGAAGGTGTGGGAAGCTGGGGATTGGCTCTTCTCACAGGTAACTAGTGACAGGACTAGAGGGAATGGCCTCAGGTTGCGCCAGGGGAGGTTCAGGTTGGAAATGAGGAGACATTTCTTCTCAGAAAGAGCAGTCAGGCATTGGGACGGGTTGTCCAGGGAGGTGGTGGCGTCACCGTCCCTGGGGGTGTTCAAGGAAAGGTGGGACCTGGTGCTTAGGGACATGGTTCAGTGGGTGACATTGGTGGTAGGGGATGGTTGGACCAGATGATCTTGGAGGGCTTTTCCAACCTTAGTGATTCTATGAGATCATCTGTGAGCCGGATTTGGTGTAGTTACTCTCCAGACCTGGAAGGGGGACCTAAAGCACCTCCGAAGATGCAGAAGCTGCCGATGTTGCAGGACCAGGGAAGAACTAAAACAAGGTGGTAACAGGGATGCATAACACTATTAGGTTAATAAAGTGGTAGACATATAATTTACTAACTTAATTATTGAATACAGAGAAACTTTATTAGCTGGTATTTGGAAATTACTTAGAAAGACATTAAGTGCTCCTATGTGCAGTGCTATGAGAACAAATATTACATGGGTGTATTTCTGCTTTTGACCACAGACTGCAGTAAGGTATTGAGCACGCACCTGTCAGTCTTTATTTTTTAAAACTTCATATTTAAGATTTATGTTCTTATTCTCTACATTTATTACTTAGAGAGAGAGTACATATTTCAAAGAACACTGTGACCAGATTCCCATGTATGAGTATCTGCAGGATATTGTTTGTGTCTTATTTAATCTAAAATCTCTGAACAGTGAACAAATCCCATATGCTTTCATAGGGACAAAACCCACTGAGATTGATTAAAATTTTCTCTGACAGGATTTTATTCTAAACCCAGTCTTTTTAAAATGTAACCTACAGACAGTGACAGAAATTGGTTAAATATTCTACTCGACATTTACAGTTCTCCAACAACTTTCTTATCATTTTCTCTAGGGAGAACACAATTTTGAGGGAGGAGAGTGTTGGATGTCTCCTTTCTCATTCTAAGCCCATCTCCTATTTGCTCCTCTGACCTCTGCCTGCAAGGTGGACTGCAGTACAGGACACGTGCATTTTGCACCCCATCTCTCTCTGTTCCCCAGTGGATGCCCATTAAGCAGTCCTGAGATGTGAGGCATCTTGAGTTAGATTGCTCATTCACATCTGACAGAAATTATGGTTGAAGCTGCCCATTTGCACTAAACATAAATGTAGACAGCTTATGTTCTTCATGAATAAAACAAGACAATTTGCTAACAGCTTTATTTCCCGCACTGGTCTTGGTTTTCTTGCTGTCCAATGTGGCTCACCTCATTTTATATCTCCCCTCCCTTTTACCCAGAGCTGGAGCGTCATCATCATTCAGTTCTGCACCTGGGGACTAACAGCAAATACCTCACCTCGCAAGCACTCCGCAGCAAGCACTACGAGCAAGAGTTGTGTACACCATGAGTCAGTGGAAATACCATCATGCTCCAACAACTGTTAATTCCTGACAGAATGACATCCCAAAAATAAATGCTCAAAATTAATACTGGTGAACGACCACTGCCACATTGATGCTGCATGCTCATAAAGCTCATTTACACTACTCCACGGTGCCACATGTCTTCTAACCGTCCCCTTCACATCACAGGGTCTTGCTCAGGTCCCTTCATGCGTCCTTTAGGGAGCAAACTCAGCCTGTGCTCCAAGCTAACTAACAGCTGTTTGATGTGACAGTATCACACTGAGTGCTAACCAGATAACCCTTCCAAAAGGTAAGTATATGGTTGTTTAGGACCTAGGCTCCACTAATGTGACCTTTGGGTTATGCATACTCAATTTCCTTTCTCCTATTTCACCCGTAGAAGATCCAAACTAGGAATAAAATAACAAGAAAAGCTGTTTAGTCTTCTTCGATAAGCTATGCTAGAATGAGAAATTCTGAAACATTACACTTTCCTGGGCATGATCTGGAGGAAAGAGTGAAGTCTGTCAGGAAGATGTGACAGTGTGCCTCCTGTTAATGCACTGAATATTTTCACATATTTCCCTCTTTCTAAAACGTAGGCTGCAGCAATCCCCATTCAAAAATTATAGGTGAATAAAGAAGGAGATATACCTCTCCATGGAAAACTTTATCTAGATATTTTTGTACAGTACCTCTGGAGAGAAAGGAAGCAAAAGCAAAAATTTCTAGTGCTAAAGATCTGAACTACGGGCCAGTCTAATAATGCACATATAGCAAAAAAGAGATTTCTAAGAAACTAACATAAGCAACTGAGGAACTATTCCAGATTCATTACTGAAAATTTTCTACTGTTCCAAGAAGGTCTGAGACATCTCCACATAGACTGTACTTGAGCATCTTCAAATTGCTTTTCCTTTCATCTTTCCAACTTCCACAATGACCTTCCTTACTAGTAAGTTTAGTGGTTGGTGAACTACAGTTTCATGCATCAAACACATCGTACATGAATGACTCACTACTGATTGAAGAACTATAAATTTTGATCCTATTACTGTCACAGGTTTTAATGCACACCAATAAAACTGATTCCTGTTTTTACTCCTTTTCCTTCAACTACAACCCATGTGCAACAATGAGGATTCTTCTTCCCAGCCCATTGCTATCTGTCTAGGATTGTGGTCAGGTATACATGAGATCAGTTCCCTATTTTGAAGTATTAGCCTGCTACCCCTGCAGGAAATACCATCACATTTAGTCACATACTTTACTTTCTGTAACCTTTTGGAATTCTTTTTTGTACTAAGCGTGACGTTTGCCAACCAGCATCCCGCTGTGACTGACGGATATGCATTTATATTCTATTTTTGTTTCAGAAGTTTATAACAACAACGACTGCAAACACATTACATAGATCTCAAATTAAGGCTGCCTCAGAGTGCTTGCTTAGCCAAAGAGGGATTTATAAATTGTATGGGTAATGAAAACATGCAACAGACATGCAGAAGTACAAACATGTACAGAGATAATGCTTAATGATCTAGTAGAAGTAGTTATGATATCAAAAGCATATGTTCATATTTAATACTGGGAAAGAAAAGAAACTCCAGGAGAATCACAGCATATCCTAGAATCTTTATCCTATGGCACTGGTGCAAGGTAAACCCTTAATTTGGCTTGAATCAAAGTTTTTCTGATGACAGAGTTATAATGAAATACTGTTTTTACAAATATTTCATTAATTCAACGTGACTATTTTGGGATTCCTAAGAGAAAACTGTTTTCTTTCTGCATGGGTAGACAAATGTGTTTTTGAGAGAACAGGCTTTTTTCTTTGCCACTTAGATATTTGTGATTCATTTCTTAAGGTCACCAGCATACACAGCAAGTTCCCAAACATTTCAGCACTAAGGATTTGCTCTGTGAGAACAGTCATGAAGAATTTATAAGTGTGCTAAAACAGATTTTATGCTACGTGTGCTGAATCTTCTCCTCAAATGCCATTAAGACACATTCGCCTCCCTCATGCATCTGAGAGGCACTCCCCACTGGAGGAGGACTGACTGCAGGAGAGACATTACCTTCTTGAACATTCTGGTGGAGTCTTCGCTTATCTGCATGAAGCGCATGATCACATTGTTCAGGTAGATATCACTCAACGTTGCGTGGTCTTTGCTTTCCCTTCTCACTTGGTTCAGGAGTAAGTACCAGCAATTCACTGGTGATAAGAGGTTCTGGTCTTTCCTAAGGAGGAGAGAGACGTAAGTATCACATATAGAAATGGAAAAGTTACATAATTAACACAAACATCTCCCTGACATTTACACTTAGAGCTTTTTATGTAAAAATGACTGCTTCTGAACACTCAGTCTATCCATTCTTGGAATAACTCAGGTTAGGCAAGCTTCAGATGATTCGTTTAAGAAACATTTTACAAATCCGATGAGGCATAGATACAAAAATACAGAAAAAGCAGAAGAATTTAGGACACTAACTGCAAGCCAGCCGAGAGCTTAAAAATCTTGCCACAAAGCTTGCAGCTGCTTACAGATTCAAAAGGCCATGGATACAATATTAATATAGTAACGATATTTAATTTTTTGATATTAGAAATAAATAAGAACAGCAAGCACATTTGAAATCCTTCATAAGCAAAGTTGTAGGTGTGGCTGTTTCACAGTAATGGATTTGTATAACTGCTATAAAATTATAGCAAACACAAGCATACATATGTCACAAGCATACATATTCTGTGATCAGCATTCATAAATTCACAGCATTCATAAATACTCTGCTCCTGCCAGCCACAGATCGTTCAGTTACAAGACAAAGAGAAGGAAGGACATTTTCTATGATGGTACGGTTCTGAATTTCCTTTACAGAATTTTGTGTTGTAGACACAAGTGTTTAATGTTGCAAAAAGTGAAACCATGAACAACTTCTGATTTCTTTTACACAAAGCCATACAAAAATACATGTAGCTGAACAACTGTTTCACAGACAAAAAAAAAAAAGAAAACTATTATAAAATATACCTTTTGATTTTACTGAAAGTTTAATTTCAAGTTTGTCTTGAAACTGCACGGTCTAGAAACTTGCTACTCTTTCTCTTGTCTTGTGCAGGATTCTCATACAGTCAAAAGGATCAAGCATGTGGAGATAAAACAGCCAGAGGTGGCAGTGAATTGAGGGAGAAACTCCTCCAGCTCTTGGT
Source organism: Cygnus atratus (assembly GCF_013377495.2). Lineage (NCBI taxonomy): Eukaryota > Metazoa > Chordata > Aves > Anseriformes > Anatidae > Cygnus > Cygnus atratus. The sequence continues at coordinate 35,945,035 of NC_066362.1, read as the reverse complement.
AAATTGTTCTAATAATTAACTATTCTCACTGTTAACAATATGCTCTTTAATTCATCATCTGATTGTCTGGCTTTAGCTTTTACCCCCAGAATCAAAGCAACAATAGATGATTAACAGACAAAAGCTTTTTCTTGATCATTCCGTGGTGCAATGCTTTGCTATGAATCAGTAGTGTGTAAAGGAAACTTCCCCATTTGGTCTGAGAGGGACACCTTAACAGAGTTACTCATACCGACGAGCGTCAGGGTCTTCTCACACAGCTCAGATAGTGGAGGAATCCCTGCAGGGCCATGCCAATATAAGTTGGTCCTCACTGCCTTTGCATGTCTCAAAGCCAATCCTACAGAAGCATTCACCAGGCCATCCTGCCTGTTCTGGGCAGAACGATAGGAACGGCAAGAGGACCACCTGTTTAAGAGACTTTTGCTATGGTCTCCTCTCAAAACAATTGGACAGTTGCACAACAAAATCGAAGACAGGACTTCAGTCATGACCTCTTGCACATCCAGACTCTGCCAGTCTGGATTTAACACGTTTAAGAATGAGAAAAGATGTTTGTATGCACAAGGCAGAAGGATTCTGACACAAGCTGAATGAAAGCCTGGGCTCCCTCTGAAGCAGAGACACATGCACACCTTGGTTATTGCAGAGAATCACCGAGTTGCTTAACTGAATCTTAAGAAATATATAGCACTGTTCTTTGAACTGTGCAAGTTGTATCTGCAAGTTGTATCTGAATTAACCTTTTCTTTTTTGGGTGTGTTTGGAAAAGACTTTTGTCCCAAAACAAAAAATCTGTCTGTGTATCTATAGCACAGTACTAGTTGGGCAGTGGAAAAAAGTACTTATTTTTCAGCTTTAAAAATACAAAATATTGTTTTATACCCCTAAGCGTAACAGGGCCAGACAGATGCATTCATTCATCAGCTCAAGTCAGGAAAATAACCAGATGACACTATGCCAGCAAGGAATGCATTTGACATGCTTTATAAAACACGCTGTACACACTTTTTGACAAATACTACCTGACCACTTCTGTTCAGTACAGAAGTTACCATGCCATCAAGGGGATATATTAGCTTGTAAGCAAGACGTAACATTCACATCTTTTTCATTTCCAGGAAAAAGAGTGACCAAGAGGCACCAGAAGTTCATATGCAACAACAAATCAAAATAGCTTTCTTTCTCAATACCTTTTTTGCCAATATTCCTGTCCTTTTTTTGCCTTTGTGATGGTGATTGACCTTTATTTAGACACTTTCAAACCCGTCAGCCACACTGCAATAGATCAGCCCACACCCTTCAAGCAATTTTGGGGCCCTGCTTCTCTTGATACTGAGTGAATTTGGATGTTTAAAGTCAATAGCGGTAGGTGAGGGATCATATTTGTGCAACTTACCTTTTAAGAAACCGAAATAATTTCTAAGAAGTTTACGTGAATAACTGCAGTGGTCCAAATCTACAAAACAGTATTTAGGCACCCAGGTACCTTTAGCTGCAATGAGAACAGCTATGCTGCTAAGCAGGAGTGAGAATTTTAAACATGCTTTTGACCTGGGTGCAACTTAACAATACTCGAAAACAGCAGAAGCAATGCGTGGGGTAGCACAGGAATGGCAGACATGGGGATGAGAGGGAAGGAAATATCTCTTACTTGTACTGCTGATGGTCTTTTGTACTTCTTGTTTTTGCCATGAACCTTTCTGCCAATTTTTCCAGGTTTCGGGAATACTCCATCTCTATTTCCGACTTCTTGCGGAAGAAATCCTGCAGATCCTGAAGGAGCTGCACTCTCATTTCAGTCTGCTGCTCCAGGCATTTCTGCTGCTCTATGAGTTGAGCTCGGATCTCTAATAAAAGAAGAACATGCCATACGAGTCAGTGAAAACAAACGAGAACTGAGCATTATCAATTAAAATCAAATGTTCCAGAGTACTTCAGCCTCTGCAGCTACACCAGCTGCACCTGAATTTCAGGTCTTGTGGTGGGATGCAGCGGTGGAAGCTCTCACTTGTGCCACGGCACACATATGCACAGCGGTGCACTGTCCTCCCGCCCGCTGCCTTTCTCTCACAAATGGCTGTGGCAAGGAAAGGGCTCAGGACTCTGCTGGGCTCATGTAAGCAGATCTGCCTCTCCTTTCCTCTCCCATCCTCTTCCCAGCCTCTGGCACTAGCAAAGCATCTGGCTCGGAGCAATCTGCTTGTGGGGGGTGGTGTTCAACTGTTTGGGCAGCAGCTCCTTCTGCTACCCTGAAAAATGTCAGGCTAAGCGTGCACCCTTTGGGCTGGGATCAGCTTACTGCCAGGTGGACCATGCCAGCTCATATCATCATGTACACCACGGAAACTACCTTGCAATAAATTCTGCAGGCATTATCCACCATAACTGTGCGCAGATGAGCTTTCTCATCTGCCTCATCTACACCAGAGGGAGAACTGGCATATTACACACGAATTCACCAATACTCTACAGTGAACTCAGAGGAAAAAGTGTACGTGTATTTAGAAGCTGCTATCTGAAAACGCATACAAGGTTCCAGAGATTGTGGTATATTTATTAATGTAAAACCAAATTAGTCAATTTAGAAGAGGATGTATGTTCACAATGATAGTCTGGAGTAACAGGGAGAAGCCTCCAGATTTCTTACCACTGTACTGCATGCTGTTTGCCATATGTACAATTACTATGTGGCAGGGCTTCTTTTCAAGGTCTGTTTTTTAGCACTTTTATTTCTTTAGTGCTACACAGATAATCACATTCTGCAAACGCTTAGCCTAAAAACATCCCTCTGGTTCTTTTGAGAGACTGGTTCATTAGAGTTGTTTTCAGCTGCCCATGCACATTGTAATCCAATATTGTGGAGTAAACAGGAGTAAACATTTTGCAACCATAATATATATAATTACATACATAATATATATATTTAAAATGGTTTAACACTGTAACAGGTACTTACTGATAACAAAATAATATGCCAGAAGTGAAGTTATGTAAAAGCAAAATTGTTGTGGATGTTTACTTGGTCACAGAATCACAGCGATTAGAAAAGACCCTGAACAGCATTAAGTCCAGCCATCACCTAACACTACCAAATCCCATCAGTAAAACATGTCCCTAAATGCCACATCCACACGTCTCTTAAATACCTCCACGAATGGAGACTCCGCCACTTCCCCGGGCAGCTCATTCCAGTGCTGTCTGTGAAGTCTTCCAGACATCTAATCTAAACCTGCCCTGGCACAACCCGAGGCTGTTTCCTCATATCCTAAGGCCATTTCCTCATGTCCTGATGATGTAACCATGCTGTGGGTAAAAAGACATTGGAAATCTTAAGATGCCTCACTGGGCCGAAGTAGGAAATCTCTCTAAAAACCACTGCTAACATCACAGGGAACTGCAAACCAGCAAGCGGTAACAACACTGCAAAATCTTATCCGAGGCACCTAGGAACTAATGCATCCTCACTTATCTTAGAGCAGGTATGAAGGCAGAGATCCGCCCTGCTGGGATTCAAACATGTCTGTTGAAATAAGGTAGGATGAGCACAGAAAGCTGTTAAGTCAATATATTTACTGGAGGAGGGAGATACTGCAGTGTTTTCCTCCAAATCTCCTTTGAGCTACCATCTGCTGTGTTAATCATTGATGAGACCATCCATTTTTATCCTCCGGGAGGTGAACCAAAGAATTCATGGGTTGGTTTTCATTTCATTTCACATCAGCTTGCTGGAAAAGGACCGTGCCTCCAGCAAGGCTGAGCCACCGTAATACAACACTGTATCAATGACATTTGTGTATATAGAGAAGAAATTTACAATGGAGCTGGAAGGTTATTAACAGGGAAAAAAAAAAAAAAAGAAAAAAATGACTTTTTTTGGGCATCCAGTACTTGTTAATATTGTAATCATGGAAAATTCCTGCTTATAGGAAATCAGTTGTACAGATTCACTGACCAGAAGCAGGACTTCTGACTAAGACCATACCCACAGATGTCCCTGTACTTTGGCCATCTCCCATTGCCACTACAGATTTCCCACCAGTGACCTCAAAGGCAGAGCTCTGTACAGAGCAGCTACGTTCTCATTTTGTTGTAGGACAGTGGATGTTGCTGCTGTAATTCTTCCTTTTAGGCAGGCTTTTACCATAGCAACAGCAAAGAGAAAGATTATAGAAAAATGAGTATATGAAGAGAGATGCAAAAAACAATGACCAAGGGATGACAGACACAGTGTGAGGACCTACACCAGCTGTCCGACACTGCATTTCCAGTAGATAGCGGTGGCTTCCTTCAACCTTGCATATTCAAAACCAAAATTGGAGCACGCCTGTTGGAAGCTGACAGTGGCTGGTGGTCTCCAGGCTCTGGGTAAGGCGGGATGTTAGTGGGACTGCAGCTTCATGAAGGAAGTCTCACCATTTCTGGCTTTTTGAATCTCAGCAAGGAGAAACAACGTGCTGCTTCCCAAAGGCTGTGCCCCTGGCCTCCAGCTAGAGGAGAGAAGGGAGATGCACGTCCTGTTCATGCCAGCAGACCAGTCTGTTCGGAAGGTGCTCTGGCACAGCAGATCTCCCTCTAGCCCTTCGTGTCCCAATCCTACTCTTTTTAATTCTACTTTTACTAATAATGTGTGCGGTGCCACATTGGCAGGCTGGGGAGATGGCAATGAACGAGACAACAGATTAGCAAATGTTGTGATTTTTACTTGCTGGTAAGAGACAACTGTGGATTAAAAAAAAAAAAAAAAAAAAGAAGAAAGGAAAGAAAAAACCAACAAACATCGGCATAACAGCCAGCCAGCGTGAGTGGCTGCGCATCATGAGATCCCAAGCAAGTGGCCAAGCACTGCTAAGGAGCATAGGCTGTCCATTACCTCCTGTTACGGAAAAACTCACCAAGGCAACGCTCCCGTCTTTAACCAACCCACACGTGCGTCCCTAGAGCTGGGAAGGGCTGCAGGGAATATCACTGCGCCGTGTTCAATGAGAGGGTGCCAAGTTAAAAGGAGCAGAGCCCAGCCTCTCGAGGGACACAGCCAGGTGCGGCAGGCAGCAGCGGCGTGCCTGTCCTTCCCCTGTTTTGCTGGCACACTCAAATTCAAAGCCGAACTGGCACCGGCTGTAAGGGACGATGACATTGTCCTACTCGGCTCTGCGGGGTGGCTGACGTGAAATGATTGCCAGGGTGCTTTGTGCCAGGAACGGACACATTTAAATGGTGGGCAGATTAACACCTTCTCCTCCACACTGCGACTTTGAGCCATAAACACCGCTGTTCTGGCCAAGCCCTGGTTCAAAGGGAATCCCATCCCTTTACACTGCAGCTAAAACAGACTGAGTTCCCATCAAGCGAAAGCCCCCAACCTTTCTCCAAGATTTGCACACACAACCAAATCGAGGAAGCAGTTAATGAGACCATAATTAAATCAATAACCTCTGGGTAAAGTTTTATGCTAAAGATTTCCATATTGAAACTCATTTCAGAATTATTCCCTGATCTACACCACTCTCCAGAATTAAAGCATTAAGAAGAAATACAGTTTTGTTTGTGGCAGCCTTCAAGATATACCTTTAACCTTTCAACACTTTTTATTTTCTTCTGAGCTTAGGTTAAGGGGGTGCACTACAGAAAGCAAAAGGAGACGAGATTATAGCTCTTTTTGGGAGAGGTGAAGAGTAGACGAAACTGAACTACAATCATCACCCTAATCTGAAGCAGAAATACACTCACCAAGGTTACCCTCTTTGTACACAGTACAGCATTACAAATGATGACTTACACAGCACTGCAGCAACACACCAAATCACCCTGTGGCTAACCAGTAAGAGGCCAGTGCCCCATCTGAAGGCACCTGCCGTGAAATACACTGCGATGCGGCGCACCGCGATCATGCTGGCCACATGTCAGCAAGGAACTGAACTCGCCACCTTCCCCTCCACCTGTGCCCAAGTACCAGGCTCAAACACCCTGGAAAGCCATGGGCAAGCCTCTCCTGACCTCAGAAGGCGAGCAGATGGACACCTTGTAGATATCTAGTGTTTTCTACTTAACTCTAAATTAAACTTGAAATTATTTTCTAATTAACTCTAACTTTATCCCCACCCAGCTGGCAGACCGTCACTGCGTGTGAAGACACTGGCATCCCTCGCCAGGCAACGCTACAGAGCCCATGCAGTCAGGCAGGCTCCAGCCATGCTGTGCTGGGCTGTGCCCAGTCTCATCAGCCCTCCGACACCTTCCAGACCACCATGAACCCTCATCAGCAAACTATCAACCGAAACAATGCTAATGAATGATGTGTAGTGCTGTTACATGGCTGCTGGGGTACGCTTTCCACCAGAACCACCCCGAGAGCTGTTCCAGCCTGCCACCCTTGACTCCCGTCTCGGTGGAGGTAACTTTTGTGCCTGCAGAACAGCCCCGGCACAGATTTTGCTGTTTGCTCCAAAGCCTGGAAAGTGCCGTGGAACCAGGCCCTGTTCACCCCCGGGGCTGCTGGCAGGCAGCGGCACTGCGCGTCTCCCACCTGCTGCCTCGGCCCGCCCGGCGAGGAGCTGTACGTACCTCATGGTTACAACACGCAGACGCATCCCTCCAGCAGTATTACTGGATAATGATGCGGACAGCCCCAGGGCCCCATCCTGCTAACAATTAGAAAAGCAAGCAGCTCATCAAAAATTATTTAAGAGTACAAATCTCACAAGGCATATTTATGTTTGCAGGTCTTCATCTGCTTGGTTACTTCAGACAAAGTCATATCACCTACCCATCTTTCTTTAAATATCCCATTCACACACAAAAAAATATAGCTGTAACACATACAGAAATGTCTTATCTAAAGCACAAAGGACAACATACAGTGTTTCAGACTTCGTATTTCCAAACCATCACACCTTAGTCACTTTTTTACACCAGTAAGCTATTGATACACATATTCCTCATTCTTACATTTATGATATCCAGATTGTGTTTCAGAGGAAAAGTTTCAGAGCTTAAATTCAGTCTAGATATCATCTGGTGACTGGCATGTGTTTGTAATTACGTAGATATTGGAGCCTTATCATCTTGCAGTTCCTCCTTAAAGACACAATCTTACATGATTCCCACAGTGCCTCGGCTTTTTCATGTGAGAATGGCACGTCTGAGTTTGATGTAGCCAGGATGCTACATCAAGGGACCGATCTTTCCAGTTCATTCTCATCTTCTGCTTTCGTGAGGACCTGCCTTTGGCTTCTCTATCAAGATGAGCAGAGCTTTGGTCTAGCTGAACACAGCTGGCCAACAGCTGCATCAGTGCAGACATTCCTTGTTCCTGTGAAAGCACAATCAGACAACTTGGTTTACAGAGCCAGTTTTTCCCATGTTTAGATATTCTTAGGAAAGCACTTAGCTGCAGCTGGCCAGGTACACTGTCAGCAGAGAAACAGCAGCAGCAGCCACTGAAAGGCCCTGGAAGCTCCCCTGTGCACAGTTAGGTTCAAGTCACCCCTAGGATCAGCACTCCCAAGCCTGCCTGCAATGTCATCCTCTCTCACAACAGACAAGAAGATAAAGATTATAAGAGTTATCAGCCCTGGGGTGGATCCTCTGGCCCAGGAGCTGATTCTCCTCCAGAAGACAGGGAGCCTAAAGGTACTCATGCTGGACAAGTTTTTATTTCTCAGAGCCGTGACTAGAAAGCTGTCATAGTGGTTCTGTGACAAATCATGAGGAAAGCTGTATGGTCGGCAGGGAGCCTGGCTCCTGCTCTGCTCCAGGTCCTTACTGCCATCTTCTAGGACCACAAGCACTTCCAAAGCCAGGAAATCCCAAGTGCCTGACAGCCACTGAGAGGTGCTGGGGTGAGGATCTCACAGGCTGCTGCAGAAATCCATTTAAATAGATCATGAGCCTGTTCCACAACATTAACTTTCTATGACAGAGAGTGAAAATCACTTCCTTATCTTCAACATGTACGCAATAAATGTGGCTGCATAGATGGTGATGCCCTGGAGCTTTTGAAGGCAGGATTTTTGGGGACTTTCTTCTACTCCCTAGCTGACTTCACTTAGGACACTCAGTATATGGCTTATGCATGCTTCCACTTAAAATGAAATCTCTCCAACACACACCCCAGCTGTAAATTTATTGTTTGGCTACGTGCCATTTCCCAGAGAATCCATTTCAGTCTTTTTGTGTGCTCGCGGGTTTTTAGGGATGTGTCTGAGGTTGCCTTCTACTGAACACAGCTCCAGGCTGTAGGAGCCTGCGGACGTGGGGAGTGAGAGCCATGCCTGGCATCTGAAGGGCTGCACAAAGGGTCAGGACTGAAGTCCCTGTTGACATCTGTGTTCCCGTCCCCTGTAAAACTAATTCATTCAAGCACTTCAGTATGCTTTCAGATAAGAATAGTCCTTGTGTGGTCATTAGCAGGATTGCTGCTGTAGAAACCATTTTCACAACACACACAATTGCTTACAGATCCTTTTGGATATCATGCTGAAACAAAGCACAGAGGAAGAATGGATTTTCTCCTTGCTGCAACTGCAATCTTTAGGCAACATATTCAAGCAAATACGGCCCAGGTTCTGCTTACTGCGGCCACAGATGGAGCAGCAACATGCCCTCAACCAGATTCACACAACTGGGGGATCCCAGTGGATGTGATCCAAAAGGGGTGGCTGCATTTGGGCACCTTCCACGTTCCAGTTCCCCTTGGAATGAGAAGACACATCTGGAAGAGCCACGAAAGCCCCTAGACGTAGCTGAAGAAACTTCTCTTCTTGTTGTTCTTGGAATAACGCCCTCCTGCTATTCACAGCCACAGCTGCTGGTCACTTGGCTGCCTACAGCCGGAGCCTGAATGGAGGGCAGCCCGCCAGCTCACGGCTTGGCTGGGTGCTTCTGCCCCGGCGCTGCTGCCAAATGGCCATGGGTTGAAGCAGGCAGGCTGCCTGCACCACCTCTCGAGTGCCACTGCTTCGGCAGCAGCTGCTCCTTTGCGCCTGTAGCAAGGCTCTGGCACCGCAGCCTACCCAAACTCGAGCGCGGCCTACGTCGTCCGTCTCATCGCTGTCTGGCCATAGCTGGGACTCTAGGAACAAAAGCTCTGATCCTTGTTTTGCTCGACAGTGAAAGCCCAGCTCATCCCAAAACACTGCCATTTAGAAAAGAGAGCAAAGCACAAGACATCTCACTGGCCTCAGAGGCCCGGTGCTGGGCCCCTCAGCAGCCTCCCGCGGCCCGTGCCTCCCCGCTGTCCGGCCTTCCCCCTCCAGACAAATAAATCAGCTCCGCAAACCATAAGCACGCAGGAGAGTGAAGGGTCCACGTCAAACAAGCCCCAAAACACAGTTCGGAAGAACACAACAAACCAGAAGCTACCCCAACCACGGCATTCACAGCAAAGGCCTGCAACATTAGAAAGGAAAGGGAAAAAAAAAAAGTGAGAGAGAGACAGACAAGGAGTCTGCGGGCATCTTTGTCTGCCAAGCAGACAGGCTATCAGGCAGTAGGTGTCTAAAAACCCATTTAGGCCATCTAAACTGTCAAGATCTGTGTGACAACTCATTTTGATGGTTCCAAAGGGTTTCAACCATCCAGGTTCTTTTTTTTATTTTTTTAACGCTTCTTAAAGTTACCACGAAACTTTCCCTGCAGACTTAAATTTTGGGCACATGAGAATATTAAAGGAAAGCTCAATCTGCCCAAATCTTTCTCCTTTCCTTATAGTGAGGTATCTGCCAGCAGAATAAAAAAATGATTCATGACTTTCCTTTCAATAATTCTTTGCAGCAATGTCTGGAACTCTGGATTGACAAGGGCACTCTACAAGAAAAAAACAACACCATACCCCTTCCTGTCCACAGATTTCTATAGGTCTATTATTTAATTTGGTTATTATAGGCTGCTGTGATTGCTCTAATCAGTAGATGAAATGTATCCTTCCTTCTGCTTATTTTCTCTGTACAGAAAGTTCTCTCTTTACAGAACACAGACTCTCTCTCAACTATTCAAACAGAATTCATTCATTATACTATATTCTTGTTACATACTTGCTCTTCTGTGTTTAGATTGCAAATTCTACACTTTAACTAGCATCCAGGGAATGTTATTTCAGCTATGCCACTTCATAAAGTGGACAAAAGAACCCCTTTATTCCTAGAGCTTTAAAAGCTGTTTTAGTGTCAACTGATGGTCAACTCACGTCTCCCAGAAAATTCACGTCAGCAAAAGATCATGGCTTCTAAGCTAAATTCTGACCTCCCTGAAATCAACAGAGTTTTGCTACTAACTTTTCTCATGCCGAGATTACTATCTACCTCTTTGCTTGAATTTACAAGAAGCGCACACTCACCTAACAGGCATACTGCTGTCAAAGAAGGCAGTCCTTTTCCTCTTTTTCATCCTGGCTACACAAACCTTCCCGATCATCGTGCCTCAGTACTGGCACTTCTGCAGACACAACTGCCCCATGGGGAGAAAAGAAATGTCTTCTGCCAGCTATATAATACTAATACTCCAGAGGTTTTGTCAGACCAAGGAAAAGAAAGGAAGGTGTAGCTCAGTCCACTCATGTCAGTGCCACTACTGATAAGCCTCACTGTCTTTCAAACCCTTGCCAAAAGTTGGTAGCTGCAGCAAAGTTTGGTTCCCAGCAGTTTACATTGAGGAATGAAATACTGAGTTCCCCACCAGGCTTGTCAGGAGCAGGCAGGAACTCTGGAGAGGCTGATCTGAATCTTGCAGGAATGAACCAATTCCCACATTAAACTTGCCACAGACAATTGGAAACTCTGTCTGTAGTAATTAACAATTCCTAACAACCACCACGACGTGGTCTTGGCACACTGACACCAGTGCCACAGGACTGGGACTGCGAGATAAACTCAGCCTTACAAGTGGGATGCTGCTGCTTCAGGGATTGGCAGAGAAGCACTTCTGAATGAACATACCACTGCTGTACAGGCTGGGTGATTTTACCGCTCCTAAAGCACCGTATGTGGTTTACAAATTAAATCAGACTACGAGGTATTATTTTTCTGGATGACAGTCAATTCTCTTGCTCTTTACAGATAAATGATGGCAGGTTTTGTCTTTCTATACAAATACCACGTATCTGTATGCACTTATTTCAGTTCACCTGGAACTTTCAGAAGGGATCTCCTTATTGTTGTAGAGATTCTCTGTTTATGGAATCATTATCTGACTATTTTAATGAAGAATGCACAATACTTGCTTTTTTACAATTACTGTAAGAATTTCTTGGTGGTTGCATTTTGTTTCTTTTAAAGCCTGAAGAGACATGAGGACACAGGTGGCCAAATGGCCATAGAGGCTCTTCACATCATTCTGGGGGCTGCTGCCATCCATAGGGCACTGCTGAGATAAGTGATGCACTGGTCTGGCAACAGCCACGAATAGAAAGAAAGGGAGAACAAAAGGGGCAGCAGCTGGTAGTCTTAAACCTGATGGTACGATTTAAAAATGAATGCTGGATGTATGCAGGTTTACACACTTTGGGATCACCATTATTGACTTTGTAATAAAGTGAAGGTAAGCACTTTTGTTAAACAATCTCATTCTTGCCATGGAAAATTTCTCTATAATCTTTTCTTTCCCACACACAGCCACGTCTGGTCACTGTTATATTGATTTCCCCTGTAAGAAGGAGCAAGGAGGAGGAAATTATAAGGCAGACAGAAGACATTGTAGTCCCTTTCTTTCTTTTTTTCTTTCTTTCTTTCTTTCTTTCTTTCTTTCTTTCTTTCTTTAATTTGCACTTCAGAGACAGCACTGAGCAGGCAGAAGCCAATGAAGCACTGGGGAACCCTTGCATCCTGCCTGACGCTGCTTTATTTTCTCAACGCGACAGATTTAGGTCTGCTTTTTCCACCCCTCTCCAGAGCTCAGAAATTATTTTAGTGCTTCTGTTAACTAATTCCTCCTTTAATTAAATTTAGATGGAAGAAAAATCTAATATTGATTTCAGACTTTTATAACTGCTATGACTTTTCACCGTAATATCCAATCGCAGGTGAAAAAATAAGACTTGTAGTGAAAGCATGTTCTCAGTTACCCTGGAAATAATTCAAGGCAACTCTGCTCCTTCAGTGCCTTAATTTTAGAGGCCCCTCCTGCTCCCTGTTTACCCAACTTGCAAAAGTTCATTTTCTTGAGAGTTATAATGTGACAATTCGAAGAACATTTTCTGTCATTCTGCCTTAGCTGAGATCAAGCAGAAAAAAGTAGTCAACTACCAGGTGCTGAACAAGTACTTCAACATGCAATGTATATATATATGTCCTTGCTGTTGAGTCTATGCAATAAACACAGGATATTTGGTAGCTGCAGCATCTGCTTTCAAAAGGTTCTACTAACTTTTCTTCAGAGAGCAGAACATAGTATGCAGGCAAGTATGCAGCAGAAAAAAAAAATAGTGGTTTGTCAGGATCAGAACAGTAATGAAAACCTGACTTTAATCAGCTTCCTTACTCCCAGGTGGGTTGAAGCCTGGTGAAAGCTCTGCCCTGGCTGCTGCAAGGCTGAGTATGGAGCCGACCCCAGGCAGCATAGCAGTGTCCGCACCGCCACAGGCACTGCACCATCCATCCGCTGACACCTCCTGCAATGCCACCAGGCTTGGTGCTGACACACAGCCTTCACCTGGGGGGATGCAGAAACCTCCCCACTGCACAGACGTGACCACCGTGTTATTCTGTTGAACTGTACAACAATAAAACTCTTCCTTCTTAATATCTCAGGTGGACAGCTTGTAAGCAAAATGTCTGATGGCTTTTTCTATGAATTAAATGTTGAGAGATGTCTTTTCTTGACAAAGAACAAATTATCCTGAGCCTCTGGCAGGTGACATAGCTGTTAAAATGACAATCATGCTGGTAGCAGTGCAGGGCAGGAATTTCTGAGCAGCGAACGATGAGGAAGGCCATGAAATCCAAAGTCACTATCTGCGCATCCATCAGTGTGCTGTGCACGGCCTCTCCTGTACTTCGATTACTATCAGTGTGACAAGGCTTGAGAATTAATAACTACAGAAAATGCCCTCTCTGCACCCTCTGAAAATGATTCTTCATGCATGGCACATCTTCGAGAGGTCAGTAAAACATTTTTAGTATGACACGTGCTCCACCGCATGCCATAAATCAGACCACGCATTTGACCCAGCCATGACTCTCAGTGACAGCTTTTTAAGTCCCAAGGTGAAGTCACCATCCAGTTAAGGACAAAAGGGAAACCGCAATTCGTGCTTTATGTGCCAAGATGTTACCCACACCCCTTTTCAGCCCAACCTGCCTGGCACACAGCAAAATACTTTCACCGCTGTTCCTTTATCTTTATCAGCATGGACTGGGGACTGTCCTCACTGCCCTGCATCAGTGAGGTGTCCCCATGGCAGCTGGGGACCGGAGCTCCAGTCTCACCCATGCAGCACTGTGAGGAGGCCGGTGTCTCCCACACAAGGAATCTTTGAACCAAACCATATCGCCAAGCTTCATGCTCCTTGTAGGGATTTATCTGTACAAACGCAAGCCCTGCTGGGTGATAGGCCTGTCAGACCTGCGGGCAGGCCTCGATCTACATCCTTTTGCAGTGGAGACATGGCCTGAGTGTCTGTGAGAGGCAACCCCCAGTCTGTGGCTACTGGCCCTCTGAGTCCCACTGTGATTTTACCTAAAAACATGTTCCAGTGTCTTGGCTCAACTTCATGTAGCAAATAATACCGAACTTGAATCAACAGATGATTAAAGAAACTGGACAACTTCACATTCTGGGAATTAAAAGAAAGTTTCATGTGCCAAACTTTGAGCAGAAGTTAGTATTTTTACAAATTAAACAAAGCAATAACCCCTATCATGACAGAAGAATTTCTTCTGTCTGTGGGAATCCTACAAAACCATGAAATGATAATCACAGTGCTGATTGATTATAACTATCAAACAAACAGTATTAACAGTCAGGTATTTTCGTATGTCACTGAACTAATAAGATGATAAGAATTCTACCAAGCTTCAAATACATTTGTCTATGTACTGGTCTGATCCCATAAAAGATGTAATTTCTATGTGAGAAAATAAACTGTCTTCCTCAAAGCAAGGCTTTCTGACAAGTTTGAACGCAATTACTCAGAGCCCCAACTTCCACTAACAGCAGCTGGGTAAAAACAAATCCTTTAGTGTCACAGAGCAGATTCTTTGTTCCATCTTCCTGCTAAGGGGAAGTATAAATTGGATTGTGGACCACATTTAATTAAATTTAGCTTCAGTTGTTACAGTACGAGGAGAAGAAAGCCCCCCTGAGGTTCACGCTAATGGGAATAGAAAAAAGTATATCTGCTGCTGAGGCTGTTTGTAGGTAATCGCTGCTCACCCACTCAACACCAAGATGAGGAATAGCATCTGCTAATAAGTGATCTTTGGGCTAAAACCATTTGCATATTACCAGCTCCTCTGGAAACAATCTTCAAGCTGTTAGAAACTTAAAAAAATCACTTTTTATTATTTTTTTATGAGTTGAAATATCAGAACCAGCACAATTTAAAGCTGATGACTTGCAGAACTCGTTATCTGCATCGTCTTCCTGCAATAATTCACTAATCTGTATCTGTTGTGAAAATTGTCTCACTCCAAGAGACATATGGATGGTTAAGGCTTCCAGCGGGGCTCTAATGACTCCTCTATGGAAGCAACGGCACCAAGAGCAGCTGGAGGAAACAGATGTGCTGCCATGGGCACTTTCAGTGAAAGGCCAAGGGATGAATCCTTCACATGCTACTTAGTTCAGGATCCCGTCATAAAAAACACCATTACAAAACAATTATTGCCTATGTTTTTAGCCTGGCTCCACTTGGAAGCAGACATTTTGGTAGCAAAATCCCCGCTGCAGTGAATACAGGAGAAGGGTTGCAATGGGCAGGGCAGGAGGCTCTTCCAGGCCCTGCCTTTGGTTAAACTGAAATTGAACCCAAGCCACTGAATTTTCATACGGATAAAGTGCCAGCTCTGAGAAGCACATCAACAGTAGTAGCAGCTGGATGGCAAAGTGGTAACCTGCAGAAATAGTTGTTTGTTATTCTGGGGGGGGGAAATGTAGTTTGGTAATTCACAGAAAGCAGTTAGTGAAGAAATCAAAGATGTGACACCTACAATGCAGAACCTGTCCTGTAGAAACCCGTCCTCCAGACATGGGCAAAAAAAATGGGGAACTTTTTTGAAGAATAAATGCAGTAAACATGGATACCAACTGGGTAAAAAAGCAAAGGTACTCAAAAGGACAAACTAGATACGCCAACAAGCAAAGAGAGTCTCACAGGCTTCTGGCAATTCGCCAAAGGAGCCTTTATCCTCAGCTACGGAGGAGAGGAATACTTGAAATACTCCCAGCGCTGGTTTTTACAACAGTGACACGTTTCCAAATGTTTGCCTCAGGTCTGCTTTTTTTTTTTTTTTTTTTTGGAAACAAGTATGGGCTAGAATCAGTCACTAGTATTGGGAAAAGAGAAAGAATAAACTGAGGAGCAAGGAGCAAAAAGTCATGAGGTCTGGACAACGTATGTCCACTCAGCCTGGACGAACCCAAGAGTGCAGTGGCTGCACTGCTAGCAAAAAAGTGACCTCACTCCCTGATACTGCCTTCTGTGACCAAAGGACTGGAGAGCATTTTGGGGATAAGGGCACGGGGAGCGGAGAGATGTCAGCATGTTCTTGGCAAGTACAGGCAAGCAAATCACTACTTGTGCATCAAGTTACTGAAGCTCGAATCAAAGATACTTAAAATACAAAAGTGGATGGAGAGATGAGGAGAAAACAGTACTGTCTGCAAAAAAAAAAAAAAACAAGAAAAAAAAAAGCAAAAAAAAAAAGCTGTATGGTGCCTAGCTTTAGAATTACTGGAGCTTATCAACAGATAGTGGGAAACTGAAACCCAGGTGACCTTCAGTTTCAAGTCAGTCCTTAGCCTCAAATAATTCCATTCCCATTCTATTTACAATCTATCAACAAACCCTTAAGGGGCATGAAATTAAAAAAAAAAAAAAAAAGCTGTTAAAAAGGATTTAACCTCCCCAGTTAGAGCAAAACCTTCATTTTGACCACAGTTTCCTTTCTGCACCTAATCTGTTAAAGTACAGAGAGAGTGTTTACTGAAGCCCAGTCCTGTGGATACACATTTCCACCTTAGCACTAATCTACTGCTTTACCACTTTGGGATCCTCACCAAATTTCAGGCTGTCACAATCCAGCCACCTAAAAACCCTGAACAAGTGAAGACTGCATCTGAATGAAGAACAAGTCAACCCCGTTGACTCCATACATACAACACACGGTCTAAAACTGTACATTAGTCACGTCCAAACTGGGCATATCTGAAAGACCTCCTCTGCAGGTTTTCTATCCAAAAGCTCATCCAACAGCCCTTTCACTGCTGGCTGCACCCTTTTCAGGACAGTCATGGATAACCCAGCTCCTACTGCCAGCTTACTACGTACCAGCTTACTATGGCTGAGCAAAGTGCCAAGCCTCGATGTAACTGCGGACGGTAACACAACACACATCAGATACTAGTGGTGAAGCCGTGGTGGTTGTTGGTGGACGCACCACTTGTAGGTAGCATGACCTGTTTGGGAGCACGGCCACAAGCACCGTTCAGAAAGGTACAAGGCTATTTATTACTGTAAATTTTGTTCCACCTTCATGCAGGCCTGAAAACTGTATAGTCCTAGTCTTTCACACTGTCATTTCTAAATACAATGGTATTACAAAGAACAAGGTCCAAATGTCTGAAGTCCAAATGATGTAGTGAATTTCAAACCATAAAATTGTAGAGAAAGTAGTCTCATCAAAAAGGTTTTACATTTTTTCTTGCTTTTCACACAGACTTTCAGGTTATGAGTAATGCGACTAAGACAGCCTATAGATGCTGAGAAGGGCTTTGAAAATAATTTGCTTTTATCTACTTTAAAGGAACAAACTACTGATAGCAGGAAAAAAAATATTTTTTCTATAATGGAAAGCAGAGACAGTAAGTGCTCAGATGATATTTGAGAGTCCTGCAAGTTAAGCCCTTCTGACATGCTGTTCCAGGTAACAATCCTTTCCTTACCTGTAAAACACAGTTTCATCCCAGATTAGCACTAGTTTTGACCCATGAGAAAACAAATGAGCTTGGCATGTGAAGAAAGGCTGCTCAGAAAACTCGACAGAACCATAATAACCAGACACTGCTGCAGAGGGGCCCAGCTTCCCTCACCAGAAAGGTCCTTTCCCCACCTCCAAATGGCAGCAAATTTGCTCAGAGAACAAACCACCCCCTAGACTGTGTCAGTCACACTCAAACTGTTTGCAAATATAACTGAAATTTATGGAGAAGATGCAACTAGATTATTTCTTTCCCCTCTAAGGCCAGATTTACAGCGTTGCTTAAGAGACAGGAGCTGGCAAAAGCCCCGTGTGGTGTGAGAGATGACTGCGCGTGCCACCAGCCATGCTCAGCTTTCTCCTCTGCAAAACCGGCCCCATGCTTTCCACAACGAGACCTCTAACCATGCAGGTGTACAGCGCTCCTTGAGAAACCTGGGATTTCTCAACCTCTCCTGTTGAAGCCGTTTCCTTTTGTATAAATTATTAAGCGCTCATTACTGCGGGAACGAAAACCTGAGCTGCCTCTTCCCAAACAAGTGTTCCAGCCACCGAGCTGGAAAGCTGAACATTGTCACTGGTCCAATTGCTTTTAGAAACAGTGAGTGCTTTAACATTGCTCATGTCTGTATTCAAAGCACGATGCCCTACAACGAGCTCGGTGCCCAGATACGCCTGCTTTGGGAACCCCTTTGGAACTCCATTCTTAAAAATTCCCTTTACGCCTTACTCCCTTTCCAACCTCTTCACATACTGAAGATAAGCAAATTTCAGATCAGAAAAGCCAGTAGCTCAAATAGTAAAAGCTGGCCGTAAGCCAACTTGCTAGGAAAAAGTTTTCCAGCAGACCTACAAGCACTTCGCACTCGAGCCAAACAAGCTGCATGAGCTCCTCAGAGTGGGTGTTAAAGCCACCCAGAATTAGCGTAGTCTCTTATTGGAGCACCGCGAGGAAACGACTGGAGGCAAATCTCTTGTCCTTTGAGAGTGCAGCACATCTGCAGCAGTTTAACTCTTTCGAATCGCTGTGTCTTGCATCGTCGTGAAGGCTAGACATCTAAAATGGATTTTGACAGAAATGTAACAGATTTCATTTTTAGGGTTGGACATTTACAATTTTGAGAAGTGAATCCTTCCTCTTAAAAGCAAAACTCCTAACTGCCCCCTGCTCACCCCATCCCACTGCCGGGGCTGCGGTGTCAGACACCTGCCCCCAGCTGAGCCTCTGCGGTGCCTGGAGGCTGGCGGCTGGAGGCTGGCCTCCCCAGGCACTGCCAGCTCTGGGGACAAGTCCACGCTCCTGACCCCCACGGGGATCATCCCAGCAGCTCTGCAGCATGGCCAGGTTTGCAAATGAAAAGGAAAGATGCATTCGAAGCCTATCACTACCCATGAGGCAGCACGAACAGGGTAGGTAGAGCTCATCTAAAAAAAATCCAAAACGCAAAACACCCCAAACTCAACAGATCAGACAAGCCCTTAAGCATTTCCATTCAACAAAAGACAACAAATACACGCCATTTCTAAGGCACCTCGTCATTTTAATTAAAACTTCCCCCCTCTGCAAAGTTTCAGTCTTTTGATTTATTAAAAGCTTCTAATTAAGGTGTAAACAAAGCTTCAAACATTCCCACTTCCTCCAGGAGGGAAATTCTGATTTTTTTTCCTCAAAATGTCATTTGTCAGTATGATTTAGGCAGAATTTTTATAATTTAAGTCTCCAAATTAAAAGAATGAAACAACTGCTGCCAAAGACAATTTAAGGCAAGAAATAAAACTGCCAGCACTCCAGGAGAAGCAGCAACCTCGCAGAGGCTGTACCTGGCAGTGGGATACCTGGCCAACGTGTCTGCTCTCTTACAAGTCCCTGACTGTTCCCACTTTGCATCTTCAGTTGTAAGCATTTGTTCCCCAAAATACGACTCGTAACAAAAGGTGCAGTCCTTGTTCCTGGCACTGTCAGTCAACATATATACAGTCATCAGCTCAGCACTGTGGCATGTCTCAGATGCTCAGCCTTGCTAGACACCTGCACTCGTCCACTTCTTAGCTATGCATGAGGACACACTGGCTGGCTGGCTGCTGCTCGTGTGATGCCAAATACATCTGCCTCTGCTGCCGGCTGGATTCACATCCACTTACGCCCTCCTTTTAGGCTGCTCTGTGCACACATAAATTTAATTTGGTGCTCCCAAACAAGTGAATTGAAAACTACCTCGGTATCAGTTTTGGTCTCCTTTTGGAAAGGGGTTTTGTGACGCTTTCCCTATATTTCCCCTGCTATAGCAGGACATCCCAACACCTACCTCCACTGCTCAAGAGCTTAATTCCATGTTCCCAATGCAGGGAAAGAGACATAGCAAGAACCTTAAGTGCTCGTAGGCAAAAAGAAATCCTTTCACTATCTTTCTATACAGGCACTAGACAGACATGTAAAATACTGATTTGCAGGATGCTCCTCTCTATTTACCAATATGGTCTACTCAGCACACATATGTTCCTTCTGTATTCCCATATGTTTTTTTTTCTTGTTTTTACTTTTTGTTTTTAATTTGAATACATTTGGAGTAGTGGAATCATTTGCTCTGTTGCAGGCAGCTTATATGAGAAGCATTTGGAAAAGCAGAAGAGCATAGAAAAAACTACCCGATGAATTCATGGGAAGATTTTAAATCTATTAATTCAAAAATTCTTCAGCAAAAATACAAAAGGAGGTTCTTATATTCCTTATTAAAGCCCATAGACATAAACATCTGAATATGGGTGTACTTCTTGAGCAAAAATATAGTAAAGGCCAGGTCGCCTGATGAAGCTGTACCTTTCTCACATAAAAAGAGTATCACACCCTCTTCAACACGAGAGATCTTTTATTAAGATCTGGTCACGGAAGCCATTTCCAGCTCACAACAGCAGCTGCATTGATCAAATGCACTAACACCCGGTTGTGCTTACTCCGGTCTGTTACGTGCTGGTGACCTTTCCATCAGCCATGTACACAGAAATCTCAAACCACCATTTGAGAAATGCTGCACATACAGGAACAATGTGGTTTTCATGCCGCTTTATGTGTCCCAGGCCTCAACACATGCAGACTAGACAGAAGCTGACGGTCTAGGGGTGAAGACAGAGTACAGACACAACACCTGGGAAATGGGGATATTAGTCTCAGCTTTCATAAAATCCTCATGTGATCTAGGGCCAAGTTGTTTTACTTTCTTCTGTGACTGAATTCACAGTGGTTCTGCAACTTATTCACCTTTTTGAATAACTTTTTTTGTATCTGCAATTTTTAAGGCTCTTTTTTTTAAAAAAAAAAAGACAAAAGAGAAAGAAGTGGGTTGTTTGGTGTGAGGTTTTTTGTTTGTTTTGTTTTTGTTTGTTTAACAAGGCAACAGGCATTTCAGTACAAAATTGGGTTGTTACAAAGAACCTAAACAAGGCAATCCTCTGCTTTCATGATATTATTTTTTTTTTAAAGCATTTTAAAATGAAGGAATACTCTCTCATGATGAAGCAGGAGTGGTCACTGTGAATAAAAGCAGAAAACTTCAGTTTGATAGGACTGTACTTGGCCATGCTTTCTTCACCATGGGCCACATATGATTGCTTAGAATCTATTTGAACTCAAGACAACAGCAGGGAGGCAAAACTAAGTTCTGGCATTCAGAAAAAACAATGAAAGGGGAAGACGAGTCCACCTTTGCTCTCTGAAATCAAGGCCTGAGCAAGTCTTTGAGGAAAATGATAATCCAGCACAACAAAACCCCAGCAGCCATCCTGTCTACCACAGGTACTAACAAAAGCAGAATTGTTAGCAATATGCTATAAAACTGGGTGTTATGAGACAGGCGAAACTTCACAGCCCATCTTTACACTTGTTAAATGATGATCTCCGTCTGACTTTTTTCTCTGCACACTGCAGAGAGGTGCAACCGAAGCCGAGCTAAGCTGGGTCTGCCATAGTACATGTGCATGAAGTGCTGTGCCTGCTCAGGGCTTTGATCTAGCTAAAAATTAATCAGGCAGCAGAGACTATCCTTCATATCAGCTCTCGATGCAACCACACCACTGCCAGTGTGCGAGGAAGGAGAAGGCAAGAACATGAGGGGGCTAAGAAGGCTACTGCAGACCAGACTGACCAAGGGACCTGAAGTGCAGACTGACTGAAGCTTCAGCTGATCTCTGTCTGATGATCGACTGCGGGCTGCAGAGGAAACATGGGGTCCCACCTTCCCTTCTCTCCCTGGTTGTTCATGCCCCCCTTCCCTCCCGAGACAAGGTGCATGTGGTCACACAATCACTCAGAGCAAGGTTACAGTCCAACCAGAAAAAAAAAAAAAAAATCAGGTGAGGGAACTGAGGGCAAGCTTAGTTTTCCATCCACGTCAGTAGACAGCAGAGCTGCCTTATCACCTTGGCCTCGGAAAGCTCATCCTCCATGCTGCTTCTCCATTTCAGACAGTGACTCAGGACAGCAGCTGGGCTCTGTGGGCTCACATCTGCTGCCTCACGGAGCTGCTCCTCTTTGCACCGCTGGTGGAAGGAGCCCAGAGAAACCAGCCTTCAGCAGCACAGCCTGACCTCTGCAGCAAGAGACACGCTTAAGTGCCATCCTGTGCAGATTTGAGGTTTTAAGTGCTCTGAAGTCTCACAGCACATCTGCGGCTTTTCTGAAAGAGCAAGGCTTAGGACAAACCAGGCAAAATAATCTGCCATTTCCCAGTGGCCCCATTTCTGCATCTAACTGGGATTACAGTGAATATACTCCAGGTGAACCAGTCACACAAATGAGCCCTTCCCAAAAAGACTTGCTGACTGCAAACTACCAGTCCCTGCAAAATCTGCCTCTGTGCTGGCGAACGGCGCTGCAGGGCCTGAAGGCGCAGGCAGAGACCCGCAGGGAGGCCCGGCAGGGCCGCAAGCACCCGGCCTTCACAAGAGGAGCGGGGTGAGAGAGGCAACTACACGCTGGGGCAGCAGCACAAGGACAAAAATTCACTTCAGATGTGTGGTCACGTGTGTTAGGAGAAAGAAGGGGCGAGGAAAGCTCCCCGTGCCCTGCGTGATACGTTGTCGCCTGATCGCGTGCTCCATTATTCCCTGCAGTGCTTGGCAAAGGCGCTGTCTTGTCTGTCAGTTCTGCATCAGGCACCCCGGTGAAGTACTTGCAAGGATACTTTTCCTGAAAAATGATGCTCTGATGCCTTGGCAAGAGTAATGGCACTACTGCTGAGGGCTCACTGTCTTCCAGTCCAAATCCTACAGCACGGGGGCGATTTCTATTACTGTCAGCCATAAAGTACAATGGGTATTGTCAAGCACTTGAGTAAGAATGCATGTGTAAAGCATTAACAAGAAGGATGATATAGCTTCCTCCCTGATAAACGATGCCGTTGCCTAAAGCCTACAGCACACATAACCACATATTTCACCTCGTTTCCGGTGGAGGATTTTCCTCTCGGTTTTGTGGCCCAGACCGCTGTTTAACATGCCCACCCCACTAATGGATTTTCAGTGGCATGGAGCAGCTATCCGTAGGAAGTTGTGTCTCAGGAGCAGCCACCTGTGTTAGATTTCTAAGACATATCACGGTATCTATGTTCAGGAACCTAATTCCTCATTCAGTGGACTATGAACAGTCCTCCTGCAGGGACTTCAGGGCAGGTACAATGCCCAAAGGGAATAAGCACCCACTCCTCCACCACCCCTGTGCAGGTTATCTGTCCTGGGGGGCTGGACACCCATGCTGGGCACAGACCCATCAGGGCAGTGAGGACACAGGAACGTGGAGCAATTGAATCAAGGAGGAAGACAGGGAGGAAACAGTATATTTCATGTAATTGCTTCTTTGTGTGTGCATTAACCCTGAGGCATGGAGGTGTCAGGATGTTATTCACTCGCGAGGAAAAGGAAATATCTTATCCTGTAAGTCTGGTTATTTTTACTGGGGAGGGAAAAAGGACTCCCATGACAGGAGTTGGCTCTTCAAAAACTGTCACTCCCAGAGATAGGACACCAAACTACGGCACTGCTCAGGACTCTGTCTTTCGCAGAGGGTTGGATACAACACCAGCCTGTGCATTGGTGCATGAAACAGGCAGATTTGCTAAGCAGGAGCTTGGCCAGGCCACCAGCTGGCTAATACGCACATACTAGACAGGGACACACACTGCTCTTTTCTAAGGAGTAGAAACAGGCCTTCTTGCTCTGCACCACGGCAAGCTGACTTGAGCTAACCTCTCCTGCACCAGTGGGATGCCTTTTGTAACTATGGAAGCACTTCCCTTCTTGCTACCGCTCCTTCCCACTCCATATTTTCTGCATTAGGAAGACAGAACACAATATATTTCATGTCCCAAGGCGCTTGCTGACACAAAAGCACCATGGAAGAAGATATCAAGTGCTTATTATGGATCAGAGGCACTTAGTAAGGACCTCTGAGTCCAGATGTCGGAATGCTAACACAAAAGAAGTTACAAACTCTTATAAACATACTAGTCAGGATAGAGCGTGGTTATGGCAATTAAATATGAAACAAAACCAAACATCTCCTTGTTCAAAGGGACTTAAAACTATAAAGAAAGTACATCAGAAAGGAAATGCTACAGCAAAAGCTATTCACAAGAGAAGAATGAGGATTTGTCTCAGGAGGAAGGAATTATACCTATTATAAATGTCACATCAAGTACAACAGATAACTTCCACAAACAAATACATTCAAGGGAATTCTACAAGGAACTGAATCCTGGGCTAATGCTTTCCAGGTGTAAGATGATAGCCTGAAAACCATAGTAATAGCAAGCCCATACCTATGACAGAATGAGAAGCTCTAATGGGGAGATAACCTTCCCAAAAACTCTCTGCAAAGCTCAGCTGGCCGCTCTGGCCTTCCCTTATCATTATCAGTTTTAAAGGTATGCCACCAACTTCAACTCAGTCAGCCTCCAAGCCACTGGTAGGAGTCATCCAGGCTATGATCTGTCACTTTAACCTATGGTTGTAGAAAGAATGGGAGAAGGCTTACACATCTTCTCTGCCTGCCTTTGCACTGCCAGGGAGTCAAAAAGAGATGGTAGGGGCTCTCTCCTCCTGCTGCCATCATATGCTGAGGAGGGGAGAGTGTTTTCGCCACTGTGCATACAGTGCAATAGGGGAGGAAAGGTGTTGACATATCAGGCTATCTTCATTCCTTCTCCTGACCTTAACAAAGTCAGGCACAGGGGACCTGAGAGCTACAGCGATTCCTGTACGTTTCATTCTCAGAGCTGGCAATCAATTCTCCTTCCTCAGCTTCTCTCACCTACCATGGCTCTATTCTAGTCTCGTGCAGTTAACATGAGCTTCCAGGTTACAGGTGCCGGTCTGTTACAACTCACAGAGGCAGCCCTTATTAAAACAACACACAATTAATACCCCATTGTAAGTCACTGCATAAATTGTGACAGCTATTGCTATGTCTGTGTGGTAGCTGGGGAACTAAGACAGATATGGATAGAAGGACCTGTCTGATGTCCCGCAGCAGGACATGAAAATACAGAATTTGGGAAATG
Organism: Cygnus atratus; assembly: GCF_013377495.2. Classification (NCBI taxonomy): domain Eukaryota; kingdom Metazoa; phylum Chordata; class Aves; order Anseriformes; family Anatidae; genus Cygnus; species Cygnus atratus. The sequence goes on along the minus strand of NC_066362.1, from coordinate 35,920,353 downwards.
GCCAAGCAGCAGGAAAGGGGTGGCAGCAGATTCCCACCTCCTGCAGCTGTAGGTTTGACCCTGTGCATGCACACCGGTAGGCACAAGTGTGTCATTGACGGTAAAGGAAATCCAGGAGGAGTGACAATTCTGGTACAGAGCGTGTATGTGACACATTTACCCACATACTAGTACTTTTCAAATAGCTCATTTGAGAGCTCTGTTGTGGGTTTGCATACTAATAACTTCCTCCTGCTTCCTAAGGAAAACATTTTGTTCTAGGTGTCAAGAAATCCTTTTCGAGAATTCAAATGTGCAGACATCTGTAGCTAGGATGAAGAGAGGAAATTGTGTGCAGTGCTGCCTTCAGCGTGCAAAACAAACATCTGCGTGGTCACAAGCAGTTAATTGTCCAACTTCAAAAGCAGGAGAGCTCTACAGCTGTCTCCATCTACTCCCAGCAGCTGGGAAAAGAAGAGGAAATAAGTGTTACCGTTGAGAAGAGTGCGAGAGGTTCCATTATAGAAGGCATAATGCTTAAAAACATTTTTTTTTTAAAAAAAAGGAATGATACAACTAGACTACAGTCATGAAAAAATATCTTGAGTATGAAAAGCTGCTGTAAATCGTCTGGCAACATTTCAATCGATTTACGTTTGCGGTAGGATTTGCTCATAATTTGTAAGTTTACACATCTTTGAAAGCTCCAAAATGAAGTTTTAGCTACTTTGTATAATCTGAGTTCCAAGTCTAAGATTCTAATTCTAAAAATTTAAAAGGCGCTTTTAAATATCAAGAAGTTGTTATATCATTTCTTACTTCTTTATCTGTATGTTTTCAATTAGCTGGCTATCTAATACGATATATGGCCTTGCAAACACAACCCCATTTTAGAAACCATTATTTTTCAGGAGAACCACAACCTGAGGCTACTCAAAGCTCAGCGGGAACATTTGAGCAACAGACAGAAGCCATGATGGTTGAAAAGACCTTGGACTACACCTCCTCTTAGAAAATCTTGACGTCGCTAAACAAAACACAGGAACAGACTAATTCAGTCAGAGCTTTTTAAAAGACATTTTCAAAGTACTGTGTTCTGATTTTAAGTCTTATAACTTTTATATTGAATTTTGAGCAACTGTGTAAGGATCTTGTTCAATACACTACACAGCAGAACGGCCCGATCTTGCTGCAGTGTGGATAATCCTTTCTACAGATGTTGATATGACGGACATGAATGAGAAAATATCCAGGAATCTGGACTCTTTTGCAATAAAACTAGGATCTGGCTTTGATTTCAATTTTTATAGGCATAAAGCTGAATAAATTGAGTACCTTTTAGTGTTACATTTACAGCTGCATATGTGACATCCAAATCTATCAGGCTTGTACTTCTTTATGGGCATATTTGCCTTAACCTGTACCTATGCAGAGCAAGGCGGCACTGCCCTAAATCTTGGCAGTTTGAAAAGAAGAGTCATGTTCACTCCAAATTCTCTTAAGGGAAGGTGTCCTGGATTTCCAGAAAGAGAATTAATCACATAAATAACTTTTACCATTTACAGCCTAGACACAAGGACAAGGAGGTTTACCTATACATTTAATCTCCTGAAAGTAATATTGCTGTTCATCGTTCGACTGAGACACTTTTCCCTTCTCCCTCTGCAGAAAAGGTAGAAGGTATTCCATAATTTTGCTTTATCCATAAATGTTGTGAAACATCTGTAAATTCTCTATGATGAAGGCTATTATATGTTGTACTGACAGACGTCTTCATGAAAGGGAAAGACAGAGAACATTTTCAACAGCTCAGAAGCATCGTAGTTTTATGGACTTGCAGCGTGTGCAAACTAGATACTTTAGCATCTTCTAGCCAATGTACTTTTACACACCTAATACGTTGTGTGCTGAAAGTGGCAGTGGCAGAAGTGAGATTGCTAATGTGGAGCAAGGATTCTGTTTTACCTAATTACCATCACACAGCACTTTCTAGAAAGCTAGCTAGGAGAAAGTGTTGGAGAAACATATCTAATGAAGAGGCTGGAGAACACCTACTTAACCATCAGTCAGCTGGGAGGAGTTAAACAGCTAACCCTAACAGAAGAGGGGAGATAATAGACTGTACAAGTGCTTTGCTGATATGCTTGAGAGCAGCAGGCTAATGCTTAAGCTTCTATGGGGCTCCACATGGACGGCAGGTTGGACTATAAACCCTAAGACAAAAAAAAATAGTTACTCCTTTCCATGACATCTTTTTCTTTGCTTTTGCAATACTCAGTTCACACTGATGAAGTTCCAGAAGCTTTTCACTTCCGCAGCACTAATGTGAGCCTTCTAAACTTAAATGTCACATCCTGAGTTCTTCTCTAACCGCAGCAGAAGTTTTGGGAGCAGCAAGGCCACCCAGCACTGACTGGTACAATAAGCAAAAATGTCCTGCACGCCCAGCGACCCACAAGCAATTATATAGTTGCAAGGAAACGCTGTGGGCTAGGCTCCAGTGGAACATGCCAGTTTTAGACCTTTTTCCAGGAAGTAAACACTACGGAAGACATCTGACAACACTGAGAATCAGAGCCAGGATTTTAATTAAAAGCCTTTGGGCCTTTCACCCCAGAAGAGTCCAAACTCTGCATTATCAGCATTTCGCTAATAGCATTTCCACTGAAGGGTGAGCTGATCCTGTTGGTGGAACAGTGAGATTAATCTGCATGTAAAAACGTAAAATTTACTTTTCAGAGCAAGAAAAGCAGGAAACAGCACAAGCTGAAAGCTGTGCATCAGGAGCATGGTATCCACTGGTGTGTAACTTATGTTTTACAATAATACACTTATCAAAACTGAAATCTATTTTTATGCCGCTACTCTTGCGGAGAGACTCTAACAGCTACCTTGGAAAGCCAGGGCTCAGCACAGGGGAGAACCAGGCTTTTAATGAACCGACGGGGCAGCCAGAGCCCCAACGCCACATTTCCTAGCAACCATTAAATATTCATACGGACTGTTCATATATGGCACCTGGAAGCAACAATCACAGCCCCAATCTAGAGCAAAACTGCCTTTTTTCCAGTCAAGTGAAAATAACATGCAGTCACTGCAACGATAACAGGCCTAATAATTTCCTTAGGCTGCCTCCACTCCCCGTATGTCGGCTGTGCATAATTCATAGGTTGTGCCATATGCTGTCTGCAGCAAGTGTCCCTGCAAGTCTCCGTGGTCCTGCTCAGAGGCACGTCTTCGAAAATTACATTGTGATATATCTGACATTTAAAAAAACAACCAGGGAAAACAACTCGGTGACGCGTAATCTGCTCAAAGTTTACCACTTAGGCATTTGTCGAGCACCCGAGCGATTAACTCACTGGAGTACACCGGGCTTTCAGCGCGCGCAAGCTGCTGCTGCTGGCGTCTGTTTCAAAGGCAAGAAAGAGTTCAGCTGGCTCTCAAAACCAGGACTCGCTCCAGCAGCTCCTTACACACATGGGCGGACGCTGCCGACATCCCAGAGCCTGAGCACACCAGCTAGGATTACTCATCTGAGCAAAGCATGGCAGGAGCAGGCTTTACGGTGGTAGCAGGACCCCCAGAAACCCCTCAAGTCTCCTGTTTCCTGAGAGACCTCTCAGCTCGGATGCCTTTTGTTCGGTGCCTCCCAGCTGGCCTCCCTACAGCATCTCTACCAATTTTTAGGCGAGCGGGGTTAAAAAGATAAGCAGCTGTGGGGCGAATACTGGAGGATCGGTCAAAATAACAGGATGACGAACAACAGGCTCTCCCCAGAGAGCGGCATTGTTCGGAGAGGGGAAGCAAACGGGGAAGAGTAGAGGCAAGGACAGAGGAAAGGAAAAAATAAAAGCGGAAGTGATGAAACCTGTTTGCCTCTGCCTCCTGCCTTCGGAGACTTCTGACGGCTAGCAAACGATGAGCTAACCAGCACAGCCCTCAGCTGGGAGAGTAATAAAACCTCCAGACGGCTAAGCGTGTTTTAAAAACCGGCAGGAGCATCCTGCCTTGCAGACTGCTGACCCTCTGACCAACTTGGCTGAAATCTGCCCGCAGGTTCAAAAGGTGCCGGAGGGAGGAGGGCAGGCAGCCAGGTGGACGGCCAGCGGGGGCTCGCGGTGCTTCCTTAGGAAAGCAGGTTGGAAATCTGAAGGACGGAGCAATACAAAGAAGCACGTTCCTCTTACACCGAGAGAAAACAAATGATCTTCTGAGGCTTTTAAGAGGGAAGTGGGAGCTGGCTGGAAAAGAGAAGCAAACAGGAATGGAAACAGCCGTGTAGTTTTGTCTATTTAAGAGTTCACGATTTTAAGACAGCTTCTCAAAGTATCAACTGTGCTAGTAAAATCCCAATATGCTGAGGAAGTCAGAAAAGCAAGCATGAAATTAAACTCTGAAGCAATGCACATCTTCTAAACCATAATTTATTTCTCATGCTCATTACCAGCAGCGTCACCAAAACCTCCTGGCAGTTACCACAACAAAAAGTTTCATGCATAACATAAAAATGTCTTCCACAGCCACGGCCCTGTGAAGAGTCACACATTTCCAACACAAATAACACAAGCAGTCATATCAGAAGCTGTGGGATGACCGGCGCTTACAGTTAAACACACGCTCGCTCTTCAGAAAGCCAGTGACTCCGAAAAAACTCCCCAAAAACGCAGAAGCCTGCTCTCCCAAAAATCCAGGGCAAGGAGGGGGTGCTCAGGCTGCACCCAGAGATGGTTTTCTAACAGGACCATGTGTCAGTTTGATGCAACAAGACATCCAAGTGCCTCAATGCTTACATTTTTGTATAAAACGTGGCATAGACAAAACAAGACTAAATAAAACAATAATGCGTTCTTTCCTCAAAAAAATACCTTTAGGAACAGGAAATGTTTCCGCGTGCTGGGATTCAGTTAAGCTTAGAAGTCTCTCAGCTTTCATGTATGCACAAACACGTGCGATCCAAGGTAAATGGATCGGCAACACAAGACTTGCACAAGACACCACTGACGGGTCAGTACAAACCCAGTGCACGATTTCTTCAATTCTTCAATTTCTTCGTTTCAGGGATGGCTACAGTTCTTGCCTTTCTGTGTGGCTTTGATGCCTTTTTTTTTTTTTTTTAACAAAGCTATGAATTATTCATTAGATCAGAAGTTTTAAGTTCAGAAAACAATGAAAACTGAAGTCAAGGCAAACATACGGGAATGCAAAGGTCACTGTTCACCTAAGATCCAGTTTTACATAAATGAAACCAATGCAAGGTCTACTGCTGGCTGCTGAACAAGGCATCAGCTCCTCACTTGAGGTTCTTCACCTTCAAGCCTTGTAGAGACAAAAGATTAATTTTATAAGGACTAACAGCACCCAGAACTAGGTCCTGCCTCTGGTCATCAGCACTACAATTGTCCATACCTTCCTTTTCCTAGACAAAAACCAACAAGAAATGAGATTCAGGATCAGAGATGTGAATGCGACAGCTATTTTCAACCAACAGTATGCTCTCTTTGAAACTTGCTAAAGAACAGAATACCCTTATGCTCGAACATTCACTCCGTAATAAATACAAGTTAAACTGTTAAAATCTGTCATCGTTCATCAGCAACTGGAAAAAAAAAAACATTGTATGATTTGTACGACAGTCCTATTCCTGTGGTTACCATCTCAAGAATGAGGAAGTGGCATAGCCACAGACACCTCTGGGACAACTGCTGAATAAAATTAGAGATATTAAAACCAGAAAAGGAAACAGGCTCATATGGCTTCTAGACGTCACTGTGATTTTCACCAGGTAGGGGCTGATACTGCACAGCAAATGCCTAATACATTTCTAAAGCTTCAGATATAATAAAGCATGGTGTTAGGTAACAGCACTGGAGTTCCAAATCCTCCTGTTGCAGTGGACCACACGGATTTTAACAGGGGAAAGGGCTCATTTGTGTAGGTCCCTCCCAGCTGCTGTTTTTCCTGAGTGTCCTGCAGTTACAGGCTGCGTGCACGTTTGGATGGAAACGTGCTCCTCGTCCCCATCTTTCCTGAGAAAGGTTCCCTTCCCTTCTTTACCATCAGGCCAAATAATAAATGGCAGTCAAGCACAAGGGCTGTTTTCATTTCTGTTACACAATGGAGGAAGAGCTGGTTGCTTTCTTCATAAATTAAACCAACTTGCACTGTGCTCCTGTCTTCAATCTGAGAAAGTGGGTAGATGAGGATACGCCACGGCAAAGCATGAAGTTGATGTGGGACGTCTGTTACGCAGTGCCACACTCCAGCTTGATAGCTCGTTTATTAAATGAGAGGCAAGGAGAAATGGGGCTTATTGGTGCAGATCAGCAAGAGGCTTTTCTAGAGGATGTTAACCAAGAAGCTTGATGTCAAGGGCATCCCCTGGAGGATTACTGTTTTGTAATGGGACAGAAGGTCTTGCCTAGGTCTGTCAACTGGAAAAAACTGATAGCTCACCTGAATTATCAGTGCCCCCCTCTACAGAATGTCTTCCATGGGAGTACACTGATACCTACAGTATCCTGCTGCTATTTTTTTCAAATGAGATTCCTGAATATCTTTTAATAGTTTAACTCTTGCTACACTAAAGGACTACAAACTCTTTTCTTTCAAAGCAGGTCTGGAGTGCAAAGGATTTGATGGGATATTTCTGTTCAAGGTTAATGTTCTTCAGTATCAAGTATATATTTAAATGAGCAAGAAAGCTAAATGTATTAAGTTTATTTCCACAGCACAAAAAAAAAGAAGTTTCCTGTCATCTTTGCTTTTTTGAAGACATGCATGGCATAATAATTGAGGTAGATAAAATTGGTCTATTCCTTAAGCATAAAAGCTCCTAGAAAACCTAGCTGAGATGGAACCCCACTGTGCTGAATGCTGTTTAAATACAGAATAAGAAACTACACTCTCCCAAAGTTTACCCTTAGGAGAACAAAAAGTACCAGCCCTGCTTTATGCTGCGGAAGGAGACCTAAAGGAAACAGAGACCTGTTCGAGCCATGCAGGAAAGCTGAGAAAGCAATCCAGATCTGCAGAGATCTGAAACAACGGACGTAGTCACAACGCGCTGTCTGCCGCCGGCCGTGGTCAGGATCACACTGAGGCCTACCCTCAGTGCTCAGTAATGCTCACAAAGTATGATCCTCTTCACCCTTTTTGCCCCTGTATTGCTACCCCCCCCCCCCTTTTTTGTCATTGTTGTCCACTCAATATTTGTCATTTCGGAGTCACCAGTGGCATGACTCAAACTGTCTGAATGCCTCATTAAATTCTTCCCTACTTACCACTGACATTATCATACATTTCACTGGGATTTTGTCATGCTCTGCTCCAGCTGCAAGTGCTCAAGTGTCTGTTCTGTGTCTCGTTTTAATGGCTACTGATGTCCTGCTCATTGGAGCTGATGGAAGCAGTCTGCCCTTAGAGGTAGGTCTTTAGAAAATGCCAATAGGTGCCCAGAGATTGCTTTTTCCTTTTCTGAAGATGTAAGAACCACCTATTTTGCAAAGTAAAACCACATCGTGCTATTTGATTATTTCCATCGCCATTTATTAGCAATGCCATGATAGGGTAATACTCTGCCCCTGGAGTAATGCATCTATATATCAGCCAGGATTCAAAACATGGATGGTGTAAACTCTGGCAGAAATAGATGTGATAAACAATAAAACTATAAATCCAACGAAAGCTGCTAGACATTGCAAACACAAGCAAGTTGTTGATGCTCCGTAACTCGGCATTAAGACAAGAGTTAGTGTATGTCTTAATGACAAAACTCGACAGGGCTGTGGGAAGAGCACAGGTGGAAGCAACACAAGGGGTACCCAGACAAAAACATTTAAGTGTACTCCCGAAGTACAGTGGGACAAGCTGTTGTCTTCAAGGAATTTATTTCCTGTCTCCAGCGAGGTGCAAACCTTGCTTTGCAGGAGCCAGCACGACCTGACCACAGACTTATGAGGCAGGATGAACAGCACCTTTGCTACAAAGGCAGGGTGAGCTGCCAGGGCTTCCCCAGAGAGTCGGCGCTCACAGAAACAAGGCAGCAAGGGGGAAGCTCCAGCGAAGGATCTGAGCTCATTCAGCGCTGGCTAAGCATTTTGTAAGCATACACCGCACTCAAACCATTCTACTGCTTTTATAAGCTAAGGCTTATTTTTGCATGGGTTTTGTTCTAAATCCAGTGAGCCCTTGCTCCAAAAAGAACAAAATCACACAGTCTAGGGAATAAATTAGGCCTGGCGAGTAAACCACAATCTATATTTGGAGGACTGAAACTCAGGGTACCGCCTAAGAGTGGGGGAGTTGCGGGCTCCCGCGCGGAGCTGGGAGGGCTCCAGCTCTCCAGCTGGGGCTGGGGATCCCAGCAATGCACCGAGGGGCACAGCAAGGTTTTTAGGGACACTCATTCTGTGGCAGTCACCGCACTCTAAAATATCTGAGGCAAGAAAAATCAGCACAAAACCTGAATTCTGCTATAAATATGCGTGGATGTAAGCTGATTGGCAAGCTCTCAGAGTAGGCCCATGTGAAGAAAAGCACTTGAGATACAGCTTGTAAATCCCAGCAAAAGCAATTTTCCCAATCCAGCACCATCCCTACTGTCACCACAATTTGGAACATATTAAATCATCTATGTAATTAATTAATTTATAACGTTTATAAATGACTCAGTAAGGTGACACTGCCAGTCCACTCCTTTTTCAATTCAGAATTACTTTGTTTTCCCTACTAAGAATCAAGGCAGTAAAGAATCAAATACCTAAAAGGCAAAGTGAACGAACCAAACCAGCTCTTTCCATCTTGAAACTCACTGAATCTTCTAACCCTGGGAAAAAAAACAAAACAAAACAAAACAAAACAAAAAAAACTGATGGCTTACAAGCACATAACTGAAATGAAAGATTTATTTTCCTATGTTCTGTGAGAAGCCTGTCATCTCACAGAAGAAGTTCCACCACCACAATTAGAAAAATAAAAAAAAGTCTCTTAAGTCACAGGTATTTCCTCCTATTCTTATGTGCAAACACTATATTCTTGTGCAACTCAGCATGTTTTCTGCAAGCATTGTGTTATGAAGCTAAAATATGAAATGGCACAGGATGTATTTCTCAGCATACGCAATTATATTTATATGCCTAAAATGAGCAGGGATACCACTAATTAAAGACATAGGTATTTACAGATGTTGCATAAAATGATATTTCCTACTCTCGTGTTTTGCAATTCTTCTATGAATATCCGAGTCAAATGAAACAAACAATCCTCTCATCCAAACCCCAAAGCCCCGCCAAATCATTGAAAAGATATTGAAAATGTAGCTGGTTTTTTCCCTTCTGTTTTACATAAATCAAAATTTAAGGTCAAGTTAATTAATTAAACTTGAATTAAGGTGGTGTGTATGCAAAAGCATCATTAACTCAGTGAAAAGTTTTGGTACAACAGCCTTGTTCTAACCTGAAACTAAGATTAGCACACAGCCAGCTAGGGATGTAACGTAACCCTACAAGGACAGTGCCAGTAGCACTTGAAAGCCAATAAATTATGAGTTTTAAGGCAAAAATTAAAACATTAGAGATAGTTTGCCAAGTCAGAACTAAGACAAGCCCTGTAAACAATGACATCTCTGAACTATCCTGAATTTTTTTGTATACTGTCAAAGATGAAAGCTGTATCAGTACAAGCATGTGGTGCAGTAGAAAATGCCATACATACACCATCCCTTGGAATTTTCTTTGCAACTGTAGACACTGCTGGGTGTATTTCTTAAACAGTTACTTCCTTCTCTTTAGTATTACATGTAATCCTGACATTGGGCAAATGATAAATCTGATCTGGTCCATTTTATAAGAAGGCATTCTGCTTTCCTTTGTGGTTTTATTCTCACGACAAGCGTTATCCCAGGCAAGGCAAATCTCTTCCAGCCCTCCAGGAGCAGAGCGTGGGCAGTCACCTTCTCCTACACAGACTTTCCCCCGTTAAATACCTGCCAGCTCTTCTGGGCATGCATGGGGGGACCAGGAAGGCAGCATCAGACATCAAGCAGCAGACATCATTAAAGGCTGGACTAGATGATCTTAGAGGTCTTTTCCAACCTGAATAACTCTATGGTTCTATGACCAATCAACATTCAAAAACAGCCTACAATCTCACAGCTTGCTAACAGGTGAACAGAATCACAGACTCACAGAATGGGTTGGGTTGGAAGGGCCCTTAAAGCCCACCCAGTTCCATCCCTCTGCCATGGGCAGGGACGCCTCCCACCAGACCAGGTTGCCCAAAGCCCCATCCAGCCTGGCCTTGAGCACCTCCAGGGGTGGGGCATCCACAGCTGCTCTGGGCAGCCTGTGCCAGGGCCTCACCACCCTCTGAGTGAAGAATTTCCTCCTTATATCATATCTAAATCTCCTCTCTTCTGGTTTAAAGCCATTACTCCTTGTCCTATCACTACACCCCCTGACAGAGTCCCTCCCCAGCTGTCCTGCAGGCCCCCTTCAGGCACTGGAAGGCCGCTGTAAGGTCTCCCCAGAGCCTTCGCTTCTCCAGACTGAACAACCCCAGCTCCCTCAGCCTGTTCCCACAGGAGAGGTGCTCCAGCCCTCTCAGCATCCTTGTGGCCCTCCTCTGGACTCACTCTAACAGGTCCATGTTGTCTTTGTGCTGGAGGCCCCAGAGCTGAACACAGCCCCCAGGTGGGGTGCTCCATGAGAGCAGAGCAGAGGGGGACAATCCCCTCCCTCGCCCTGCTGGCCATGCTGCTTTTGGTGCAGCCCAGGACACGGCTGGCTTTCTGGGCTTCAAGAGCACATTGCCAGCCCATGCTGAGCTTTTCATCAACCAACACTCCCAAGTCTTTCTCCTCAAGGCTGCTCTCAATGAATAGGTCACCTTGAAGAAACTCAAAAACAGCTGTCACCATAGTAAGAACTGATTTATTGCAGTATTCAAAGACCTCCCAGCCCCAGAGCAAACCCCAGTGACCTCTGCCCGCTTGTGTTACGCGGAGCTCACCAGCCCCAGAGCAGCGGAGCCAGCTACAACACAGACAGCCGCTGTCTTTCCACGATGGGTGGTTTCATCAATACCAGCCCGACCTACCCATCGAGGCCGCAGCCCAAAGAGCATCCTTTGCAAACGTTACATAAGAATGAGCTGCCGGCTGTGCCGCTGCCTTTCTGTTTATCCACGCAAATTAAAAAGTGTTGTCATGCGTAAGGTAGTCGATAGCAGAAAACAGCTATCCCCACTTCTTATCCCACATGGCCTATCTATTGCTCTCCATTTAAAAAGCAGCAATACAAAGGCCACAAACCAGAAGATATGTCAGAAAACTGGAGGGTGGTGACTGGTGTGAGAACAAGCCAGAGTGTGACCTCCATCAACGCACATTTCTCATAACCCAAGTAAAGAATTGGCAAAAGCTGCAGATACATCTCAAGCCAACAATGTACATAAAGACCTATTGTAACGCAATAGAGTGAAGTCCTGGACACAGCAGGGTAAACGTGAAAGAAAGGAGGCAACTAAGAGGTATGAAGAAGCAGATGCAGAGGTTCTCTCTTTCAATAAGAGAATAAAAAAATAAAAGCAACAGGAAAAACTCTTGACTGCCACTAGAGATGTCATATCCCCCTATTTAAGTGTTTCTAGAGAAACGGGACATTTGTATCCAGCAGTCACCCTTTGGCAAGTCAGGAAAAAGTTGTCCCACAATTTGCCAACTATACCTACTGAATTTCCCATACGCTTTTTCACTTAATATTAGCAGGAGCATTGTGAAATACTTCCTCCCAATTTACAAGCTAAGAATAAAACAAACACAAACAACGCATCCTTTGGCATATCACCAAGCTTTGCATCTACCAGTTATGCTTCATGGTGCCCAAAACAGAAATTTGTCAAGATGCAGATGTTACCTAAAAATTCCATATTAAATTCCAAACAACAACAAAAAAGAGGCAGCACCTGCATGAGGTGGCCATTAATACATCAAGAAAGTAAAGAAGCTGCGTGCTGTTAGGACTGTGGACTCATACCTACTATGCAGTACGTGTGTCTATCACAACTATTTTTCACAGCCAGTTAGTATCCTGACAGCTTACTCTGAGGTTTGATATAATTACGATGCCAGCCTCATTCTAGCCTTACATAATACTGTGTCTGTTTAACTTTTTTTGTGTGCAATAAGGAATTAACTTATTCTAAAGCAATTCCATCTTCCTCGCCTTCCCTGCAGCCCTTCAAAGCTACGGTGTAGTTCAGCCATTTAAAAAAACATTGAAATGTGGGGGGAAAGTGACTGCTAGGTCCCCAAACCTGTTAATCGAGATGGAATGTCTCTTGGTGCTCCCGTCTGACCTCGGGATTTTTCAGGATTTCACTGGTCTCCCTGGTGATAGTTGCTACGAGCACTTTCAGCGTATGTCATGAGAAACACTGACAAAGACATTTTCAGTCTTAACACAGTCCTTCTAATCTTAGCCGTATTAACTTTTATCAGCGCTGTTACCTCTATAAAACACTGCAAAATTCTTCTCACTCATTTTTATTCCCTTGGGAATCCAAGTCTGAGCCATGGACAGGGTTTGCCTTTGCCTGCCACAAGGAGCCATTGTACGGCCTTCCGAGACAAGAAGACACGTCCAAAACTTGCTCTCCAAGGAATGAGCTTGGGAAGCAAGCAGCAGGGGCTTCACCCAGCTCCAGGTAAAGGCTCATCTTTTTAAACGGCTCGGACACATCAAGGTGTGATGCAAACTAAATTAAAGGCATGGGCTACGCTCATCAACTTCAAATATCAGGGCCTAAGACTTTTATTGTCATATGCCTCTGAACACGCTGAGTTCCACTGTTTGAAAGGCAACAGTAAGACTTCATATTTGATTCTCTTCTCTTTCTGTTAATTTGAAAATACTAATACATTGTGTATTTTAAACCATATAAACCTCCAGCCAACAGATGTTTCTTCATAAACCTTAGCAGGTACAACCATCTCGTTTAACGTGTGCTCCATATTATCAGTGCAGTAGGTCCTGGTGTCGATGCAGCACCTACCAAAATGCATTAGGTACTGCAGTGTGTCTGCTTACGCATGCTGTGTTTTGAGAAGTTAAAACTATTTGAATAGATGTTACCAAACATCATAGCAAAATATAGCAACTCCTCCTGTCTTTTTGTTTTGTTCCATTTTCTAGCTACTCCAAGGGAAGTTCAAATTTAATATCTGAGAAGTCCACAAAGGAAAATCAGCATTTACCTGTGCACTAATTTTCTGTTTCTTGGTCTGGTAGGCAAGTAAAATTGGTTATTACAATAAGGCAATGATTCCAACCAAATCAAAATGGGTTCTTATCCTGGTTTCTATTTTTCTGAGAAACTTTGCAAATCCTATCAGAAGCATAAGTGATTTAAATAAATGAAGTGAAACAATCAGCTCTTCCTGAAGACACAATAAAAGCAGAGCTCTGAAAATGTGAGAAGATTGTACATTATATCACAGTTTCTTAAGATGCAACGAGGAGAAAACATCTAGTGTTGTTTTAAATCTTTACTATATCCTACAACATCAGAAACAGACACAATTTTGAATACACTAAAAAGGGACTTTCAGAGGGCTTGGAAAACATGGTTGAGGACATCATTTTCAGAAAACACTAGGGTACTATTCCTCTGGTAGCAGCAGAAATACATCCAGATGCGTTAAACATCTGCTTAAAAGCTTTCTGTCAAAACCAAATTTTATATCAAATGGCAAAGCTCTCGATTTTCCTCCAAAAGATTGTTTTACACGATTTTGATATTTTGTTGGAAGAAAGCCTGAAAGAACAAAACACTTTAAGCTGGATCTGGATTCAAAATGGAACTGTAATTCTAAGAGAGATGTAATTCAAGCGTTTTATACTTTCCACAACCATTTAATTGGCAAGTTCAGCTGGACTACACTCCCTTGAAAAGGAAGGGAAGAAATCCTATAATTAGAAGACTCTTCTAATACAGGACTTTTGAGGCAAAAGACATCCATATTACAACTCCCACATGAAAATGAAACAGCAACTTGATTCTTTTTTCCCCACTTTTAATGACTGTCCAAAATACAAAGGGAGATACCAATGTTGTCCTCAACTACTTAGCAGGAAGGCACAGAGAAGAGAGACCACACTGTTCTCAGAAGCGTACAGTGACAGGATGAGAGGCAGTAGAGACACAAATGGCGAGACAGGAAGTTCTGATTAGCTGTAAGGAAAGTTTTCTCCACAATCAAACGTGGAAATAGGTTTCCTTGAGAGGCTGTGAAATCACCAGCCTTAGAAAGATGCAAAATTCAAGTGGAAATAGCCCTGGACAACCTGATCAAATGGACTGCTTTGAGCAGGTTAGACTAGATGGCCCCGAGAGGTGCCTCCCAACTTGAATTACCCCATGATTCTATAGAGGCACTGGGAAGATAACCTGCGTGTTCACCAGCAATGTGAATTTGCATATTCTTATTCATGTATACCTGATTTTCAATAAATACTTTTGCTACAATGTTATGGTTAAAGAAAAGTTAACTGGACTGAATTCTTCCTTCGTTCCTTCGAGACAGTCCCCTAGACAATTAAGGATTGTTCAAATGAACAAAACTCATATGCTAAACTCACTTAGAAACAAGAATAATCATTCTCGAAAATGCTTGATATTGTTGTGCCCACAATTTACTTGGATCAGGAAGACATCTAGACCGCCCTTAGAGCATGTCACGAGTTCAATAAAAGTGGTGATCGTTAACTACGACTATTTGACATCCACCAGGCTTGATTAAAAGCTCTGTCAAACATTTTTAATATGACAAGGTCAATGGTCACTGAATCATACTGTTGCATTCATTATATATCTCCCAAACTAGAGATCATCATGTTTCATGCAGAACACTTCCAGCAAAGGATAATAATTGGTCTAATCCCTTCCTAATCGTATGCATACTTTGTCCTCACAATTTCCAGGAAAAACACGCTTCAGTGCTTCACCACTTCAGTCATTCCTGGTCATCTGCTCCATGACATTCATTATTTTGCCAACTTCAGCTGCACACAACTTCCCCTTCCCCTCCCCAGTCATTTCTTTCCAGGCTATTCGGAATGATCTTTGCACCAAAGAGCTTGCATGCTTCTGCTCGTCTTCTATACTCTTTTAGTTACACTACCCTGAGACAGAGCGACCACAAGGGTTTACAGCATACAAGATGTTCTGCACCATGGATTTATATAGCAGCCTCTTTCCGATACGTAGCACGCTTTGAACACTTAAAGCCACCACATTAAACCACAGCCATGATTTAGTAGTTAGATCCATGGTTTAATTCATGGTCTATTATGTATTTTACCCCTTCAGCTGCTCCTTTTAATATGCCTTTGATTGTTTCCTCGTTTTTATCTACTTCCGTTCTGAAGCATTATAGTGGGAAGTATAGGGTGGTTTTTTTTTGGAGGCTTTTTCATTTTTAATGAGAAAACTGAATTCAATGTAAAAACATTACATTGACTATAACAATTCTTCAGCAGAGAAATTGTGAATGAAGCCCCAGAACAGTGTCAGAACTTTTCTTGTGGCTTCTCCAAGAAAGTCATCTGTACTTGACCACTATTTCCACGCCATACCTTTTGTGACTTCTCCTTTGTGTGTACAGAAGAAACTGGAGTCTCTGGTCATTATTATTCTCTACCATGGCAGCAATCCTCATTTCGTTTTACGTTCAACATCGTTAACACCACCCTGTGAAACTGATGATTCCCAGGATCATTTCTATGCATATACTGAATTTCTATCGATACGGACTGTCACTTGTTGATACCTCTGGCTTATTAATGCTATCCAGTTTCACTTTCTTTAAGCACAAAGCCATTATCTTAATGGCATAACCTACTCTTATTCTGACATAAAGACCAGTATTTCACAAGGAAATATCCTAACTAATTAAAAGTATTCTAATTAGTATCCAGACACTCCAACACACCAGTATTAGCTTACACAGTTTTGACATTTGTAAAGAAACACTTATAAATTTGGTCTTGGTTTTATTATCTATTTTTATGTGCTCTGTTTAAATGAGACTGTTAGTTGGAAGCAACCTTGGCAGTTTGTCCCTTGATACAAACTAATACCACTTCTACCTTTACTTCCCAGATTTTTTTTTAATACTTTTTACCCCAGAAGAGACATATCCTAAAGTGCACCTTCACCTGCACTCATCTAATTTTTCCAAGGCTTTAGGCTGGGAGTGAACCGAGTGGAGAAGCAAGAGCTATTTGCTCCAACACAGTATCATGCAAATGCAGTTCTACTGCTTCCAAACTCCAAGCAAGTGCTTCCAAACTTCCAAACAAGTGAAGACTTCCAGTTATTCAGAAGACTGCTGGGAGGAGTGGTTACCAAGTATAACACAGTCTAGGGTGAACTTCTGTCTGAAAGAAATGAGACAAGGTGTCCCAAAAATCAAGACATGGACTATCCTGAGAAACTTCACTTGATGCTGCATGAGTTCAGAAATTCATTGTCTCAAGAGATCGAGGGAAAAAAAACCAACAACCAATGGCTATAGTCTAATGGTCACTCCTAGTCTTGAGCAAATGAAAACAGGTAAGGTCCCTTTTTATCAGTATGGCTCTTGTAAGAAAATTCCCACTAAGAAGTGACAGTTTCAGAAACTCATTCTTCCTTCCTCTTGCTTATGCACTCTGCCATCTAATGATTACAAGGGTCTTCACGGAAGGGCAAAGGCTGCCAGAGGGAAAGCAGGAGGAAGCTCTCATCTCCAAACAGTTTTGTTGTTTTTTTTTTTTGATGAAGAGGGCATTCTCATCAGGGAAGGTAACTATGAGACTGAATATGTTCAGATGGAGGCAACATTAACCATGCCCAGCTCTGCTACATCTTTGATTAGGCACTAATTGTGCTTTTGAACTGAAAAAACACAGAAAACTTGGAGAACTTTCATGAACTATTGTAATGTGCAGAATAAATAGTTTACCAGAGACCAGATGCTTCTCAAGTGCCAAGAACACAATATTTATCTCCTATGATTAGATC
Organism: Cygnus atratus; assembly: GCF_013377495.2. Taxonomy (NCBI): domain Eukaryota; kingdom Metazoa; phylum Chordata; class Aves; order Anseriformes; family Anatidae; genus Cygnus; species Cygnus atratus. Next base: position 35,903,310 of record NC_066362.1, on the reverse strand, counting down.
CACAAAGCAAAGCCAAAAGCAAAGAGTGTTGTTATTGTTTCATAGTCCTCTGCGAAAACAGAGAATACACTTTCCACCCCATCTTTAACATATGAAAAATAATAATATGCAATGATTATTTTAGTATCAAGAGTTCAGGTAAAATTCAAAGTTTAGGAAGTCCTCTTCATTCCTCTGATCTATTCAAGTTTCTACCACAATGCTGCTTCTCTTTTGTTTACGGTTCTCCCTCTCCCCTTAATCCTGATTTTCTTTGCCCCACAGAGACTGTGATAGGTGTCTCATTTTAACAATGAGAAACTAAACAAGAGTCTGAAGGGCAGGTAAAAAGTATTCAAGACTACAAAACATTAAAAGCTTGCTTATAGGTCAATATGTGAAAAGTAATTCAGTGTGATATTGAAATAGCTTCTGACACTTCAGTTTGACAAAGTTTCCTAAAAATTGCTGTAGCTGTGTAATTGACGTAGCAACAAATAATGGATTAGGAATGAAAATGAACCCTGGGTAACTATAGCTTACTTTTTTTTTCCAGGACACCTCCACCTTTTTGCCTAGCGTAGCATCAGCTCTAGATATTCTTCCACTAGGGAAGGTCTTCTGGAGAAACAAGAGCTAAGCTCTACAGCATGTCGGCATTCCTGCATCCAGATACACAACAGTCATGGCAGTAAGTGCAATTGGTCATACAACTGGAAGTTACTTGTCGTTACCGTATGCCCAAATGAGGGTCTCTTTCACACATATCATGCCCTGAATGGATACGACAACTTTCTTTCCTCTAGGGAGCCCATGTGCATTTTCTGACTCCAGCCTGCCAAAGAAGTTTTGGCATCTGATAGGCATCAGCCCTCTGAAGAGGCACAGGGAACACTACACTTCTTGTCACGGTTGAGGAATACCATAATCAGTCTGACCAGGCTGCCAAATCTGGAAGCATCTGTGACCAGCTGCACCTGCTGCTTATCAAAGTCTGTGCTGGGGGAGGACCTTGCGCTTTGCAAGACAGAATTTGATGGGGCATCCAATGGCAAAATTGGAAATTGGTAAAAGGAAATCATCCTGGCCTACTTAAACAAACCAAACATAGTGGCTGCCGAGGCAGATTAGCATTTTTTTTCATTGACATTAGCAATAAAAACTCAATGAAAATAGAGAGAAAACACAAAGTATTCATCCAATGAAGTCCTAAAATCCTTACCAGGTGCTTCTACATCAAAAAACTTCCCGTTTGGCTGTATAATTTTTCCAATTCTGGATATGATTGACACACAAATTATGGTAGATGCAGAAGAAGATTCCCTTTTCCACACCTCATATATTAATTCTACAAAATATTATTCAGTTTTAATCCTGGCAATAGGCCCTTACTAATCTCCATAAGACAGTTAAGGGATATTCTCTTATCTTCCATTTATCGTATACAAGTACCCCCAACAAGACACAAATGCAGTTGCTGGTAGACCACTTGATGTTTATCTATGACTCCTTCTGTTTACAAGCAGCATAAGACGATTATTGCCACTAGAAAGTAAAAGTAATGATTTTATATTTTCAAACTAAAAAGCCTTAAAATGAATTTTAAAATATCTACTTTCTACTTCCCACCGCATCTATACTATTGATAAATAATTCTTTCCCTTGCAGACAACCGTGTTAGTGTACCTTTCCCAGATGGACAAGGGTGATAAAATGCTTAACAAGCAAGTCACTGTCAGGTTGACTTCTTGGGCTTCCACCAAAAGCTTTCCTTCCAACAAGAGGCGGAAAAATACACAGAAAGGTGAGCTGGAATTTCCTTCTCTATCTGCCCTTCAGTGTCTTCACAGAAGGCATTAAATATTATTGCCCAGCACTCTGATACCCCAAAAGATCAGCAGACGTCCCACCTTCCCCTTCACAGCCTACAGGCATGCAGCCTTCAGCACGCACTCATGCAAAGAGGATCAGGAAGGCACTGATACAGCAATGTTAGAGTACAGTTCTCAAGCGCACTACACTTTTTTTTAACTGGTATTCTGGCTTACCACAAACATAGCAGAAGACAATCACATGCGTTTAAAATGCCATTCTCATCCTATATGTGTAAGTATGCGTGCATTCAAATTAGATATCAAAAGGAAGAGTGGTTAGTGTCTCTGAGCAATCAAAATGCCACACAGGAAGGCCATCATGTTAATAGGCAATCCAATATTTCATTCATAACCCGCAGATGCAAAGCTGTTCTTTGTAATTCATTCATTAAGCAGCACTGAAAGAAAGGCCTACAACCAGAGTAGTGAGCATTGATGACTTACACAAATTTAGTGCACGCAGTAAGAAATAAATTAGAAGAATTTACCTCTAAGCCAAGAGACATATACATGCTTGCGCACTCAGTGTAGTTTCAGATACCTTCCTTTTGTTTTTTAGCAAATCTGATACCTTATCTGATTGTTGCTAATAGCAAATTGTGACTTAAAGCTATTTTATCTCCTTAAAGACATGTACAGAGCACAATTACCACACTAACTTGGTACATAGCTTCAAGACTTCACTAAAGCCAAATTATAATTCATATAAGAAAATGCCAACCAATGCCTGCCATTGCTTGCAGTCATAAAAATTGCAATCATAAAAATTGTCAAGCAGAAGACCAGGAGCTCTACATTTAAAAGTGGGCTAGGTGTGTCCTCGTAGCACAGCTAAGCTTCAGTTAAATGTGAATGTACAAAAAAGGTAGCATAAATGCACTAGGCACTTTCCTATAGATCAGGCAAAACGCATTACTAGAATTCAGCTGTGTTATAACAGTAACTGGAAACTAAAGTAAATTATAAAGTGAGATAAACAGTTAACAGCAGACCCATATACACTGGATTTTTAGTTTTGGATCTGCTGTGCAAATTCATAAATATTGTTCAGAAAAGGAAACTAATTTGATAAATATTAATGTGGGGCCTTAGGGGACCAAAGAAACAGGGAGACTGGAAACAATGCCAAAGCTAGTAAGACCCTTGGAAGATCTGAGAAAACTTCTCACTGAAGTACTTGTAGGATTTACCATGAGTTGCCAAACTATTCCTTCTAGGTCAACGGCACCGATAGCCTTGCTCAGACTGAGCAGCATATGCTACTACCACTGCCCAGAGTGCAACATGCAGTAGGATAGTAAAACCAATGGTCAACAGTACGTCCTTTTAGGTAAAAATATGAGATATGCATGATATATAATATTTTCAAGTTGTTGTCACTTTAAAAAACTGTGATACCTTGAGTTCTGAGTAATGTGTATTTTTTAAAGCTATACAACTCATAATGTGTTATAGTGAACTCAAGATGAAATTTAAAAAAGGATCAAATTCCCTCTTTAACTATGCAATTTTCCCTCTTTAACTATGCAATTCCAGCAATAAGTACAATGTTTGTTCAAACAATTATCCAGGGAGGAGCTGGGGGAAGAGAGGAAGATAGAAAGAGAGAGAGAGAAACCCTACATTTAGTTTAGAAGTGCCTTTAAATTCTTCCTTATTTAACAGATTGTCCAATTGAGTGGAAATGTTCTGATCTACAAGTTCTATTTACTTCTGCAAACTGTTTACATACCCATCTGTCTGTAGTGGCTCCAGGGTACTGTTCTGTTCTTTCAAGATAAATACACAACCAAAATATATGTAAAGTGGCACTGAAGGAAGTTCTCATGTAATACATACACAAGAATTCCTTAATAGCTTGCCTCTTATGATTTTGCTTTGAGATTAAATTATTTAATTGATTAAATGAAACATACAAGATACAAGTCTCCCTTCAGTAACTTACAGACAGAAGTCCTGACTTCAATAAAGATTGAACTGCAGAGACATAGTATAGGAACAGCTGATGCGCTAGGTTGGCATGCATAACATGAAAACATGTCAAGTGGGATTGTGCTAAAAAGCAGGTCGAGTCCATGCACATAGGCCTTTTGAGTATACCATTCATCGGCTTTCATGACACTGAAGGACTGCAGGACCAAGCTATGAATACTTTGGAAGAAAATGAAGAAGTACAGAGACTCTACCAAGCAGAAGCACTATAGGTGTGCCATAAGATGACTTATTTCCCTTTGAGAAACAGCCCTTAAAGATAGACATCTCAGAGTTACTACAGAAAAGTAGAACCTGTCCAGGTATCACAAAATTTTTACTTCTTAGATCCCCCAAAAATTCACCAGCCCAATCAAATCCAGATGGCATAAAAGTAATAAAAAATCACATAACTTGAGTAAAAGTGAAAACTATACATGAACCAATCTCTCTCCATGTGAATGCCATATCTGGGGAGAAGACTTGCACAGAGCACATGCAACTGACTCGAGTCGGTAAGCACACTCTTACCCATGTCCCAGGATAACACCAGACCATAATTTGGACTAAAGAGAATAAAAATCTGTTACTGAATTAAAAGCACTGAAACCAAGTCAAGTACTAGGAAGTAAACTCTAGAATTTTTAGATCAGCTTGACCGTCATAACAAGACAGTCAGGATACTGTTTCATCAGCTCTGGGGCAAAGTGAGCTTGCATGTTCCCACTACATAGCATAACAAATGTAGGTCATTTGCCATCAGACTGGGGGACAAGAGGCTGGAGGGCAGCCCCACAGAAAGGGATCTGGGGGTTCTGGCTGACAGCAAGCTGAACAGGAGCCAGCAGCGTGCCCTGGCAGCCAGGAGGGCCACCCGCACCCTGGGGTGCATCAGGCCCAGCACTGCCAGCCGGGCGAGGGAAGGGATTGTCCCGCTCTGCTCTGCGCTGGGCGGCCTCACCTCCAGCACTGTCTGCGGTTTGGGTGCCACAACACAAGAAGGGCATGAAACTGTTGGAGAGTGTCCAAAGGAGGGCTACAAAGGTGGTGCAGGGTCTAGAGGGGAAGATGTATAAGGCTGAGGCCCCTTCGTTTGTTCAGCCCAGAGCAGAGCAGGCTGAGGGGAGGCCTCATGGCGGCCTGCAGCTCCCTCACGAAGGGAGCGGAGGGGCAGGCGCTGAGCTCTGCTCTCTGGGGACAGCGACAGGACCCGAGGGAATGGCATGGAGCTGTGAAAGGGGAGATTCAAAGTCCCCTGAGAGAGCGGTCAGGCACTGGAACAGGCTCCCCAGGGGAATAGTCATGCCACCAAGCCTGTCACAGTTCAAGAAGCATTTGGACAATGCTCTCAGACAGATTTAATTTTGGTGGTCCTGTGTGGAGCCAGGAGTTGGACTCGATGATCCTTGTGGGTCCCTTTCAACTTGGGATGTTCAATTCTATTTTATTCCTACAGGTAGGACTTGCATAAAAAGCACAGGCTTAGCCCACTCTCTGAAGATTTACTGCAAACAAGGTGATCATCTTTTAAATGAGATTAAAAAGATATGCACTCTATCGTATCAAAATCAGATGCGTAACCCCAAACTGCATAGCGGTTATGGCAGGAAGCTCTGGTTTTGCTGGTAAAACCCAGTGAAACACTACCAGGAAGATCACCTTGCAAATCAGCACAGACAGGGTGTGTGTGTGGCGGGAGGGGGGGGGGGGGCAGGGGCGGAAATCTGAGATTTTATTTAATTGAAGTATTATGAAGTTTAAATTAAGGAAAAATAAATATTTTTAATCCTCTACAGCTTCAACAATATTTTCAGAGTCAAAATTCAAGGGTTCTTCTGTGTCTTTCACATAATTCATCAATAGCTTAATTCATTCAGATTAGAGAGAAAAGTGTAATACCAAAAGACACTGAAGTCTAATGCAACATATGTATTATTTTTCTCAACTTCGCTGAGGTAGAACTTTTAATTACTGTAACATATTAACCCTTAATCTTTGGGAGTTCGCTCTACAACTATTCTCTCGTAAGAGTTTAAAAATGGAATCGGGGGCATACAGTCTTACTGTATTAAAGGGAAACAATTTTGTCTTGCAGTGCTTTTGGCATCACAATACATCCATTAGCAATTGCTGATTTAAGCTTTTAACAGTGACTACAGCCATATCAATTTGTGACGCTGACCTCTATTTTTCTGAATGAATTAAGAGGAAGAGAAAAACGTGGCTTCCACTGAGCTCCCATTCCAGCACAGGAAATCCTGTGTGGTTAGATACAGTATGTGTCGTGCTCAGAGGTTTCATTCTGCTCCCCTTTAAAAGCCAACATTAGCAGCATGTCACAGGAAATTCTTCCTTATTTTCAGTAGTTCATAGGACAAGGCTTCTTTGGAAACAAGGTCAGCATGAATAGAGCATTGCTTCCTTATCGCTGCTAAGCAGCTGTGTTGAGGATGCAAGACACAACACTGCACCCTGTCCCTGAATACCTCTTTTCATAAACTTCAAGCATATTCAGCTCCAGCAGTTAGAAGTTCCTTTGTGCTTTTTTATTTTGAGAGCTTTATAACACACGCTTTCCAAAAATATTTCTTTAAAAATGCACTCAGCTAGCTTTAAGGTTAATCTCCACCAAACAAACAAAAAAATCAATATTAAGCTACCTTCAAACAGCCAGTACCACACAGCAAGGTGGAGAAAGAAATGAGGTCTTTCTTGAGACAAGGTGATGAAAGACGAAGTTACAAGCACAGAGGTTTGGCCACCACTTCAGGAAGTATGAGGCCCAATTCTAGCCCCTGCTGCAACACACCCCTTTTGAGGTAGTATTGGAAATCTCTTGCTCTTTGCCGCTCCTCCTTAAAGTTCTGGCTGTAAATAGTCTTGAACTTAATACGCAACTTATGAAGGAATCATATGCTTAAAGACTGAAAGTAAATTCCAGTTCTTCCTGATACAGAACAGTTGCTTAGAAATCACGCAACCAATTTTCTGCATTCTTTGTACCAGTGTGCAAAGCAACCAAATGACAACAATCCAACCCGGTGAGTATATCGTCAAGTACTCTGATGAATAAGGTATTGCTAATTTCCCTCTGGAGAATGCTTTAAAAGGTTTGCCTTGATAATAACTGCAGTACCTGAAATACTTGTATTTATTTGTTCCCTATTTCTGAAAGGAAGTACAGGGATGGAGGGAAATGAGCTTAAAAGCAGAAGCAGTTTATCAGTCAGAACTGTCTAACTGGTAACACACACCAAACACCTCCAGAACACAGGCAGACCTTTAAAACTTAAATGCTTAACACCCCCCCTCCACTGCCACCAGACAGACAGCAGGCAAGGCTCAGCCCCTGCAGAAAGACAAACAAATCCATTCACTGTTCTTGGCAGGGAGAGATGCAGAGGCAGCACGCTTGGTCTCACAGTGCTCTTTATTTGATGAAGAATTTAGGTGGAAGAGCTGTGAGGTGAGCCTCTGCCAGCATTTCTCAGGCAAGAAGATAGCAACAGCAATCTTTGAGACACAGGATGCACACTGAATGAACACTAAAGAAGGGAAGCATCACAGAGCAGTGAAAAAGGGTCCCAGCAGTTAAAATAAATTGTAGGTTGAGACACACAGCAACAGGCAGCACCCTGACTGCACTGCATTTCAATCCCTTTTGAGTCGAACAACTGTGCAAACATTTTCCAGAAGAGATTCATATAGATATATATGAGATACATATATATATAGTCTATATATATATGCACACATATATATAGACATATCTATATTACAAATTTAAGCTTTTTGTCAACAGTTTTGTCTTCCTACTTTTCTGACTGTGGTCACCTCCCACCAGACCAGGTTGCCCAAAGCCCCATCCAGCCTGGCCTTGAGCACCTCCAGGGATGGGGCATCCACAGCCCCTCTGGGCAGCCTGTGCCAGGGCCTCACCATCTTCATAGTAAAGTGTTTCCTCCTAACATCTTATCTAAATCTCCTCCCGTTTAGTTTAAAATCATTCTACCTTGTCCTATCACTATTTGCCTACGTAAAAAGTCGCTCTTCATCTTTTTTATAAGCCCCCTTTAAGTACTGAAAAGGTGCAATGAAGACTCACTGGAGCCTTCTCTTCTTCAGGCTTGAACATCCCCAGCTCTCTGTCTTTCTTCATAGGGGAAGTGCTTCAGCCCTCCGAACCTTCATGGCCCTCCTCTGGACCTGCTCTAACAGATCCTCAACCTTCTTATGCTGGGAGCCCAAGACCTGGATGCAGTACTCCAGGTGAGGCCTCACAAGGGCAGAGCAGGGGGGCACAATCCCCTCCCTTGAGCTGCTGGCCACTCCTCTGTTCATGCAGCCTGGGATGTAGTTGGCTTAATGGGCTGCAAGCGCACACTGCCGGCTCATGTCAAGCTTTTCAGTCAACACAGCCCCCAAGTCCTTCTCCACATGGCTGCTCTCAATGAGTTTTTCTCCCAGTCTGTACTTGCACTTGCCCTTGTTGAACCTCATGAGGTTCACATGGGCCCCCCTCTCAAGCTTTTCCAGGTCCCTCTGGATGCCATCCCTTCCTTCGGGTGTATTGACTGCACCGCTCAGCTTGGTGCCAGCTGCACACTTGCTGAGGGTGTACTCAATCCCACTGTCTATGTCAATTATGAAGATATTAAACAGTACTGGTCCCAAGACAGATCCCTGAGGAACACCACTTGTCACTGGCCTCCACCTGAACATAGAGCCATTGACCGCAACTCTCGGGATGCAGCCTCCCAGCCAAGTCCTTATCCAATGAACAGACCACCCTTCAAATTTATCTCTCTCCAATTAAGAGATCAGGATGTGATGTTGTGGGGGACTGTGTCTAAGGCCTTACAGAAGTCCAGACAGATCATCACAGCCAGACAGACCATCACAGAAGGCCACCAGATTGGTCAGGCATGATTTGCCCTTGGTAAGACATGCTGTCTGTCTCAGATCGGTTCCTTGTCTTGCATGTGCCTTAACACTACTTCCAGGAGGATCTATTCCATGATCTTACCAGATACAGAGGGAAAAGGAAAAAAATGAAAATAGAAATCCTATACTGTTCTGGGTTTGGTAAATATTCAGAAGCCATTTTACAAGCTACAAAAAAAGTTACCACAGAGTCTGCTGTATATCAAGTTGCAAACTCAATTTTGAAAGCATATTCTAAAATAGGAGTTGCAAAGGATAAATGAGTAACATTTTAAAGCACTAAAATAGTAAGGAAATGCACACAGAATCACTTCGGACATCTAAATGGGTAATCAGCAGAACATTCCCATGACACCAGGGCAATGCAGATGAGGTTCATTCTGCAGTGCAAATAACAACAAATTGGCTTTGCCCTAATGTGCAGTGTAGTCTTCAACTTTCCAGCTGATGTCCTTCCTTACAAAAAAGGAAAGTTGCTCTTCAGGCATCCAAAGCTTCAGCCAACCCATTTTTTTTCAGGAGGTTGATGTTACCTTGAACCTCAATATAATTTACAAAGCCAGCACTTTTAGTTTAATGCCTTATTTCCTGTGGGATAACTATTTGGATAGATTTTCCTTTAATCGTAATATAAGGCTAAAAAACAGAGGAAAACAACAACACATAAGCCACACTCAACCCCTTAGATCTTTTAACAGTGTTTTCGAATTTGTTGTTACATCCAACTGCAGCCATATCTGAAACTAGACAACAGAAAGGTCTATATGGTCAAACTGGTCTGTGTCCTACAGATCTAAGTGTACCAGGAACTACTCCCTCAACACAGCATACCGTACTCCAGCATGTTTTCCTTTAGGTTTTACTTATTCTTAGAAATATGACATGTGCAAAGCAAGCCACAAAACAGCACCTTAAAATTAGGCTCAACAAGTGTTGGTTATACTCATGGACACATCCATAGGATCCTTTAACTCCAATGCATCTGACAGGGAGAGACCTTGATTCCTTTCCATCTGTGAGGTTAAATTGCAGCTGAAAAGAGGGCTGAGGTGGTACTTCAGTTCCATCAGTGACTATGGAAAATCCGAGGCCATTCTCTTTCAGCATTACTCAGACTTGGAATTTAATATGACCAGTGCCTGACAAGTTCTCTGACGGCCTTATTTTCTGTAGGTGGTGGGGGTCCCAGGGTGCTGAAATGACCGAGTCAGAACAGCCCTTCCATCAAGAGGCATCCATGCTTATGGTCTGACCACTCCAAGCGCTGCAGGTAAGTGATATGACACACTGTAGGACTGCCTGGCACAAGGGCTGCTGAAGCAGCTATGGCTATTCTCAGCGCTTGCCCAGGACACTTCCACCAAGCAGTGGAGCAGTGAGGCTTTGATTCAAGTCACTTGAGTGTTATTCTCCGCTCCCTACTCCCAGACCTAAGAGCTCTGCAGTCCACAGCCCACTGAGGCTGATGACTTTTGTGCAAGGTTTCGAATTGTGAAGTTTGTATTGCTTGGCTCAAATACATTTATTGCTTAGTCTACCAGCACCTGTTAGATTAGAAACAAGAGGAAAAAGCTTCTGCCTGAGTCATATACAGCATAAGCTACACTGACATCATGATAAATGCAGACTAGCTGTGAGAAAGGAAACTACCAGTCTAGAAACTGCCCCCACTGCCCAAACAGGACGCAGCTACCAGGAAGTCACTACTGACAAATTTTAATGATTTACATTACGTTTGTCGAGGGATTATTTGCATGTAGTACACTGTAAGACAGGAAGGGAAAAAATAAAGCTCACTAGAGCACAGCCCAAGCAAGGCAGCAGAAAGCATGACTGCTGAAGCAAGGGGACATTGACTGGAGTCATTAAGAATGACTAGTTGCTCGAGTGACCCGGCTTTAGGTCAGTGTCAAATTCCTCTGGGTTCTTTCAGCATCACAGAAATCATCAATATTCATCTCTTTTCTGGCAAGAAGTCTCATTCTTCAGATTCCCCCGTTAACTGAGTAATGCAGGCAGAAGAAAGTTGAAATTTTTTTTTGGAACAGTCAGACCCATCCCTCTGCAAATGATTTTCATCTTATGGGAGAATCATCCCTCCTTTTCAGTTCCATCTTTGGCACAGAAAAATTTAATTCTAGTGGTTGCAAGCCAAAGTACATTACCAGGCTCATTACCTCTCGCATGTAGAGATAGCCTCTTTTTAACTTAAACCTGCCTGGCTGAGACATTCCATGTAGCAACAGACTCTGGGGCCAGATGAAGGGACAAAATGGACACACAAACATTCATGTACTCAGAGAGCTATGAAATTTGTGGTGCAACAGGCCATTCAGAAGTCACAGAGGGCCCCGAGGGAGCGAGGGGGGCAGAAAAGTCCCGCTGGAGCACATGAGGCTAAGCAGCAGGCAGCTTTCAGTTGGATAAGGAGGACCAAAAAAAAAACCATAAAAACAACACACACACACCACCCTCACATCCTAATATTAAAGTACAAATTCTAAATGTTGTGGGGTGAATCATTCAGCAAGTCTCCATAGAGGCCTGATATTTCCTGTCCAGGAACAAGCATCCATTTCTTCACTGTGGTCAGTTGAATTTTAAGGGTTCCCTTGCCAGCGGTAAACTGATCTGTCACAGGCCACAAAGGATCCTATACAACAGAAATCAGCTTTATTGCTCTTCATTGTTCTTTCAAGCAAGAACTATTTTAATCTTACCAGAACTTTCGTCAGGCTGCCAACAAACATGCAGGCCATTTGTATGGAGGCTTTCACCTCACCATCCCAAAAAAGGAGGAGAACCATAGTTAATACTTTGAAGAAGCGATTCTGTTTAAAGACGAAACAAAACGCACATTCACGTTGCCAAGAAGAAGGATTTGGAAGATTTACTCACTAGCTCTAAAACCTTATATTTTTATAGCACGAAGAGTAAGGCATATGGTACCTGATAATCAAGTTACAGAACTCAGTGAGACAACTTGGCTGAACTCTGTCAATCTGCGTAAGGACACCTTAACATTTGAGAATTAAACTTAGAAACTGAGCAAATAATGCCCCTGATGTTTTTAACAGTGTACAGTCAAAGAGATTTTCCTCTAATGGAATTACAGAACAGAAGCATGCCTTGTTTAGCACGTTAACAAGCTTGCATTTACTGCTGTCAGCATTAGGCCTCCCAGTACAGCCGCCATCCACATAATCAATGAAAATAGTTTACAAAATGCCACTCTGGTATTAGTCAGACACTGTTATTCACCCAAGGCAAGATCGCTAAGTTTAGGAATAAGAGTAGCATTTTTCAGCATGGAAACTGGTTTGTCGACAGCTATTCTTCTCCTGCACAAAACCTTCAACAATGCCAGCTCAGAGCAACAGTAGACTCATTTACTGGCGGGAGAAAAGGCGCCCCTTTGTACCAGCAGTTTTGTGCCCTTTCAATAGCAGCTCCGGTGGTAGACTGGTGTGGACAATTGCAGTGACCATCTGTGACCACGAGACAGTTCGATAGCTGCAGGACTAACTGAGGTTCAACATCGCCACATCTTGCCCTGCTGAGTCTTTCATACTGCTTTGAAAAACTTAATGAAAATGGATACATTCAGAGCTGAATAAAAAGAGGTCTCGGCAGGCTTGACCCTAAATCTAAACAATGGAACTGTAATGCCAGCACCATTGTAACAACACGACAGATGTAGGTCGTGCTAGCTTTCATCTGTAGCTGTGACTGATAGCTTGCAATTTGCTGACAAGATGTATAAAGTTTCCATTTTCATTTGGTTTGTAGGCATGAATTTCTAGGGTTCAATTAAGATGGAAGATGCACAGATTTTATTTTGTTGTTGTTGTTCCCAGAGAAAATTCTTGTGAAGACAATAGTCAGTGTGTGTGACTGACCTAGGGACATTCTTGTCCTAAATCTACCCTGCAGAACTTATTCCAGAATTATTCAGCGGAAGATCAGTTTTAAAAGTTTACTGAGGAATAGCACCAAATTAACCAAAGAGGTTAATTCACAAAATCTTTAGTATCAGGTCCAGATTTCAATAGCTATGTACTAGTACTTGCGTGTTTGCTTTAATTATGTAATCTAAGTTGCATTATATTTAGTTAATTAGCTCTATAAATCCATCCATCCTAAGCACATGTTCTCTGATGGTACATCTGCACCACACATTCTGTCCTATTTGGATCAACGTGAGGAATTGATTTTAAATCGGAGAGCCAGGGAAAAACAAACAGACAAAATCTCCTAATCCACACAGATGACTTGAAGAGCAGTTACAGGGAGTTTTACATGAGACATTAATTCTTCTCAGGTCTCTCTGGAAAGATGCAGAGCAGTTTGAGGAACTATCCAACAGCAGCACAGCTAGCTTGTGTTAGGGCTGCCCTTGTCCGACAAAATGTCTCCAGAAGAGCATCAGAGAGACATCAAGACATAACAGCAATCGGTTCTTAAGTTCCCCTGAATTTGTAGGCCACCCGCTTTCTTTGTATCCCCCTGTGTGTTTGGATGGGTGAGCAATGAAAAGTTGACAGACCTTGAATGAAGAGGTTCAAGGTCTTTCTCTTTTCTCTTCCTTGAATGAATATACAAGGACATCAGGAAAGTTTCCTGGGTCTTCCTCGTTCTCCAGTAGGAATAGTAAGTGGTACCATTTTGCACAGAAATGTTTCCCAGGCTGAAGGCAAGCTTTAAGACAGCAGTTAAAAGACTCGGGCAATCTTTAGCCGTTTTGGCTCATGGGAACAAATTTGCATTTCATTTCAAAAATAAAGAATAAAAAGTTATTTCCTAAAAATGCTTTACTGTGTGGAACAGGTTGCCCAGACAGGCTGTAGTCTCCCTCCTCGGAGATATTCTAAAGCCATCTGGACATGATCCTGAGCAGCGTGATCTAGGTGGACATGCTTGAGCAGGGGTGGGGTTGGACCAGATGAAGTCCAGAGATGCCTTCCAAACCGACATTATATGATTCTGTGAAAAATAAAAGCACATATTTAAGCAAAATTAGGCCCCATTTTTTCCCTCCATCTCTTGTCCAAAGGAGAGGGGGACAGAGGAATAAGAAATTTACATGAGATGGCTAGGAAAATTTTAGTAACTAAGTTAAAAGAATTTTTCAGCTCAGCAGAGTCTTTGAATGTGCTCATGCAATGTATTTTCACTTCATTAAGCACATAATACCATCATTATATAAGAAGAATTCCCGTATCCCAATCTCATTTAAGCTGGTAGCAGGAGCATTTTGGGGCAAAAGCACCTCTGGCCAACCAGGAGAGGAGTGCTTTCACTCTGGAACAACAAGGGAGGGAGACAACTCATAATCTAATGAGGAATTAGCAGACCAGGACGATAAGCACAGCAGCTGATGTGATATGGATGAGACCCTGTAATCAACTAAACAGGACTGAAGGGGGGCTACCTCAAGCACAAGCACAGAAATAAGAGAACACCTACAGAACAGTATCGTGGGGGAGGCCCTCATACCTATTTTGTGAAATCAGCATGCCTGTGATGCCTCTCTGAAGTGCCTGTACAATAACATATGCAGCACAGGCAATGAAGAGGGCGAGTTAGAGGTCTGATGTAGTTGTGGGGTGATAATCCCATCAGCATCACAGAGATGCAGTAGGATGGCTCACACAACCAGAGTACCACAATGGGTAAGTGAAAAACACCTTGTGAAGGACAGGTAGGATAGCAAGACGAGGGAGTTGCCCCTTATATGAGCAAACAGTGGAATGCATGGAGCTCTGCCTTGGGACAGGTGCTGAGCCAAGCTGGGACCTTATGAGAGAGTATTAGTGGGCAGACCAACACAGGCAACCTTGTGGTCGCTGTCTGCCACAGACTGCCTGATAAAGAAGTGGAAGATGAGGCCTTCTTCAGGCATCTGGAAAAAACATGTTTACCTGCTCTAGTCTTCATGGGGTACTTCACAGGATAACCATCCTGGAATGTACGGGAAAGGCAACACAGCATGGCAAAAGCAATTCAGGAATTCTCTCGAGCACACTGATGATAACTTTCTGACAAGGGTGATTAAAGAGGCAGTGAGGTGAGAGGTCTGTGGAACCTTGTGAATAAGGAAGAACTAAGCCAGGGATGTGAAGGCTGGGACAGTCCCAGCTGCAATGACCATGAGATGGTGGAGTTCAAGATCCTATGAGGACAGAACAAGACAAATAGACCGCTGCCGAATGGAGCAGGGAACATGGTGATGAAGAACAGAGACAATGCTGAGGTACTCAGTGTCATCTTCTCCTTAGTTTTTACTGGTAGGACTTGCCTTCAGCAACCTCAGCTTCCAGAGACCATTGGGAAAGTCATAAGTAAGACTTACCCTTGGTACAAGAGGACCAGGCTGGAAAACATTCAAGCAAACTGGATTTAGGTAAGTCCACTGGTCCTGATGGGATGCATTCATGAGTGCATGAGCTGGCCAATGTGATCACAAGGACATTCCTGATTATCTTTGAAAGGTCATAGCTAGTGTGAGAATTTCCTGAGGAATAAAAAAAATGCAAATGTGATTCCTATCTTCAAAGAGAAAAAGGAAAATGATCCAGGGAACTACAGCTCAGCCAATTTCACCTTGATCCTGGGGAAGGTTAAGGAGCAAATAATTCTGGAAATTACTTCTAAACATACTAAGGACAAGAAGGTGATTGTGAGTAGTCAGTATACATTTACAAAAGAAAAATCAGGCCTGACCAACTTGATAGTCTTCTAAAATGAGATCACTGACTTGGCAGATGAGGGAAGAACAGTGGATGTTAACTTGATTTCAGTAAGGCTTTCAGCATTGTCCTCTACAATATCCTCACTGAATGAAAGTAGAGGCTAGATGAATGCACAGTGAGGTGGACTGAAAACTGGTTGAACTATCAATCTCAAAGGCTTGTGATTACCAACATGAAGTCCATCTGAAGGCCAGTCACTAGTGGTGTACCCCAGGGAGTGATATTGTGGCCAGTACCGTTCAACATCTTCATTAATAGCCTGGACAATTAGCAGAGAGCACCCTCAGCAAGTCTGCAGATGAGACAAAATTGCAAAGAGCAATTCCACCACGTGGTTGTGCTGCCATTCAGGGGGACTTCAACAGGCTGGAAAAATGAACAAACAGGAACCTCATGAAGTACAAAAAAGGGAAATACAAAACCCCATACCTGGGAAGGAATAGCCCCAGGCATCAGTACACACTGGGGGCCAACTAGCTGGACAGCAGCTTATTAAAAAAAATAAAAAAAGTCTTAAGGGTCCTGGTGAACACCAAGCTGACTGTGAGCCCACAACGTGATCTTATGGCAAAAAAGGCCAACAGTCTCCCATATTGCGCTAGGAAGGCACTGCCAGCAGGTCGAGCATGTTGATCCTTCAGCTCTAGCCTGCACTGTTGAGATCACACCTGGAGTACCATGTCTATGGGCATACCAGAGCAAGTCCAGCAAAGGGACGGACACAAAGGCAATTGAAGCACTGGAAAATCTGACATAACAGGGTGAGGTTGAGAGAGCGGGGACTGTTCATCCAGGAAAAGAGAAGGCTTAAGGGGATCTCACCAATATGAAATAATATATGATGGGGGCTGGAGACGGGCAGTATGGATGATGAAGCCAGACTCTTCTCAGTGATAGACAGGGAAAGGACAAGAAGCAGTGGCCATTAACTGATATTTAGGGAAGAAAAAAAAAAAGACCTTTTAAATTTTCACTCTTGAGTTAGTAGTACCTCCTTTATGTGAGGTTTACCTTACTGATTCCTGTGACAAACAAGGACCAGTCATGGTCAAGCCAGGTAACAGGAGGAGTCATTTAGAAGCACATTCTATAAATGCACTGAATTGTCTCTGCCTCTCCTTCCTGGTGAATGCTCCCACATGCCAGCTGAGGTTGTTCCAAGGGGAGTGTGGACAATAGCTTTATCCTGCAAATTAATTACCTGTATGGGATGCAGCAAAGGGGATGCAAGATAGCAGGAGATTTAAACAAGTCTGCAGTAGAGTGTTACTGCCATACACCCTTTGCACCTCCGCAAGTAAGATGCACTGTGTTCTGCACTGAAAATGGAGTTTACCATTCACCCAATAAATCTGGAATGTTAATACTTTTAAAGCAGCCCACAAAAGAAAGTTTTAAGTGATGAAGATCGTATCAGTTACTTAATAGAAAGGGCTATGCCTTTCCTTTCCAGAAACCCAACCACAAGTCCTTTGAAGTCAATGGCAGCTTTCCCCTCAATTTAGCGAGTTTTGATTAGGTCCTTTTAAAGAGACATTATGGATTTTGCTCTGGAAAGCACTCTCTTGATAGGAAGGAATGAGCAGGAGGCTACAAAGTACCCAAAGAGAGGGGTAATTAGCGAAATGGAGCATCTCAAGCCATGTTCCAGAGCTCTTCTACCCAAACAACAAGCAGAATCAATGACTTCAAAAAACAGCTGCCTTTTGTCATTGTTGGATTTGGCATCTGAACTGCAGAGGACAGGCATGGACAGATGACCAAAGCTTCATCACAACCCTCTTTAAGGTGTTCCTTTAAAAAAACTGATTTAAGACAGGAGATTATTCCGTGTCTAATTGCATACAATAAACCTGTAAACATTAGATAAGCATGTACAAAATAAAAACTATTTCACATCTGCTAGGCTTCCTCTTAACAACATCTGATGTATTTTTGTATTTTGTCTTTTAAACAATTTTTGTATTTTGTTTTTTATGTATTCTAGTTTGTATTTTTGCCACAGGTCATTTCAGGTATGAGAAAATTTTAAACCTCCTAAGTATTATTCCTTAAGGCTACCAGTTTTAAAATTTGCTTAGACTATGCATAAGGTCTTCAAAACCCCTGCAACACAGTGCAACAACATATACCCCTCAGACAATACCAGAAAAGATTTGTCATTGTTCATGTTTAAAGGAAATACATTGTATTTAGCTCATACAAACTCAGTACAAGGATGAGTAAAAGAGGAATGTAATTTCAAAGCATGCACAGACCAAAACCAAACCAAACCAAACCAAAAAACACAAACAAAACAGCAAAAGCAAACTGCTATTAATTTTACATTGCCATATAGGTATTTACTGTATGAAAAATTAAAGAAAAACCCCAAACCAAACCACTGAAAGAGTTGAAAAATATTTCCTTTAAATATCTTGACTTGGATATGCACGGACGTGGAGAAGGGGAATCTTATTTTAAGAGTTTCCAAACTAAAAATGACTGGTTTATTGTAAACTCGGCACTTAACTTTGTAAACAGTTGTGCTTTTTCCAAACTTCCTCCACCCCATCCATTCTTTTATTTATCTGAGTTAATGCAAGTTTCTCTTGCACAAAGCAAAAAAGAATGAAATTGAAACTCCTATCCTAGTTAAAGGTTTCTTTGTTCTATTAAGAACCTTACTTGACTGCTCAACACTATTGCCCAGAAGAACAATACATATTTATATCTCAATTCCCCTCACGGGAAGAGAGTCCATTTGGAGCCCTACAGTAGATATAACTGGCTTGAGCACAAAATACTGTTAAAAAAATGCGTTAATCTAAACTTTCTTCCTTAACCACGGAAAGGGTTGGGTTGGAAGGGCCCTTAAAGCCCACCCAGCTCCACCCCCCTGCCATGGGCAGGGACACCTCCCACCAGACCAGGTTGCCCAAAGCCCCATCCAGCCTGGCCTTGAGCACCTCCAAGGGATGGGGCATCCACAGCTGCTCTGGGCAGCCTGTGCCAGGGCCTCACCACCCTCACAGTAAAGAATTTCTTCCAAATATCTAATCTAAGTCTCCTCTCTTTTAATTTAAAGCTTTTTCCCCTTGTCCTTTCACTACACCCTCTGATAAAGCGTCCCTCCCCAGCTTTCCTGTAGGCCCCCTTTAGGTACTGGAAGGCCACTATAAAGTCTCCACAGAGCCTTCCCTTACGGGTCTCAAATCTAACACTCCACGCTCTATACCCACTTATCTTTACCCTTCTAACATTTTGAACATTTACATTTGTGTGCAACTGCTTCCTGTACCAGCTCATGAGGTTGTGGAGAGGGTGAAACTAGAGACTGTAAGAGATGGAGTTACGCAGATACAGGCATAGTGTAAAAATACACCGCAGAACTGGTGCTACCACCTATGAGACTGCTGCAAACAAATGGGACTTCCACTGACAGCTGTATTTCTCAGAAACGTACCGCTGGTACTCAGTGGCAAGAGGACAAGACACATAGGACAGCAGCTTTCTGACAGGCTACAGATTTGCATGCAAAATAAAAATGACCAGCAACCCCACCCCACTAAACATAAAACCAGAAGTTCCTTTTCCAGCTCACCTTTCCATAGACAAGCTGCTCACCTGAGCCTGCTGCTAACTGAGCTCTTTATCTTGCAGAATGGTAAGGAAGCACGAGACCAGTGGCATTTGGAAATTCCGTATCTGTGAGCCACTGACCACAACGGTGTCAGGCCTCTAAACACTGTCAGAAATTTGCAGCTATCTGTTGAAATAGTGGTGTTTGGTTCTGTCTGGGGGCATAATACAATCCAAGAGGCTCCCGAGGGAAACACCTTACAGCTCCTTGTGCATCTCTTGACCAAGCATGTTACTTTCCCACATATTCCAAGTATGATCACGTAATGGCCAGGTGTGTAGTCAGTAACGGGACAGCAAGTGCACGCAGAATCCAGCCATATAACATGGTGCACGTATGCCCTAATGATGTGACGTGCGTTTGAGGTCACACGACAACACTACCTGGTCGTGGCAAAAGAAGTGGTTTTAAAGCCAAGACAAAGTGGAGCACAAGGCAGAAAGGAAGATCTTTGTCACCAAATAAACAAAATCAAATTGTACTGGTAACTTGGCCCACATCCTGCTCCAAAATCTTACCTGGAGCAGCTCTCTGGATAGAGGTGATTCTGATGAACAGGGTCTGGCCTAAGGTCCACAGGTTGCCTATGTCTGCTCAAGGCTCCAAAGTATCATGACTATGGATTTAGGGAGTTGCATTTAAAATAAACAAACACAAATCACCACTTGCTGGTTAGCGATCAGTTTTACACAGACGCGCAATATTCAGCAACACTACCCATCACCAAAGTGAAAATGTTTAGGGAAACAGCCTGCCACATCTGTACAGTAATTCAGCAAACTTCTTTCAAATACAAGCACCAAGCTTTTTAATATTTACACAACTTTTGTTCCTGATGCAAATATTCTGCTCATTCACTCTTCCATGGAACGTTCATTCCATCAATATTGCAATTTCACAGCTAAACATATTAATAGGGTCATAAATATTCAGATTATGTAATGAAGGCAGAGAAAGCAGCCGATAAAATGCTGTTAACATTCATTTACAGGAGCTGGGAAGGCCCTGCCAAATGCTGCTTTACATAACAGGTCGTGACGCTCTGACTGCATTAAGCTTTCTGATCACTTTTCCTTTATCTGCTATGATTTTGAACACAATATGAGACAGTGCAGACTATCCGATGGATTTAGAAGTCCTTTCAAGCACACTAACATTTCAAAGGTTTAAAAGATTAAAATATCAAAAAGAACCTTGTGCTTACTATGTTTGTGCTTTTGCATTCTATAGCACAGACAGGAAAGCGAGATTCACATCGCTTAGCTCCCCAATTCACTGCCTGCAATAAGTTTTAAAAGTAAGTTAATTTATTGTACCATACTTTAATTGAGCTAGATGCTCAAAAAGAACAACATTCAGTGAATTTAAAACACCTCCATTACAGTTTTCAAAAGGCATCTTGAACACTATTGAGACACTGTAGTGCGTGTATAATCCCGGCAGTAATCTAAATTAATTTTATCTTGAGAGTTGCATCTGAATCAGATGACAGTTCTTGCTTTGCTTCAGTATCTTCTGTTATGCTTCCATATGTTTCAGTACATTCTCTGTTAGACTTACAAAACCAGGACTCCCAAAGCATGGGCCAGGTCCCACCAGCTCCCGAGCAAGCTTCAGCCTGACACGAGGCTGCAGGACTAGGTCAGGACGTTTGACTGTCTGAAGTGATGACTCACACTTTGATTCATTCCATTTGCATATTTCCATGCCAAAATTAAGCCCAATCCTGCAGACGTTTCTGGAGATTAGTAGCCCTAGGAAGGTTAAGAGCCCTGGTGAGGTCAACAAATTCATGTGTATAAAGTAAACAAGGCCGTGCAGAACAGGACACACACGGCAGCTACTATACTGCTTAGAGAAGCAATACCGCTTCATTCATCCCTCCAGCCCTGCACTCGTTAGCAACTATTCACAGCACTGAATGCCGTACAAAGCCTAATGCTTTAACTGACGGAAATTTTACAGCAGTAGGTCTCAAGCTTTCCTGTAGCCAAGGCTCGTTAGAGGGAATTGACACGTCTATACCCCACGGAGGAGTCTGAGCAGCACATACCAGCTCAGGCTACACCCCATCGGTGTGGGGAACAGCTTCCGTGATGCCCACGCCACCGGCTAGGAAACCACAAGGCTAAAGTAAACAGGACCTGACTAGTTACCAGATGTTGACAAAAATCTTAACCATTACCGGAAAAATAAAACTTGCAAAGGAAAACGCCAGTTTCATCAACGCTCGTTCAGCTCTGTTAACTCTGCACCAAATTGCAAGGCGCTCAGTACTTCCATTTGAGTGAGGAGACTTCAGTCACCTCCTGAACTCCTGCAGACCTAGCGACTCGTCAGTGCATTCAGTCCCCTGAAACGAAGACCTCTCTTCACTTCACATTAAATGCACTTGCCCAAGTTACAGTGCAGTTTTGTCCCAGCCTTGGAGAAAGAGAGGCTCAAAATGTGTGTTTTTTTTTTTTCTTTTTTTCCCCACAAGAATGTGTCTGCTTGCACAAGAATTACAGAAGAGGTGTCTTCCCAAAATCACAGACACCTGAGATGAGATTCAAAAGGGTACTTCCAACGTTATAAACACACTGTATGAATAATGACCCTTATGATCCCAGTAAGGGAGCTGAATCCCTGCTGCCCTACATAAGGTGTGAGTCGAAACTTAAAAATCTCTCTTTCAAAGCATCTTGCAAATAGGCATATAAGCAAGGCAGAAGTTCCCCAAATGGAAGTAACTATCATAGTAAATCCCATGATCTCACATACTACTGGTATCTTATTAACAGAGAAAAAATAGTAATTTCAGAGATGGCATCTAAAAAAACATTATCTAGAGTTAAACTTACTTTCAAATACCCTAACACAAGCAATGCTAAGAAGAAGAAAGCCACACGATGTCAAAAGCACATATGCTGCAAGTCTGATGTTAAAACTCAGAAAATAACACATTACACATAAAGTTAGGGCACTGAACTTTCTACTAAGCCTTCACACGCACTCCATCTCCTTGTTCACAGTATTTGTAATGCATTAGCTATTCATTTGATACGTCATTCCATTGCAATTAAAAAAAGGTAATCAAATGAATAGCTAGATAAATTACCTGGCAGCTTGGTGGAGCGCAGAAGAGAACTAGACACAAATTCTTCTTTCAAACACTAAATAAGCCAGTGTACAAATTCAGAAACATACCCAAATGGTCTTCTTAAATCCCCTTTTTAAATCAAGTAGGAGAGAATTTGGATATTTCCATCTTCTTGCCTGATCCTTAGCTACAGTACTTTGCACACAGCTGTTGAAACAACCTGACTTGGAGTAGTACGAGGGAAGAGCAGGCACGTTAATACACCTGGGTAAAGCCCAGCATCTGTAAGCACCCTGTCTGCCTGAGGTGCTGCCTGCTGTCCTGTGAAAAAGCTCTGCAACAGACCTAATCTGATCAACTGTCATAACCAATAAAGAGTTCTTCAGGATTTTTCTTCTTCCAACTATATTAACTGCACCGTAACCATTCAGCTCGCCCCTAAACCTCAACACATTCACTGTTGTTTGATTAACAACTGCAGATTTGCCTCAGAAACATCTGCAAACCCACTCCTCTTCTTTCCTCCTTAAACAGTAGTTAAGACAATTTTTCCACCCTCAAAAAAAAAAACCCACTCTGCAGATATGAAATAAGTCAGGAATATTTCCAGAATAAGACTATGGTGACTGCTATGAAAGCTGGTTGTGAATTGGCAACTCGGGCAACAGGAAAGCAGAATCACCATGCGGCAGATGTCTGAATACGCTGTACGAATCGAGTACTTCAGAAAGAATAATCAGAGCAAAGGTTCGTGCAAACACACATTCGTTTACGAACCTTTCAGATAACTCTGAGCGAACATTTTTTTTTCATCAAGGCAATCTTCCAAAAATTGCCTTAACTCTAGCAGGGCATTAAAATTAAAAATCAATACAAAGGAAAGGGTCAGGGTGTTTTTGTATACTACGTGACCACATGTAATGAATGAATAAGGTATCCTCTGAATACTTCCCCCTTCCAGACTGATAAAATCAGTATTCTCGCTTTAGAGTGGTGACACAAACACCTCAGTCCTACAGCCCTCCCTCTCCACCTTTTTCATTTGTTTAGAAAAGCAGAAGAGCAGGAATACACGCTTGCTGGAATACATAGTGAAACCTGTATCTCTTCGGTGACTGCTCTAACCACCAGGCGATGGATTCATATTCACTCTGTAAATAATTAAATATTCATTAAGCCTGGGGAAAAGCAGAACAGCTTCAACAGACAAGAAAACAGGGGGAGACTTGTCCCCACATATTCCATTACCTCATTCTTGGAGCAATCACTTGCAAGATGGGCGATCTGGGATTCAAAGCTCAGTTTTAGGTAAGATCACGGTAGCAAGATGTGAAAGCAGACTCCTCGTGTAAATGCTGTGATCACTAGGAAGGCTGCACCGATCAGACTCCTGACACCACAGCATCACATGGATTTCTACCTGGTTCATCAAACGAAACTTTAACATTTCAGGCCTTCCCTAGTGGCAACTCAGATTACATCAGTGTGGACGGGGCCAGCATTATCCCTTCCCTCTGCCAGCTGAAGGCAAAGCAGCTTCTGATCTATAAATAAGGGTAACTCTGCTAGCGAGATGCTGTGCTTTAAATTATAACTCCTGTTAACAGTGTGCAGAATAAACACGTAGGCCAGTATATGCAGTCACATAAACATACCCACGGACACCTCTGAAGTGAGACAGCAGCTAAAAGGGGAACTAAACATGGCATCTGAAACAGCAAACACATAGATTCAATCCCATGGGGTATTTTTCACCCTAAGCCTCTTGCAGCCCATATGGAAGAGCGCGAAAACTGCTGTGGTAGCCTGGAAGTCTGTTTGTCCAGGCCTGAGCCAAGACCTCCCTCACTCCACAGAGGCCATCCTGCAGCCATCAGGAAGTGACATGGAGTCAGCACAGAGCTGAGCTGTGTAAAAAAAAAAAAAAAATCTTACTCGATTTTTTTTTACATATAAAAGTGGAAAACATGCTCCAGTTTTCTGTGTCTGGGTACAGCCAGCCAGAGCCACACACAATTCAGTATTTGATTCCCTGTGTTCTGCTAAGTTTGCAGGCAGAAGTTCAGGAGCTCTGCTCAAATACAGACTTTTTCATTGACCACAATTCAGCCATTAATTTTTTCATGCTTTTCTTTACTTCTAGTACCAGAGACATCTCTGCAAAAGCAGGTATTGTGCCTCCCTGAGGTGCCTTTATTCAGAATGGTTATGATAATGCATTAAAGCCTTGGCAGAAGCCGCCAGAAGCAGCAAGTCTCAAAGCAGGATTGGTACAAAAACCATACAAAACCCCCAACTCTCACACCCCCTAACCTCTCAGGCTCAACAGAAACCTGAAAAAGTAACATTTTACTTCACATTCGCAGTTTATTAGTTCCAGGGAGACCTTACTGCAGCCTTACAATACTTAAAGAGGGCTTAAATGAAAGATGGAGAAAGACTCTTTGACAGGGATTGTAGTGATAGGACAAGGAGAAGTGCCTTTAAACTAGAAGAGGGGAGATTTAGATTAGATATAAGGAGGAAATTCTTTGAGGGTGGTGAGGCCCTGGCACAGGCTGCCCGGAGAAGCTGTGGATGCCCCATCCCTGGAGGTGCTCAAGGCCAGGCTGGATGGGGCTTTGGGCAACCTGGTCTGGTGGGAGGTGTCCCTGACCACGGCAGGGGTTGGAGTTGGGTGGGCTTCAAGGTCCCTTCCAACCCAAGGCATTCTGTGAGTCTGTGATTTGTAAGTTCTAGTTTTAGCAGCAGTCTGTTGATAGACAGCTGACCATGTAGACTTCAGTCAAGAAACCACTCAGCAAATTCAGTCAGCTACAAGGAACAGGACAGTTCAAGGTGCTCCTGGCTGCTTGTTTCTCAACAAAGCCATGCAATCGCATTTGTGCAGGGTAGCGTATTCCACCCTCCTTCAGGTAAAGTTCAAGGCAGCGACGGGAGTGCTGCTTAAGCAGCACAGGGCTTGACCCATAGCCACAACATCATGGCACCAGAAGTGGCTGGCAATTAAAGGATTACAGCTGAGATGACTGTAATCCGATGAGCTCAGCCAGGGATGTACGGGGCCACTCACAGCGGGGGAAGAACCGAGGCAGGGCTCGTGTGACATCGGTGGCAGCCGAGGGGCCTCCGCCCAGCAGCCCCAGCAGGAGGGGACCCACCACCCGCACCGCGCTCCCCATCATCCCGGCACGGTGGATCCGCTCCTGCTCCACGCTTCGCTGCAGCTCCAACACGTGAGTACCGGGGGAGACTGACAGCTCCCCTCACGACGTGATGCATCTCACGAGTTGTATGCACTGCTGCTGGGAAATTCGGAGGGCACCAATGCATGAAGGCAGCCTTACGAAGGTGCATACTACAAACAATCCTATTACGCTGGTTCTTAACCTCAAGTAGTCTACCGGGCAGCAAAGCCAGCATAGGCTAGGAAAAAAAAAATCAACTTCTTAAACATATCTCTGTCTGCTTGCAACACAGAACAAGGTAGCTTTCCATTACATAGCTGGTTCTTCGTGGAGCTGATATTATTTATGCCAGGCATGCAGACACACCAATTTGCCACATGCACAAGGCACCTATGGACAAGAGTTTATGTGCAGACTTTATTATTAAGAGTTTATGTGAAGAGTTTATTAACCGGCAAATTAGGGGTTTGCAAGAGGAAAAGCATGCTGTGCCATCTAAACACTAACACTTACAACAACCTTGGTGTGTCAAGTGTCCTGTAACTAAGCGTAAAAACCTTTTTTTTTCTTTTTAGTATTCATTCCAAATACCTCCATAAACACTGTCAAAGGAGTAAGGAGTAACTTTCAGCCCTTCAGCTTGGCCTCAGGACGTTTTGGTACAGAGGCTTGTGGCTGGATGCACTAGAGAGCTCTCTTAACTCAGCGCCCCAAACTGCTAGGAATATAAAAGCTTAAGGAAGGACTGTGTGTGGATCACCAGGACCAGTCTGCTGTTACCACAAGCAATTCTATC
Source organism: Cygnus atratus (assembly GCF_013377495.2). NCBI lineage: Eukaryota > Metazoa > Chordata > Aves > Anseriformes > Anatidae > Cygnus > Cygnus atratus. The sequence goes on along the minus strand of NC_066362.1, from coordinate 35,877,102 downwards.
ATACAATCTTTCCTGACAGATTATTTACTGGACAGTTGTCACCTTCTTAAAAAAATATAAATAAAAATAATAAAAAAAAGAAGTTAACAATGGAAGTCTAAAGGTGTTTGGAAGCAGAAAAAACAAAGTGTTAAGTCCTCCTGTTCTATAATTAAAAAAAAAAAGCACAATGTAATTGAATTGTAATATTTTCATTGTTCTTACTACCTTCCAAACAGTAATTTAATTGCTGAGATTGCTGAGTTAGAAAGTTTCAGTTCAGATGCCTGTTCGTCTTGGTACTGAATGAATGCATTTTTTTTTTAATCTTGTCTCTGACCTAACACTTAAGATTGTTTATCCTCTCTTCACTTAAAAAGAGGCAGAGGGGAAAAGCTGAGAGCAGCAAGGCTTGAAAGAAGACAGGTTGTTGAAAGAACAGAGCCATACAAGAGCTATCACTGAATCTTATTAGACTTCTGCTGTACTATGTAAACACGAGCAGACTCCTCTGATTTTCAGGAAGCAGATACTTTGGAATTGGCTAGCACAGCAGCGACTGATGCCTTTTACCATATGAAAGCATGTATGCTGGAAAGTGAAAGGGGATCAGCACATCTCCTTATTTAGTTTAACACAAGGACAGAGCAAAGCAAGAAGCATGCACTACTCCACTTGTGGCTTCTTGGAAGAAACGAGTCAAAGCGGCATCCTGAAGACTCCTGACACAACAGAGCACCAGTGAACCGCTGGTAGTTCCTACACGTGGAGTAATTCAGATGAGTAAGCACTGAGTCAGTTAAGCGGTCTGGACAGTCCATTTACATGAATGTGCTGGAGTCATTTCTGGTTCCCAGAGCAGCTCATTAGGTACAGGGTTGCAATCATGACTTCCTGGAAGCCACCATCCGCTAAACCAGCTGCATTTGCTTATTTCCAATATGGTTAGCAAGAAATAATACGCTGTAAGTGCAGTATTTTTGTATAATTTCTGTAACTTCACTTCTATTTCACAATCTTAAAAAAATGTCTAGTATATTTTGAGAATATTTTGGTTAATATACTAGTACAACTCTCTTGCCTGCTCGTCAGCACTTTACACCTGTAATAAGTCTCAGAAGGTTCCAAGTGGAATTCAAAGAGGTTTTATCAGTCAATAATAGACAACATATCAAAGTTTAAAGTGATATTTTAACTGATCATACTTCTAAGCAAGTTCTACTGAAACTTTTCCTAGAAGAATAATAGCCACAAACAGCTTTTTTCCCCTCTCACCACTCTAACTTAAAAGCAACCTTCAGCCCCACCCAACCCCAAACACTACGATCAAGGTAAATGCAGATCCAAGCACCCACACACCTTCATGGGGACCTCATTAAAATCAGGTCAGCTGCGCTGTCCTGCGCTGGACAGTTAGGTGTTAGTGACACAGGTCATCCTGAACTCATCTCACAGACACACTATTACAGAGTCGAGTCATAAAGCATACACTTTCAGCACTGCACCTTCTGAGAGTACTCAGCAGCCTTGCTGGTGCTTATTTCCTGGAGATTTCTTTGTGGGGCAGGAGGCTGGGTCCTCTTCTTGCCCAAATGTTTCAAGTGAAAGGCTACAAAGGGCACTTTTCCTACGTGTATCATTGACATGCACCTAGAGCTGGGATGATTTGATTACACCGACCATGAAATAAAACAAGTGGTTTTTTCTTCTATGGAAGACAAACCGTTCATGACAATGTCTGTACTCACTGGCAGGAGGGAGCAAAACCAAGCCATTACCATGCCCATATGCAAACCAGTTCTTGGAAACAGAGCATGAGGTGTGCTTGGGGTTATTTGCAAAACAGTCTCATTATGCTTTCCACAAAGAGATTCCACTGCAATCTCAGCATTTATCAATCACCTCATTCTTCTCTCAGGTGAAATCCAGATTTCCAGTAGGTTGTATGATGCAAGACTGAACACTGCACCTTGAAATTGATACAGGTGTATGCTTGAGAAATAGTTGCATGCACAGTGGAGAGGGAAGGGACTACTGAAGAAATTTTCCTTTCCCAGTTATTAAACACCAGCTAATAGAGAATGGCTCTAGGGTACAAACATTTTGCCCTGGACATGATGAATTACTGGGCAGAGCACAGGTACAATGTAATACACCATGTTTAGCCTATCGGGTGGCCGTAACCAACTTGTGACACGCCTGCATGTCTACCAGGAGATAACTCCCATGGGCAGCAGCACACAGCAGATTCCTGAGGAAGCTCTGCCTCAGGATCACTGCTCCTGTTACAACAGATCAAAGTGAATTGTTTGCCTCAGAGCACTCCCACAGGACCAAGCCATCACACAAACTGCCACAACAGCCTACGGTTGTTTAAATCTTGGAAACAAAGGAAAAAGAGCGGCGATAACCAACTCCTTTGGTTCTGGTGCCAGACATAGTCTTGGTAGCATAAAAGCCGCGCAGCGAGCAGACTTCCTGCGCTGACAGCTCTGCCTCTTGCCCAGAACACAGACCCCACACTCTCAGCGTCTCCCTCGCTGCTTCACCCCAAAAACCCAACGCTCGCCGGCCTCATCCCGCTGGTGGCACACAAGCAGCCGTGCCAGCCATGGCACCACCAAGCGCCACCCAGGCCTGACAGCCATCGTGCCACCAACCACCACCTCCAGGCCTAATGTTTCTCTTCCTCCACGCACATACGCAGCCCCAGCACCTCTCGCCCTCCGAGAGATGAGAAGTGGGGTGGCAAAAGGCACAGAGGAACCTCACGAGGAAGGGGCTGCTCCGGGACTGACCAGCAGCGAGCGGGGCCGGGAGGCCCGGCCTGGGCGATAGGTGGTCAGCCCACGCTCAGCTCAGCCCAGAGAGCTCGCGGCAGAGCACAGAAGGGCTCCTGAAGGTCGGCTCAATAGCTGGCACGGTGGGAGAAGCTGGCCACGGAGGAAACGCTGCTGTGAGAATAAAACCTCCAGAAAGCAGAGGGGGCAGCACGTGGGGTGCAAGGAGCCTCAGTACGTGTTTATATTAATCGCTCGTGAATGAAAGCAAGCCCCCCCCACTCCCCCCAGCTCCAAAGCCTATTTCACTCCACAAAAGCCAAGCACTAAGAGTAGATTAGACTCTAATAAGGAATTAATACGAGTTAAGGTAGCACTAATTTCCACTACGGAGACCAGAGAAGTTAGATGTGGGATAGCGTATCTGCCACTTGTAGCAGCAGCTTGAAAAAAAGCTGAAGGGCAGAAGTACCACCAGAGGAGCACATGCTTGCTTTGACACCTGTCTGGCTCCGTTCGTGGTGTCCCCCATATCCAGCCCTGTCCAAAGCAGAGCTCAGACACGCTAAGCACTGTCAAGGCACGGTCAGTGATTTCTAATCGGCTGTGTAATGGTCAGCGGGAGACTTCTTATCCAGTCTCAGCAGCTCTGACCCGCTTCCTTCCAGCGCTACCACCCATCACCACTGACTGGCAGGGAAACCCATTTGCACAAAAGGCAGAAGCTAACTCAAGCAAAGTTTGAAGCAGAAAATGAGATGAAATTCAGATCCCATTGTGTCTTACCACAGCCATTTCAAAGCTATAAGTTTAATTTTATTAGCAACCAGTACTTCAGTTCATAAAAAAGTGACCAATAAAAGATAATGGCAGGAAATTAAATGAACCTTACCATGATTTAGAACCTTATTCTGCAATAGTAAAACTGCACAGAAAGTACACTTGGAAAAGGAAAAAGCCCCAAAGAAGTAATCATAAAAGCATCCAAACTGCTATAGATGCAGAGACATGTTAAACCTTTCTTAGAGAGTAATGGAAAAAAAGTGCAGGAATAGACAAAACTTAAATATTAAGTATGCATTATGATTGCCATATTGCCAGAAACACTGGTCAGACAATCCATTCATTGCTTGCCCTTTCATGTGTGCTACAGCACTTAGAACTTCATCCACCTTTAAATTCAAACAGAATAATAAATAGTTTCACTGCAGGAATTGGAGACACCAGCTACACTGTGTGGTTAAACCAGGAAAAAAATAAAAAATCTATTTCCTGACTGTTGGCCGTATTTTCAAAACAGGTACCACAAAAAGTATTTTTTCCTTAATTACTAGAAAGACTAAGAGAGCTCAAACCTCTGAAGTTCTTCAGTCACAACCTTTGGGAAGTACGCTGTGGTGTTTGTCTACCACCCAAAAAAATAAAAAATGAAGTAAAATAAAGAATGCTCAGTTTATGACTGAACTACTTAAACCTGCAGATACTCCTACCAGCTGCAAAACCATCTACAAACTCATTGATATTTACCCAGACAACTGAAGATTTGTACTCTGAAGAGAAGGATCAGAGAGCAGAAAGTAGAAAGGAAAAAAAAAGGTAAGGAACTGCCCTCCCATAGCCTCTCTCTCAAACACTTAACTCAAATTCAAAAACAACATGGAAAGCAATATCCTTTCTGAACTAGACAACAGTTATTGTGGCCAGGTTTTCTGATCAGAAAAAAATCTACTGAACCACACTTGATAAGCTTGAACTTTGGAAATTGGCCAGAATTTTCAAATTCTCATGAATTTTCTGAAATACAACATGAGAATTCTGACATCATCCAATACATTCTCAATTCCAAATTTTTCATCACAAAGGTTTTTTTTTTTTTCAAAGTAGTTATTAGGTACCTTTACCAAAACCTCAACCCAATTTCTATTTTACAACACAGCCCTTCCTCCAAGAGATTTCTGTTATTGTTTCAGTTCTAAATTGTTTTAATTTGGAGCAAGTTGAAATTAAATTTCACAAACTAGAATTTTTATTTTCCATAAAAGTGAATTATTCTATATAATACAGACTTCTAACAAATTGATTCTGGTGGAAAATAGGAGTATTTCATTCTGAAGATGTCCACATGCCTATCAATTTTATGGAAGCATTTCCCTTCACAAAGTTTCTTTTGGATTTGCATTTTAAAAGCAACATATTTCTACTCAGTCACTTCCAACTGAAAAATTAAGGTTGGAAAAAGGAACCATCTCAGTCGGTCTTCTCTTATGCCCTTCCAGTTGAAGATTTAGTTGGGTAGGTAGCACAAAAGATAAACTCCAAAGGTCCTCAGCAGTTCAAAAGATACAGAGGGCCTCAGCGAACAGACAGGCACAGGTAACCAGTGAGCACAGTGCTTACCTATGAAAAGCACGTTTCTTCTGTGTGCTGAAGTCTAGCTCCAAGTCTTGAAAAGTCTGCCAGTTATGCCAGTTTAACAACTGGATCATCTGAAAGCTACTGAGCAGCATCCCCAGTCCTCAGCCGTATCAGGCTGGTCCACAGAATACAAAAGGTGTGATAATAATAGGCTACTACGGTCAACTGAGTGAACACATAGCTTTGAACTAAGGTGTGCTGTGTGTAAATTTAAGTAGGATCACATACAAGAAGGGCAATGCTCAACTCCTAACTATGCCACCTGTCTGTTGCTCATTTGAACAGGATGCTCCCCTCTTTAGCTCTAGCCGTACCACCACTCCCTTCCGCCACTCAACTGCAGGGTTGGCAGGAAATCCACCTCTAATGACTTCAGAGGCCCTGTAAAACTACTTCTTTCCTCAAAAAATCCACATGCAATTGACAGTGTGGATGATCAGGGATATTACGTGAAGCTATCTTACTCAGTAATCCAATATAGTCTGCACATTGCCCAAGCCATTTTAAAAATAAAATTGTTCCTCTGATCTGTCAAAATGCTCTTCAATAAACAAGCTCTTGATGCCTTTCCTAAAGCTTTTGAATTAAAAAGTGAAACGTTACTGAGAAGTAGGTCCTTGTTGATTACGAAGCAACAAGGTCATACTGGAACAGAAGCGCATTGAGATAGCTCACTTCCAACTAGTAAGAGTTACACAGCCAAGCAGTACTTCCCAGCCGCCTTTATGTCTTTACAAATTAAGGTACCTGTGTTGTCATAATATCCTTACAACCTCCAAAGCAATGGCTACACATATCCATCTAGACAGATCTAACTTGAGTATTAAGGCACCCTTAAGAAATACCCTTACGCCTTCTGTATGATGTTGGAGGAAGTGAACACAATTCCCTTATTTCTACAATTGGGTAGTTCTTGACAGAAATTAGCCTTAAGAAAATGGATATTACAGAAAAATTATGTGCAGTAAGATGTTCTGCCCACAAGTCAGAAGTACCTTGCCCACTTCAGCTTGACAAACAGGTAACATCTACAGGCTCTTGCTGTTCCTGGATGACCTCCACTAAAGCAACAGCCAACATGCTGGTATTACTAGAGGAGTATCCAAGCAGACCATGGAGTAGAGGTCAGTTTAAGCCATCCAGGGACTAGGCAGAACAATTAACATCTGTCACTGCTTCCTATTTGAGGAGTTAAGAGCAGAAAAGCTATGTGAAGAATGACACCGTTAAATCCTCATTTCCAAAAATGGCACCATATGCATACTCCGCTAGCCATGTACATCGGAGGCCCCTTTTTCTTCAGTATCAATATTCAGACATCTCCCAATGGGATTTACAAGCGCACACATCGGGGGGATGGCTCCGAAATCACACTGCATGCCAAGCTCAACCCCGCCTGACAATGAGGTATGGGATAGACACGGTGCTACGACCCGGCGTGGTGCAGGCGCCGGTCCCAAGGACCTCACAGGGACAGTTTGCTGCCCGGTCACCCCCATCTTTCACTGACACTAAATGTGTAAGCAGCAAGCAATCCAGTAGCGGCTGCAACCCCAGAAATCCAGGCAGAAAAAGCATTTTGGCCACACCCTTTCTTCTATCCAAACGCATGAAACACCAGGCAATATGTAGGGACCTGGGTCCCTGCATTTACAGCCCCTTAAAGTTACTTTGCTGGCTAATTAGGACTGTTTCCTTAGCCCTTGACTGCTCAATATCAAAAAGATTTTCAAGGTATCACACAATGGTTATCACAAGTTTGATACACTATCACTGAGCTAGCATGGAGCAGAATTACCCTTAATACAAAGAGTTCTTGTCACCTGAAATACAATTGCAGTGATACTGGTTGCAGAAAACGCAGCCCTGGCTACAATTTCTAGCCCAGCATACTTTCCCGAACAGCTGCTCATCAACAATTCAAGCGAGACGGTCAGGACCAGACCGTGCACAACACAGACCCCCCAAAGCAGCAAAACAAGTCAGAATCCTGCAAAGCTATGGATACAAATGCCACTTCCCCCTGCAGTTATGATGGGGGACCGTGACACCAAAGGAGAGGCTGGTTATCAGGAATGCTCGCTACCTAAATCTTTGTTGTTTAGGAAATGAGCCAATACATGTAGCTGAAGGGCACATTTCTTTTTTATTTATTTATTCAAAAGAAAAGAATGGCTTATACAGCAACTAGCTATAATTAGTCGGCACCGAGCCTGTGACAATCGTGTCAGAAGTAGGCAAAGAATAGACTGCACACCCTGCAAAGGGATTAAGATTATGGACATTTTTCCTGATCAGTGATTAAGACAAATCTGAGCCATCTCCACAGAGAGGCAGAAGCACCGATACTCCGACGGCTTGATGGCACTGAATTCACCAGCAGCGTGAGAGCTGTCTTGGCTCTGTCCATCTCAGACGGGCACCCGAACCTCGGCCTGCCAGCTCAGACAAGGACCCGCACTCCCTCCTGCCCATCCGTCTGACAGGTCTCTTATTTATTTTAAACCTATATCCCACCCTGGACCCACAAAGCCTTTCATCAGTGACAGGTATTTTTCACAGAAAAAAAAAAAGTTGAGCTTAGGAAGAAGAAAACCAAAAAACTACCTCTTTCCTTTTAAGTACAACAACAAAACCCACAAGAATCATTCGATCCCGCAAGATCAAACTGTCAAGATAAGAGGAAAAATGACTGAGAGATTACAGAAAGTCAACAGATCTTTGAGCAGCTGAGGAGCGGCCGTGGTCTGAAGGTCCACAGCCCTCACCCTCATGGGGCAGGGGGCTGCCAAAGCCCCCGGGGCTGTGTGGGGACACGCTCCGTCCCTGCACAGCGGCCTCAGGGAGCGTCCTCCCTAGGTGCATGAAGAGCACACCCACACCTTTTTTTTTTTTTTTTTTAATAATCAGAGTTCAGGTGTGGCACGGCTCTTTGGGGGCTGCATTTCAGGCTCGCACCCATCCTTCAAGCACGCATTTATCGCGATTCGTGCGATATGAAGGACAGCCGGGGGACCCACGCCGCCGCTCAGCCCGCTACTTTCACATCCTCCAAGGCATCCGCAGCGGGGGGAAAAGCGCCGAGGGCGAGGAAAGCAGCCCCTGCCCGGCACAACACTTGCATGCGGCACAGCCCGGCGATGCGGGGCTGAGACGCTTCCTGGCACGGCCGAAAAGCCTCGCTCGGTGGCCAGCGACGAGGCTTCCCTAGCCACCAGCCCAGCGCAGCAGCGAGCCGAGGGCTGGGCGGGGGCCACCGGCCATGTGCCCGCAGGCAGGGGCACGGCTCACCATTGTCTGCGGCCGGGGGCCACCGGAGCGGGGGGACGAGGGGAAGGGGGCGGCCGCTCGTGAAGTTGGGGCAACAGGCGCCGAGCCGAGCCGAGCCGAGCCGGGCCCGCAGCCCCGGGGAGCCGCCGCCCCGCGCTTACCTTTCACTTGGCTCTCATACTCCGCTATAATCTCTTTGTCCTTTTTGAATCTGCTCGGGGTTGACATTATCCGCTCGCTTCTTCCGCCTCTCCCCCTCCTCCTCCTCCTCCTCCTCCTCTGCTCGCCTTCGGATCAGATGAGGACTAGCAGGTTTCGGGACGGGCTCGCAACTCGCCTCGAGCCGGGCGAGCGCGGCGGCGGGCGGCTGGCCCCGGGCGGGGAGGCGAGGCGGGAGGCGGCGCTCAGACCAAGCCCGGCGCCGGCACCATCGCCCCGGGCAGGGCAGGGCACGGCCGGCGGCGGCGAAGCGCTCCGCGGCCCGGGGCCGCCGCAGGGCTGGGGGCGGCCGAGGGAAGGGCTGCGGGGGGCGCTAGGCGAGGGCCCGGCGGCTGCGCCCCACCATTGTTGTCTGCCCGGGGAAGGGGAAGAAGAAGAGAGGAGAGAGCGGGCGGTGGGAGGGAGGGAAGGAAGGAGGGAGAGACGGAGGGAGGGAGAGAAGCAGGGAGGGAGGGAGGGAGGGAGGGAGGAGGGCTGCCGGGCTGCCTGCCCGCCTGGCGGCCGCGCTCGCTCCGCACGCCGGAGGCACCGGTTCCCCCTGCCCTGCCTGGCCGGGGCGGGGAGCGCAGCCCCAGCGGCGGGCGGCGCCCCGCCGCGCCCCGGAGAGGTGTCTCCGGGACCGGGCTGCTCCCCGCCTCCCTTCCTGCCTCCCCCCCGCCACCGCCCGGCCGCTGCCGCCGCCCAGCGCCCGGCTCCGAGGCCCCGGCGGCCGCCGCTGCCCCGCGGGCGGAGGCCTAGCAGGCCCGGCGGGCCCCGGGGGGGAAGGAGGGAAGGGGCCGAGCCCGCGGGGGCCGGGGGAGAGGCTGGAGGGAAGGTGTGATCTGTGGGGTCCCCGTGGGGCTCCCCGTTTCCCCCGAGGGCAGGGCACGGCTTCGTGGTGGCCCCTCTGAGCGCCCCAGCGTGCCCAGGCCCAGCGGGGGATGGGGGCATGGTGGCACTGGGGGGAAGATGCAGCCCCCCTCGGGACGCAGCTGGTTCTGGAGAACAGGAGCCTCAGCACCCCTGCGTGGGGCTATTCGTGGGGGAAGGAAACAAAACAGGGCGGGAGGCCACCCGAAATCTTGCTGCCTTGAAGTGCTGTGCATGGCACACAGGGGCCATGGCCTCGATGGACATCAGCATGAGAAGGATGGAGTCCAGGCCAGCGAGCAAGCGATCGTGCATGGCTTTCCTTGTGAAAAGGTTGTGAGACAAGCGCTGTGATAAGCTGAAGGTGGTTTAGAAGGGCAGGAGGAGCTGCAGGCAGGGGCACGAGGCGAGTCACCTGGGGGAGACACAGCCCAGGCGTGCCCTTGCTGTTGGGTGATGCCAGCAGCGAGGGGTCAGCCTCTGTCTCTGCCTGCAGAGCTGGCACCGGACTCAGCCCTACAGGGCTGCGGAGGATGTGCCAGCTCTACGGGCTGAGATGATGCCGTGCGTGCCAGGAGCTGAGCGCAGCAGCTAACCAAACCAATAGCCACACTTCTCATAGGTCCTGTACTCCAAGCTTGGGTCTCACTCACAAAAGGAGTCAGACAGGGTTCAGGTTGTGCAGCCCCTTTCCCTGACCCCTGATGGCACTGAAACTCAGCCTTTCTCTAAGAAGGGTTTGGACAAGAAAACAAGAACAAATGTGCCGTTCTCTGTAATTTTATTATGTCTCTTCCTCTTGCTCTCCCAGCACAGCTTCTCAGTGCTGATCCCAATTCTGATCACCTAAAACAATCTTAGCACAAGACGTTATTGTCTGAAGCCAATTTACCTCCAAGCTGGATGGTCAGATTACATCCCTTGAATAAGAAGCCCTGACTCAAAAGAGCAATCATCTTCATAATCCCACCAAACTCTGATTTTCATCTCAGCCTTTGATGCTTGCTTCTTTCCTCCTGGCTGTTCCAGTCCATCTGTTAGCCTGGGGACAGGCTGATTTACAACACAGTAGGCCACTTTCCCAGGGGACACAGGGTGCTAACTGGAGATTAGCTGTGAATCTTGCCTAGTCTTGCAGAGCAGAGCGTTTTCACAGCTGCTGAGGACGAAGAACAGTGGTCAAGTCCCCTCGTGCCCTGGGTGAAGCTCTGCAGGTTGGCCAGGCCAGTCCCAATCTCCCTTGTCTGGGAGCTGGGCATGCAAACCGTGCCTCAGATGTGGCTGGGGTTATGGACGTGAAGTTACCTGCCTCCTCCTCTCTTGGGGGCTGAAGGATGCAGCCCCATCTTGCCACCAAGCCTATGATGGGAAACACTGCCCAGATCTTTCTGCCCAGAAGAAGGGTGCAGAGGGGAGGCTGAATATCTGCAGCACCCCTTCCCCTGTGTGCTAGATGCTGTAGCCAGGGGCTGTGCCTGTCTCTGTGAAGCCACAGAGAGAGCTTTCTGTTTCTCTGCAATCGCCTGTGAGGATTTGGTAACAATCTGCCCATGGAAATTGCTCTCCCTGCGTGTCTCCCTGCGTTCAGCCTGCTGGGCTCGGGGCTGCCTGTCCGTGGCAGGATCACTGACCAAGGAAGGACTCGTGTCCCCAGCTGGCAGGGGCATGCCAGGCTCAGAGCTGCACGCATCCTGGATCCCTGGGTTAGGGCTGGCCTCCGGGACAAGCGGGACTGAGCTGGCTGAGAAATCTGATTTCCATCCCCCCTACCACTCCCTGCCCTTCTTTAGGGATTGCCAAAGGATTGTGCATTATTACATGGGTGTAATCTTCTTTGAAGATGTTCGTGGCAGCTCAAGTCTCTGGACTCAATTCTGCACTGATTTACACAGCCTGCAATCCCATCGCGGGGATGGCGATTGCACAGGAACAGCCCCTGCCTGGCTTTGCAGTGTCAGGTTTGAGGTGACTTACAGGGCAGAAGAGATTATTACAGAAATTCCTGTCTTTTGAGACCTGTTCCCGGAAAGGTCCCAGCAGACTTCCCATCAATTTTAAGAGCAGCAAGCACCAGGGCTCTGTAACAGTCTTGTTATATGAACCTCTGTGCATCCATGAATGGTGTTGGAAAACGCTGGCTTATCTACAAGGTTGTTCTGTGAACTCTGAATTATGGCATGTAGAGCATATCCAGCTCTGGTCAGGGAGGGTGCTGCAGACATTTAGAAAGTATTAGTATAAAGCTGATTGAGAGCACATATGTTGTTGCAAGAGGCAGAGTTGTATCAGTACTGCAGGGCAGTAGGGTATTGCAGCTGTGCGGTACTGGAGCAGGGTTTGTGGACTGTACCTCAGTGTGCAGTTAGGTAATCTACTCCGTCGGGGAATTGGAAACCCTGAATTATGTATGATAAAACAGCAACGTGTTTACGCAGAGAGCAGTTCCTGCAATACTTCATGCACTCAGTGCAAAAATGGAACAACACGGGCGTGCTGGATTCTGCTTGCCTGAGAACTTCATTATTGTATTTCATTTACACAGACTGATGAGCTGCGCAGTATTTGCTTTCTTGTGCTGCTAATAAAAATAGACCATATAACTGATTGCTGGAGTATCACCGACCTCTCTGTGAGCACATGATGAAATGCATCAGCCCCCTTAAACAGCAAAACCCTACACTATTTTTCTTTAGGCTGAAAAGGAGACAGAAATAATTCATCACGCTTTATAATTGCAGTCAATCAGTCATTTTACAGTTGGATAGGAAGTCTCTAAACGAACGACCAAGCTTTAACTGAAAGAATGAAACATTTGATTGTTACTAAAAAAAAAAAACACAATAAGAGGCACCATTCAACGAGCTTGTTCAAACATTTGTCACTGATAAGATGTACATTTCTATAGAATCAAATCTATTTGCTTGGGAATTAGATTATTTTAGTAAAATCAGTTGCTTATCTAAGATATAAAACCAGCAAGGCTTTTTCCTGCCTCGCAATCAGTGCAACGCTTAATGCTGCTCTGTGCTCATAAACTCCTGAGACAAGGAGACAAAGTCTGGGATAATGGGGTTTGTCACTGGCTGTAGAAGAGCTGGGACTTCACCCTGGCTGACCTGAAAGTGAGTGGCTCTAAAGGATTCGGCTGGACCTCCACAGCAGTGAAACGTGGCTCGCGAGCTGCCCGAACTTCACCAGTCCAGGAAAGGTGTTTCCCTCATCCCAGCTTCTATGAGAGGCTAAGCTGTCTCTGATCTTTCATTTCCAGGAACAGTACTCTGATCACTGGCATAGGCATATTGCTTGCAAGGGCCTGTGTGCACAGCATCTTCTGGAAGCAGAGCAAAGGAAGAAGAGGCATTCTGACTTCACATGGGAGTGCCTATAGGCGGAGTACATAGAATTGGTAATGTGCTTTAAATTTATGCTACACCAGGATCTGGAATCATTTTAATGTGTAGACAAACCCCAGGGGTTTAATGTGCACTTCTTAGGATTATTGTTTTTGTTTGTTGAGCAATTGCTGTGCTTCTTTTGGACATAGTGATCCAAGTGGAGATTGTGAGCTTCACACACCTAAATTTAGGCAACTAAAGTCATATGCCTAATCTAAATACGTTACTTAACTTTCTCCAAAGTCCATGGAATTGTGGGCATGTCCTTGGTGATGATCAACACACTTCACTTATTTTAGATATTTCTTTTAGGATGAATTTTGTTCCAGTTTTCCTTACTGTCCTAACCAGTGGTCATGCCAGACAGGAGTGACGTTCTCTTTGTAAAACCTGAAAGCAATATGCTGAGTGTTAACAACACTCCATTAGAAATATGGTTATTAGTTGTAATACCTTGCTCCTGATTAAAATGCACAGATAAGCATCTGCAGACTGTTTGTTCATTTACTATTTGTAATCATGTTGGAAAGGAATCCCGTTGGCCTGCTGTCTGAAGGAGGGTTCAGGAAAAATACCCTTAGGTAACCTTCTATATATATGCGTATGCATCTGTGCATGATTGTGTGTACAGCCAAACCTGCCACGTTCAAGTGCACGCGGTAGCTCTGTCGGTACAAAATGCATACAACTTCTGGATCCACTGGGGAATTGTTCACATCACAGAAAAAAAATCTTCCAGGTAAAGTCACCAGCTTGAAATGAAAGAGAGCCTTCTGTCTGAGTAAGGTAGGATTTCAGCCCTGGAGGACTGGTACTGTCTGGTAGATGAAAAATCATTGTATTTCTTGTAAAGCAAAAAGAAAAGCACCAAACCCAAACCTCCTCGCATTAGTTTAGTTGCTGTTTTGTTTGAAGAAATTAATGAGACTTAAAACAGTAATTGGTATGTCAATATTTAGTCCTTTGGCTTTACTGTCATGAAATGCAGTTTAATGTTTCCTTGTTAACTTGCTCATTTTGAGTGGCGCTAATAGGACTAATGACATAACTAATACATGGGAAGCGATGAGGCTTCTTTATGCATTTTGCTATTGCGTTATTAAGAATATTATCCTTTTTCATATGGCATTGCTATTCTCTTCCCAATTAGTAATTATGAGGAATGAATTCCAGGTAATAACTTTCTCACTTAATGAGAAGAGATTGAAGCAGTCTTGCCATTTTGAAAGAAGACACATCCAGGTAATTGCATCCTCGGTTTCAGGGTTTGTGTTCTCTACAGGGCTACTTCCATCCTGTTGGGAACCTTTAAGGCTCCAGTACACCAGTTCTTCTCAGCCTAATGATCTGAATACTCAATCTGTAAGCTTCATGCACCTAAATTTAGGCAGCTGCATGTGCCTTACACCTGCCAGCTCACATGCACCAGCATTCTTCTGGATCTTTATCTTCCTAAATTTAACAGCTGTATTGTGCAGAGAAGTCCTAGGATCTTTTTTGGTTTAGCTTTTCTTTCCAAGCCCGGTGGGAAAACACCGGTGCGTTTGAGAGAGCTTTTCCAAGTGAGCCTGAGGGGCCATGTTAGTGGTAATTTAAGTCTCTGATGAGCAGATAATTGCAATGCTGATAATTAGCTTTTGGCTTAAAATTTTCTGTTTGCATTGTTTATGTTTGTTCTATCAGTTCTCAGCTAAAAATTAAGTACTTCTGCTACTTCATTACTCCTGACCTTCTCATCCTAATGGCTTTGACTGGAGAACATTAAAAGTCGGATTAAATTTAAAAGGAGAAGATGCTGTACTCGAAGCAACATCAGAGAATTGAGAACATTATATTTTTAAAAATCAGGTCTTTGTACTTCATCATGACGTTGCTGCCTGACGTTAACTAGAATGCTTACATGAACAGATCTGCTGGATTGCACCCCCAGCACTTAGAGAGGGGGACGTAACTCCTAGTCTTGCTGTCCTTAGATGACCTACACAGGCCATCCAGATTTTGCAGAATCTCAGCTTTTGGGGCTGCTTCAGTCCATGCCAGTAGTTTAAAGGTTATGAACTGCCTTCATTTATCTCAAAAGGGCATTAATTTTGAAGCCCAGCAATGACACTTCAAATGTCAGCCTTGTTCATTTTAGCAGAAACATCTAGCTACTGTGCTTATTCATTAGTGTGGGCTAGAAGGGTGGGAACAGCTGCAGCCTAGCAGACTAAAAAAGTGCATTGCTATTAATGGTCTACCCAGCATGCTGCCGTTTCTGATTTAGCCCCTTGGCCCACCCTCTGGCTGAGTCCTTCCCCAGGAGCGAGGCATATGCGGAGAGGAACAAGAGTGGAAAAGGAAAGGCAATTTCTGTAGAATTTTCTCTTGTTCATTACGGAGAGCAGCAATGTGCTGTTTTCGTGAGTACTTTTTTTCCTCCAGCTACTTTTGGCTTTGCTGTTGCAAAGAGATGAACCAGAATCATGTGGAAGGGGTGCTGCAAATGGAGATAGGAAAGGATATGGGCACCAACCTGCTCTTGAGGAGACCTGGTTTTTCTACATTTTTGGTAATGACAGTTTACCTCAAAAATCCAGCTGCCTGCATGGTCTGAGAGCACTCCAGGGTGAGCTGGGTGGTGGCAGCTGGAATGGTTTCAGGCTGCAGAAGGAACTGAATTCAGACCTCCCACTTCATGGGCTGCTGCTCCCTGAATTAAAAGCAACACGATGTCCTTCTCCTGCCATCAGGTTTTAAAAGACGGTAACCCAAACGCTGCTCTTTCAAGCCCTTGATACTTGTGTGATCCCCTAAAGGGAAGGTGGTCCTTGGTTGCAGTCTCCATCTCCAAATTAGAAACACCTAGCCCTGGGCTGGGAGGAGACTTCAGACATTTCTTTGTCCTTGGCTTTTCTTATTGCCAGGTTGGAAGACGCTCTTAGCATAACATGCAAGGCTGGGGGGTGAATTTGGAGGTGGTTTCCTAAGGCAATGCCAACATCCCTGCTGCAGAGGTATGGCTCTGCGGGGGCTGGGGGGGCAGGAGGTGCTGGGGGTACCTGCATCTTTTATTGGATGTAATTTTCTGTCATATCCTCAGGTTGCAGCTGACCCTCTTGAGCTGCTGGTTCTCATCAGCAGTAGACACACAGTAGTTTGAAGGTAAAATGCAGTGATCTTAGCTTCACAACTAGAGCTTCAAAGTAAAGCTTTCAAGTTTTCCTTCCATTGTCCAAGAAGTGTCTTACATTAAAGAAAATCTGCGAGGAGTTTAAGAGCTATTTTCCCATCCTTTCTTTCTTTGTATGTGTTTCTTTGCACTTTCCTTAGTGTTAGCTTCTTTTTGTTATTTGTGTTCAGCGGACCACTGTCATAACAACTGGGTGTACAAATATCGCAAAGTACACACACTTTTTTTTCTAAATGAGTAATGTGTTTTCAGAGTCATGGCTCTGTTTCTCACATGCACACATATAACTGAAAGCTTTATGTTAACAACTGCTTCAAAATTATTTTTTTACCAAGAGCTTAGTGTAAATGACAATATCTGTTTAACATAATCCGTAGTTTTCACAAATGCTAAAGACAAAAGATATGCAGAAAAATCTTTCTTGAGGGGCTCCAGTGGTTTGCAATTTAGGCTATTAAAATATTTCAAATGCCAGAGCTCCCTCACGTGGAAAGATGAGGAAGGCGGATTAATGCCAGGAGGAGGTTCTACAGACACCAACCAAAGCTTCCAAACCTCAACAAGAAAATATTTATAACAGACATTTATTTTTTTTCCGTCTGAATACAATAGAAGATTCTCTCTTCTTTTCTTGCAATATAATATTATTTAAATCAAATATTTGTACAAAATCTGAGAAAATTAACCTACATGGACCAGATTTTCACATAACCTTAATAGTTATTTACTGTTGACAACCATGTGACTACATTTGCCCATGTTGAGTTGGGTGGCATGAATTACGAAACCACGATGTCAGAGATGCGCTAGGGTAATGAAGGTTTGTTATGTATATATCCTACCAGTGTGACTCTCTGATTCAATAACTGCAGCAAATATAACACAAAATACATGACATTCATTTAAAGTGTGTGAACTGGTGTGGGTTTGCTTTCGTAACACAGATTAGCAGTATTTTGAACTTCTGCAGGAGCTGCTGCCTACTTTTTTGGGCTTTCAGGAGTGACAGTGGGTGAAGCCAAGCCCATGTGAATGACAAAGTCTAACCCAGGCTAAGTAACACATTCGTAACAAGAATGGATTCTTTCTTTCCAAAAGGCTGAGAAGACAATTATTTCAGGAGATCTCCAGTATTGCTAATTCTGGCTGTAATCCTCTCAGTGGCTTTCATATGCCAGAAATCTTTGTTATTTTGGGGGAAATGATGCCTTGTGACATATGCATTTTATAAATAAGGTAATTTTCCCAAATACAGTAAAAAAACATAATGTATATTAACAATTATTAGATTGAGAATGTAATATTATTAGGTTGAGAATTTTATATGAGAAGAAAATTAATTAATGGAGCTTAACGCTCCTTTCCAACCAACTTATGCTTACATTGCTGGCAATATTAAGCAGTGATTCAAGCTGTAGATTTAAAAATGAGTTGGCAGCAGATGGATGGTGCTGGTAAACTAAGGAGAAGATTCAGCATGATGCTTATAATTTGGTGGTGGCTCAGCTTATGTGAATCTGCATTAGATACAATGGTATCAGTAGCTGGGGATAGAAGGACAGCACTACATAAATCATGTGCATTGTTATATATTCTCGAGGTACATAAGATGTTGCCTGGCAACTGCATGTCTCCTCGCTCAGCAAAGTAAGTGTTTTTAATTATGTCTCTGTGATACTGCATGATCATGGAATTAAGAAAACTGACTCTGCCTGGGCACTTTAAAAATGGCATTTATTAAAAATTATACCAACCAGCATCCCAATCATCAATATGCCTTGTCTCAATCAAGCATCCTGTGCCTCTGGTGTTCCTAAGCACATGTTACAATATTGCAGTTCAAGGATAATTATGCAGAAGCGGTTTTCTTTTCCTTGAATATTTCAGTATTTATAGGATTTATAAAACATCCTTCACATAGTCAGAGGATGCTGCTCTTTTTTTTTTTTTTTTTTTTTTTCTCTACCAGTTTGTGCTTTCTTCTTTGTACCCACAGAGACAAGAAATTGGGGTATTTTGTTCTCCTGTCACTTGGACCTCTACTCTGTGTAAGGGAAGCTACTCATATGTAGGCCATCTTGTCACATGTCAGTCATTTACAACATACTTCATCTGGATTTAGGAAATCTAAGCACACCTGTAAAATTAGATACAATATATATCATATTGCCAGGTTTCTGTAAACTGCATCTACCACACTATATCTTAAAAGGCCAAGAATGGAACATGTTAGCAAAACACTTTTTAAAATCACAACCCTGATGCACACTCTAGTCCACAGTCTTCAGGGCACTAGCATCTGTGAAGGCCACACACAGGGAAGGAATGGTAAATCTCATGAATCTTTAACAGGCCCAGCTTCAGCAGGAAAGGGAGAGAACCTGAAAGTCAACAATTCCCCATAGCATACTGGCAGGACACTCAGCAGTGTGGCAGCTACCCCTCATCGAGCTCATTTTGATGGAGTCAAAATGAGCTGTAATGGACTCCCCTATTTTTGGAGTGAATTCTCGAACCAGAAGGTGGGTGATAGAAAGACTGTTTTGATTTCACTGCGTTTCTGTTTTGTGGATTCCTGCCTGTTTAAGCATCTTGAACTTTGAGACCACCTACTGGGCTGGACCTCTTAAGGAACTTAGGAATTCCATTCTCTTCTAAAATTGATTTATTTTAGGCAGAAAGAGATGCTGAGTTGCTCACAGGTAAGAAATCCCAGGTAGATGTGGAAATTCAGCTACACCTAACAAAAATTTTCAAGTCACACAGACAAGTGTCTAGTGAAGCAGTGTGCCACCAGCATTACTAGCCAGCTGGTGCAGAGTTCTTTGAATTGAAACCTTGGACGTAGGTATTCAATTCTGCCTTATTTCTGTATTTTATCGAAACCTTACTCTTGTCCTTTATTTTTATTTTTATTTTTATTTTTATTTTTATATTATTATTTTTTTAGGAGGGAGGAGGGGCAGTAATGGGCCCAAGTTCCTACTGCAATAGTGTTCTTTTGGTGTCTTTGCACCTAATTGCCTATTAAGGAAGCTTCAGGAAATAACTGAGTGCTAGATCACTCCTTCTAAGAAAACAGCCCCTGGGAGATGATCTAAGAGATGATGGCATTAGTAGTACTCCTTCATATCATACTCAGCTCTCTACAGCTTTTTCTCTGTATGGTTACATGAGAACAAATGCCAAAGCCTCCAGGGCATTGTTCCTTCATACCCAGAATTTCTATCACTAAATTCATGTTACACATTTTTTTCCTGCTGTCTGTATAGACTCCTCACCTAATTTTATAAAGGGAAAGAAATGTGTTAAACTTAGCATGAATATGAACATATGGTATTAAACATACAGTGAAGGGAATTGAATTAGAAGACCCAGTTATATCTGTCCCTCCTCCCTTCCCTGAAACCTTCTCACCTAACTTGAAAGTACCTATAGAGAAAATAAATAAATAAATCTCCAAACCCAAACCCATGGCAATAGGACATGACTCAGAAGTTGGAAAGCAGTCAGGGCAGACCAGTCAGGGCAGAGCAGGACAGAGCCACCTGGCACAAGATTTTTTTGTTGGAGGTTTCCTTGCCTTGGTCCCAAATTGTGTTAAACTAGGATGATTTTACATCTCTTTGCATAGAGAGCTGTGAAGGATTGATGCAGGGTTATTGAAAAGGTTGGTA
Source organism: Cygnus atratus (assembly GCF_013377495.2). Taxonomy (NCBI): domain Eukaryota; kingdom Metazoa; phylum Chordata; class Aves; order Anseriformes; family Anatidae; genus Cygnus; species Cygnus atratus. Next base: position 35,857,346 of record NC_066362.1, on the reverse strand, counting down.
AAAAGTGCACTTCAGAGGATATCTTTTAGATACATCATATTGGCCCTGTGTAAGATTTTAGTCCCTACAAATCAAGCATTGCAATACTTAATGCCAAATGCAGTCTTAGCTATTTTGTTCCTTTGTATGGAGTGTGGGGAGAAGCAACTGCCCAGAAAATCCTGCGTGCTGTGAGGAAGTTGCCTTGTGAAGGCCAGGAGACATGGGCATGAAGTCTGGGATCCCTCCTCAGCTTCCTGGCATGGGACCACGTGTCTTGGCCACACGAGGCAGATGATAGCTCCTGATACCTACACTTACCCTTTTAAATCATGGAGCACAGCTGAACCTTTTCCCCTGTGTAGCAGCCTACTGGTTAGAGAATGTTCCCCAAAATCATACCTGCCGTGTCCGGACGGATTCACCTCTGCATCTCACTGCCCCAAAAAATGTCCAGCCTATAGACCATAGGCAGTGCTGGCTGGGGAAGCAGTCTCTGCTGCACCACCTAAACTGTGTGGCTGGGCAGAGAGAATGATGAGATTAGCTGGAAGATGAACGGATAGGACCACAGGAGAAAAAAGATGAGAGCAGGCCTTACTCTGCAGTCTGATGAAGAAGCGAGGTTCCATCTGCTCTGTGTAGATGTAGGATAATGTGGAAATGAAATAGAGAAGAGAATCTTTGATTAAAAATGACTTCAGTGTTGAGGACTGCCTGTTTAACATTGAAACCACCTGTTTTATAACTACAACCTTTTTGCAGTAGCTAGAGGGAAATCTGAAGTTACAGACCAGCTTTTTGTCATTTTGCAAAAGCAAAACTGCAGGCTCTTATTAGCCAGTCCTGGCTGCGCTGCTCAGTTCCTGAAATAGGTCATGGAGAGAATCTGCGCTAATTAGGAAAAGTTGGTACAGACAATCATTGCCAGTTAAAAATGAGTGCCGGGTCCATTCTACTTGCATAGCTGATCTGGAGGTGATGTAACGAACAGGTTTTGTACCCAAACTGGACATGCTGAACAGTATGACTCAGTCCTGGGAGCCGCAGGGAGCAAGTCAGATCACGCTCACTCTGCTGAGCTGCAGCTTTGGCTGCCTTGTCAAGAACACCAGCAGCTGCACCTTTCCCAAACACCCCACAGCGTATTGACAATTACCCCTGCAGTTAAACTTTTCCTTTTCTTCTCATATCCAATTTTCTTTAATGGATTTATATTGCTCCTTCCTTTGGCTAAGTCCAACAGAGGACTTCGGTGCCCGCAGTCAGATGAGGTAATGGCCCTTAGGGACCTGGCGTGCAGAGCAGAGTCCCAAGGCTTGTGTCAGGCGTCTCCCAGGTTCATGCAAAGTCAGGTATGAGGCTACGCAGTGCCTGGGGAGAAGGAATCATATCAGGATGGAGAACTACAAGACTGATATGTGTGCAAACCAACATGATAGGAGCTAGCAGGAGATGGGAAGGGCGGGTGCGCTGCTACCACCAGAATTTTGGTGCCAGTGCCAGTTGGCTCAGGATGCAAGATAAAATCCCCTCTTCTTCCTACATCCCTTCCTCCCAAAGGCTGGTCGTGGTTTATCACTAAGCTTTACTTACATTAAAATCCACAAATAGCAATGGAAACCGAACCCACAGCCCCCTTTTGCTGAGGACAGTTGTAAGGCCCTGGCTGAGCCCCCAGGAGCTGCGGGGTCCTACCTGGAAGGTAGGTGCAGAGAGGAGCAGCTTTTCACAGGCTCCTCTGTGTTCAGCTTCTCTTGCTGACTCACAGTGAGGGACAGCTAAGACACCCGACCACCTCCATGCATTCAGCATGAAGCCCTTGAACAGGTTCTGATGCCATTTTGGCACCCAGGCATCCAACACTAAGCCCTGCAGAGCCTAAGTTTGAGCTCATTGAATAAATCATAGACATTAAACCTTTTGTTTCCTTTTCTTCTCTCTCTGGCTAAGTAGCCTCTGTTTAGTTGTAGAACAGCTGTTTTGCTGCTCCGATGAGCCTGATCCTCTGCATGCCCAAAAACGGGAGCTGAGGGTACTGCTAGGTCAAGCAGACAAGTGTATACAGAGCAAGATAGGTGTCTGGCCAAGCATTTAGTGATGTCTGTATCACACTTACAGCGTCAGGCATCTGAGGTCTGCTTGAATCCTCTTCTAGGATAGGATTGTGCCCAGATTGCTATTTAGAGCAAGTCTGTCTCTTTTCCCTGATTTCCATTACTTTGCTAATGAACCACAGGAGTGTTTCTGACGTTTGTGTTAAGTAAGTATTTTGCCTACCTTCTGCTAGAACAATGCCCTGGATAAATCACCACTCAAGGCAGGTACCAACGTGGAAGGGAAATTTGAATTGATCTTTACGTATATGTTCCAAAGCTTCTGAAGTCATTTGGCACCATTTCACCAGCTTGAGGAAGCTGTAGGATTCTGTATCTTTGAGAGTATCTAGATGATGTGAGAAGCTGCATTTCTTTTATTAACTTCCAGCATTATTTCATTATATGAATCATTCCAGTATGCAAAGCTGTCATGAAAATTTACAAGTCTAGGCACACAGTCCTACTTGTCCCATGTTTTCTATGATGAAAAAAAACACTAACAATACCTTACTCAGGCATCAAAAAAATTGTTTGCCTTGGGCAAGCAGAATTTCAATCGGTTTGTCTTCCATTAGCTCATCAAAAAAGCTGGAGATAGGGAAGAACACCTCTGTCACTTTTCTTTTTATCAGTTTGCATGTTACCTTTGGATGAGCCAACCCAGAAACACTGAAAGAGTGGCTAAACCCTACCTTGAACTGGGAAGAAAGGACAGGTACTCTGACTTGATATCCCTTTCGAGGAAGGAATTCAGTACATCTACATGCAATGTTTAGAAAGCATTTTGTCTGAGATATTGCTTTCACTGCCAGAAATCTCATTCTTATCAACTGTTTTCAGTATGACAACAGAAATTTTAATGTGACCGTGGAATTATTATTCTAAAAATGAACATTTCAAAGTTCATATATTGTGCAGCTCAAGCTGTGGACATTTGTTGCAGTTGACTTTGCCAAAGAAGAATGAAGCTAATGTCTTTTACAGAAAGCAGACTCAAAAGTGAGGAGAAAATTGTGTTCTGGTGAGAACAGTTCTCTACTTGCCAATATTCTGCGTTCTGAAGATTTTCCCCCTTCAGCTCTGCTGTCAGTAACCTGTTCACTAAGATACTAAAACAGACATTAAATGGTAACCATAGCATCCCGACTGAACCTCACTGTCAGACCAGAACAAGGGGACCGCAGCACTCGTGAGGTGGTTCTGCTGCACACAGCTCTGGTTCCAGCAAGCTCCAGTTCATACTTACCCAAGACCTTATCTCATTCTCCATTCCTGGGCCTTGCCACAATGGTAAAATTTTCACATTGCTCTTTGGAATTGTTCAGAAGTCTTCCAAGCCCATGGACCAAAAAGTATCTTTTTCATAATCTTCTATCATTCTAAGGTGTTTGCCTTTTTAATTCTTGTTTTTCAAGACAGAGTCCTGGTGGGTGAGATGAGAGCAAATGAAAAGTGGGACACAAGTCTTATTCGTCCAGCACTGCACTTCCTTGCTGCTGTACAGAGGTAACGCTGTGTAGCTCCCTTGGAAACCAGGAGAAGGTAGCTCTCATAGCTCTAATCCATCTCTCTCTTCTTTCCTCCTGACACCAACCAGTTGAGAAGCAGAGCCCATGAGTGGGATTTCCACCCCTGTTGGCACTGGGGGTGTAGGCACAGAGAGTTCAGTCCCCACTTCGCTGCACCTCTACAGCTCTTACAACAGCCCTCATCCCCTTAGACCTTCCTGTCTTCCCCAGCAAATCACCCCTGCAATCAAGCCAGAGTAGGTCTCACTATCTCCCTGGATTCCTGCCTTCTGAACCTGCCTTTCTGTATCTGCAGCCTCCTGCTTTCCCCAGCTCTGGCAGCCTGGGGCAGTGCTCATGGTGGCTGTGTGGCCAACAGCCAGGGAATGGCTCCTCTGTGTTTGGGAGCCAGTGAGGAGGAGGGCTGGATGCAAACAACTGGGTTCCAGCTGGGGACGTCAGGAGGCTCCATCCATTTCCTATGCAGACACTTCATGGATAAGAGGGGGGTGATGGGGGTAGGCCCATGTCAAAATACTGTTCTGCCTGCTTTTTTTTGCAAGCAAGAAAAGCAGCTTAGGTAATGAAAACTGGAAGTCTCTTATTACTAAAAGTAATAAGAAAAAGCTAAGAATACGAGAAGCTATAATTTTGTTAAATTTTTTATCCCTCAGAAGGAGGAAACCAGAAGTGACATTGAGAAAAAAGCAAGGAATAAGTAGATGGTTGTACTGCTCCAGAATGCTGACTGAACCCAGAGAGGTAAGGCGTCCTAAGTGAGGCAAGGTAATATTTTTTAAAATCCATTTTGCATAATATATGACTAGAAAAGAAATGTGATTCAGCATGGTTTCAAACTTTAACGAAGAAGACAACACATATGCTTTAAAGAAGGAACTCCTCAAGGTATAAAAACAATTTAAAAGAGGCAGCTCTACCCTTAGTTCTATGACAAAGCTGTTAAGGATTATTGCTTGTCATATTTAGTCCACCATACCCTGTAATTTTCTGAAGATGAAGGGTTATTTAAAGCTGTCTGATGATAAAATGATGAAATAGAGGAGGAATACACTCTTGTGGTACAGTCTAGAGAAAGAGACAGACATGACTGTTCCTGAGTGGGTGATGTTGTAGGATTTATGTACAGAAGCACAGCAAAGTTTCAACTGTGTTTTTGCATAAACCCAATGAAAGTCTTCTTGCACAAGTGTTAACCTTTTGAAATGAATATTTAATATTCTCCTTGCTTCTCTATGGTCCTTGGGGAACTTGTAATGAAGGAGCATGGAGGGGAGAAAGGTGACTTTATTCTCTGTCGCTGGAAGACCCTCATAAACAGCTTCAAAGCAATACAAAAAGGCTTTGTGCTAAGCCACCGATAACTTTAGTGCCACTGTGTTCAGAAGGATCCTTCTGCAAGTTAAGCTTTTGCTCACAGAAGGGGCAAAAGTCTCATTTTATGCGGGTATCATTAATTATTGCAAGCACATGCAATAAGCTCCTTTTTGTTTTGTCTATAGATGACATACTGTGGGGACAAATAAGATAATTTTCCTGACAGCACCAGGTAAGAAAAAGAGACTGCTGTGTCCTAGCTAAAAGTTCATTAGGATATTAGTGTGGATTTCCCAACTGAGCACACAGCGACATTCTTTATCCCAGCATCTTTTCATATTTTAATAACTTCCCTTTGTAGTGGGCTGTGTTAAAGAAAAAAACCCTTTGAGGAGAGTTTCATGAGTTAGATGAAGAACAGCTCTTCTTTTTCCCAAGAGCAGGTTTCACTTTTTTCCTGTGCTGCTGTACCCACTGTGTGTTTTCCCTTTTGATGGGTGCCTGCATCTCCGTGGACACACACCTGCCATTCTTACTCTCCAGATCTGTGATAAGCCCAACTCTCTACATGTTCGCTCCAAGTCTGGAAACTCACGTCGGTTCTTCTGACCCTTACGGCCCACTATACCTCTACCTCACTGCTGGGCATCAGAAAGGACTGTCATGCTCTGAGCTAACATGAACATGCAGGCATTAAGGTGTAGCTCACGATGAACACCCCACACTGTGCTGTACGGGTGTGAATGCAAGTGCTGAGCAGAAGCATCTCCTAACCAAGTGTTCACGTAAAAGTTAGGGCTGGAAGCCAGGATTTGATAAACAAACAATTCCACCAGTTCTCCCATACCAATCTGTAAATGACCCAGACTCCCAGCTTTGTTTCCAGTGCGGTGATTTTCCAGAGCTCTGCTGCTTCAGTCTACATCAACTGCCACCTACTGTCTTGTGGTTTCTGTTCTCCAGAAGGGAACATGACCGCGCAAAGGTTATTGTCTTCCAAAATCTTTTTTCCATGGCTGGATTTGTAAATTCTCTGATGATAAATAACAGCTCAGCATTCATTTTCACTACACTAGAATGTAAATTCATTGAGGGAGAGCAGGGAATATCAGAGAGGCTGGCAGCCCTTCTAAATCTCCCCGAGCAGCATGCTCTCCAATGGTCTCACCTTGCCCATGATCTTGCACAGGGCAATATAAACACAATCTAACAAGCATAAAAGGAACATGAAGAAAGGGTTTACTTTACAGAGTCTTCTGAAGTAATTGTTTGAAATAGTTAAGAAAGCTAGCCCAGTATGAAAGCTGTGGGTGATTTTTTCCTTTCTTCTTGGCAGGGCTTGTTTTGATCACCTAGCCTTAGCAAAGAGCTGCATGCGTTAATTAGGAACAAAATGTCATCTCACTAGAATAAAATGTCATCTCACTAGAAAACCACCTGCCATGTGGAAAGTTGTGCCGTGAAACAACATCTATAGTGTGAATGCAAATTTAGCTGTCTTGAAAATAGAAGTAGAGAGAGAGCTGGCACAGCTGAATCACTACAGCAAGTAAGCCCAGGCCTGGATTGGCAGCGCCACCATACTCAGTACATCCAAGTCATGGAAAGTCTGTGGCAGAACCTCAAACTGTCCTCAGATCCCTCAATTTTTAGGCTGGGCTCTCTTCTGTAGCCCAGCCTTCCACAGCTTTATGAACAGCCACTTGACTTTTGTTTAATCGAACTCTGTGCTTGTGAAATGAGGTGTGAAAACATCTCTCCAGCTAAAAGGCTTCCTCTGCAAACACCATTAATGCTGGAGCTTTGTCTTCCACACTGGTGGGTGCAGGTACAGGCCAGCCTTTTCCTCCACAGAGACATAACAGCAGAGGACCAGGGTGGTTCCTCCATGGCCCAGAGCACCAGCAGTCTCCTGCGAGCACCATGGCCAGGCCGGAGGCAGACCTGCTCTGCCCCAACCTTGGGCTGTCCACACACAGCCTTCTGTCACCCAGTACTTCCAGCCATGGGAGGCCTTTCTTTTCATCTCTGAAGCCCAAGTGGCAAGCCTTTCTTGGGGGAATATGGTAAATTTTGCTTATGGAAATGAAATGTTTGATTTGGACACTAAGCGCCAATTTTGGTGCAAGCAGGAAGGCCCAGGCTTATCAGCTGAGGCCTGTAGTAACCAATTGCAAAATAGGATTAAAAATAATAATAATCAATGCATTGTTAAATATACTATCATTAGGAGTCAAGAAATGCTTGTGAACAGCATTTCTACCAGAAAGGGCATAATCCTTTTTCTTCCACTTCAGGGTGAGTTTACTTTTCCTCCCACAAACGTCATTTAGGAGGCCCTGCTGCGCAAGGATTGAGTCTGAATGTACTTCAATGCTGTCTTAAATCTCAATTTCTTTATAGTCTTATCAGCATACTCCTGGTTATTTCAAACTGGCTCAACCTGGGTGTTTTGCAGAAATCCTTGCTGTAATATATTTTTTTTTCTGAGACTATATTAAAATAAAAATGCCTCAGGATATACAGTTGATGAGAAATCTAGGATATGGTATTTTTAGAATACTAGGGGCACTATTTCTCATGGAAAATAGACCAAGGGATACACAGAACAGTGTAACTATATTTTTTCAAAGAAAGGTTCAAAAGTTGCAGACAAATGAAGGACGATTTGACATTTTGACTACCTGATCTGGTTGTTTGATAGATACAGGAAACATGTTTTGTCAGCAAAATAAAAACAACTCTGCTAACCTTTCAAGCTCCTTTCAATATTACATGTGTAGCAGGAAAGCTCACATGTTGTTGATTTGATGATATTCTATAAAATCTGCACCAGTGACAAACCCAGTGACGAACTGGAATGATAACTAGTTCATCTTCACAGGGCTGAACCTACAATGTCAGACTATAGTAATGTTTCTTCTAGGGGGAAAAAAAAATATGTAATTTCCAATATCTTATTTTAGCACAGTTAATGTTATTATCGTCATAATCATTATTATTAATAATAATTCCACATTATTATTAAGCTATGGTAACAGAGTGCATAGTTTCCACGTATTCAGTTATAGCTCAGGAGGCCTGACATTCTGTCTTGACCAGGAACAGAAAAATAAAGCTGGTGCATGAAGACAATGAAAAGCAAGTAAGAAACGAGTGTGGGTGCTAGAGCAGCTCTACACCACACCAGCTCCTCCTTTGTTTTCATAAACACCCTGGCTCCTGGTCCCTGGGGGATACTTGTTGATAGACCATTGGCTTTCTGGATAATAATTCCCTTTTTCTGGCTTAGTTACATGAAAATTGTTCTCATTATATTTGCCATGATATTCCACATTATCTGGATGTTAGAAAATACTGATATCTGTCTAAGCATATAGCATATATAGGAAAAAGTAAACTGAGTGCCTCCTACTGGAGATAAAATTGTAAAAAAATAATAATAATTAAACATTGCAACATATTAATTTTTAAAGTTTAGCTTATAGTGTTTACACTGAGAATACCAAGTGCCTGGGCATCTGGCATCCAGTAAGTTATAACTCTAACCTATATTAATGCTCACAGTTATTAAGGACAGAAAAAGCCTAGGTTGATCTCCTGCATTATACAGAGCATAAATTTTGGGAATTAATGTCTGCTTTGGGTCCAATAGTTCAGACTGAAACGGAACATTTTATTTCAGAACAGGGTCCGGTGCTGATTTAGATATTTCCAGTGCTGGAAAATATTCCTCTCTGCCCCAACCTTAAAAAAATACCAAAAGCAAAAGCAAAAGCCTGGACTGAGTTGTTTCTGTGTCTAATTACCAAATCTGCAGTGCTGGCTGAGGTTCTGCTCTGTAGCAAACAGGCTGTTCGTGACTGAAACATGATCAGTGTAACCTAAACAACTACTGCTTTGTTGTGGTAGAGTCCGTTCTCCTCTCTTTTTCAAGAAGTTTTTGCAAGACCGAAATCCCCTGATATTGGATGTGGTGTTTTTCTAGTTAGCACGTCATCATCTGTAATACTGAAGGGTTTCAAGGACATTTCATTCTGGTCTTATGAGTCTTGTTTTTAAATCACATGTATTGAAATCCATTACAGTATTTTTTTTTCTCCCTGCATATTACAGACAGCTGTTTATGTGCTGGTTGTTGTGTTTACTGAAGTGATATGATGGTCTGTGGCAAATATCAACTTGTGAGTCCCTTTCTGCCTCCACGGAGCGCTCATCCAGATGTAACCATGGCAATTTATTTTCAAGTTGCTAGTGACTCAGAGAGACAGTGACACGTTTGACATAGAGACCTACTCCATTCTCCTTTTTGCCCTCTCTGTATTTGTTAAGTAGGCTGTAAGCCATGGTTTTAATACCCTAATTGTCTGAATCATCCCACAGGTCTGAAAAAACTCCAGGCAGGCAGCATTTAAAGGAACAGTTGTAGCTCCTCTTGCTGGTCACCCAGCATCCCAGCACCGGTGCACAGACAATTAATTCCTTTCTTTCCTTTATATTCCTTGGCATCTGGATCAGAGCTGGGGGCTGCAAATGGGGTTGGTCCATCCACAGCCCCGGACAGGGTGAGTGATGGATCAGCTGCTTGTGAGCTCCCTGGGTGAGCGCTACAGCCAGTGCTCGGCTTCAGTGTTGCTTAGTTTAATCTAACTCATTAATTTTCAGATGTAAAGATTAATATTGGGCCTTACTGGGACACCCAACAGATCTGCTCTGTTTGGTCTGATCAGGTATTGTTGTTCCACTGCGTGGATGAGTAGTTATCTGTGAGAGCTTTTAGCAATAAAGAGCTTGAATTAATTATGTAAATGTTTTAGATAAACAAGGGTTACATCAAAACATGTACTGAAAGAGGATTTCCAGAGAAAGACATGTAAATTTTCAATTGAAAAGCACCATATTATAAAGTGTTATTCTTCTCTGGCAAAAAAAAAGTGCCATATAAATATCAGCCTGGCTACACTCCATTTTTGTAAATAGTCATCATGTAAAAGCTCTATTTGCAGGTTTTGAGGTAAAAAGAAACCCATACCAACTGCACTTCAATGTTCCCAATTGATAACTGCCTGTAACTGCTAAAAAATGTCTTTTTTTCTATTCATACCAGTTGGAAAAACCTGTAGTCCCGCATCCTAGCAGTTGTTGGGATCCCCCAAAATAAAAGGACAGTGCAATGCTATGACCCCTTCCATAAAAAAGCCTTCCTGATACGTATTTCATTATCATTATAAATCTTATTCATAAAAGAGTTCTGAAAATAGACTTCACGTGCTAGCGTGGCTCCAGGAGCAAGTCCCTTATCTGAGCTGAGCACTGTCAGGGCCAGCTTGCATTTGCCCTCTGTAGAAATATGGAGGAAGAGAACATCTCTCCCAACATTTTGCAGAGTGCTCTTGATACCATGGGCCTGTCTCCTTAGCTTCTCAGGAGTTAAACATCAGTAAAGGCAATCATCAGAGGAAAATTACTGGAACAAACATGACTAAATGGTTCGAGCCACCTGCTGCTTTGAGGAAGGCATCGTGGTCATAAAAAGTAAAGCGCAAATTCAATCCTTTTTTAAAGTTGCGGGCAAAGCAACATTTAAGAACACAAGGTGTTGCTGCAGTTGTCACGTGTATCTGGATGATCTTAACGGAGCATAATGCTATGCATAGCTGCTCAAAGCAGTCTAGGGAAGATCTCAGGACAAAGCAGGATACAAGTGCTCTTGTCCATGTCTTTTCCCATTGCCATTTACAGGCAAGTCCCTGTCAATGAAAGATCCCAGATCAGAGACAGAGAATTTATTATCTGTGCGGCGCAGAGGACACCTTGCCAGTAGAAGCTCACGCATCTGTGACCTGGGATTAGGTGCTGCAGAGAGCTGAGCAAAGGAAGGTTTGAGGAATAACTCTTTGGATGAGTTCCAAACTGGCAGATACTATTTGCAATACTCTTCTACAGTGCTGCAATTCATTACCTGGCACGGCTAAGATACTGGGTTGAGGTGAGGAATGGGACTAAATGCCCCAGAATGGGTGATGCTATCTCTAGGTCTTTGGCCTTCTTGTATAAACAACCCCCCACAGTGAGAAGCTATCTCAAAACATGCTTCCTAAAGTAGAGAACCTTTGGTATTTCAGGAGGTGAGACTGGTTCTGCTGTGAGATAATTTAGATATATTTCCCTGATTGTTCCATTCTTCCCAATGTAGCAGTTCTAAGACAAAAGGCTCTACCATATCATTAAAACCCACATTGCCTCAAATTTCCTTTATTTAAGAATTGCAGTATTGCTTTCTGATTACTTAAATAAAAATGAGCTACAGCTCTGCTCTCTGCAGTCTGTGTTTGTTCAGTTTCTCCAGCAAGCCAGTACTTTCTGTGAAAAGTATGGAAAAATAAAACCAAACAACCAAAAACAGTGAGCAAGAGCTCATCTACCCCCAATGACAGGAATGAAATGTGACTGAAAAAGTAGTCTCTGAGGATTTTTTCCTTATTCCTGATTCAGCTTGCAGTAGGAGAAACACGAACCAGAATTGCCAGTCAGAAGTGCAACAGGAAGAGCAAGCTGAGATGACAAACAGGGAATGGATGCAGGCGCACAGCTGGTGTCTTGTTTGAGTCGATATTGCTTCCTCAGCTCCTTGCAGCGAAGGACATACAAGCATGCGGTGTCTACAGTGCTGTCCAGGTGACAAACTGTCCATCTGCTCAATGTACCTACTGATAATCTGGACTGATTAGTCTGAACTGGAGTCCACAGAAGCCTCATGCTGTGTAACATCTGATATAACTCTCCCTTTGTTGTTCCAAGTGTTGCTTGTCCTTCCTGTGGCTGTCAGGGATGTAGGAGCTGTAGCAGACTCCCCGCTGGACCTGTGGTGCTGAGGCATTTCGTTGTGAGTTGAGCCAAAGGCACTTGTGTGCAGTGTAACAGGACAAGCTAGCATCACCTTGTCTGGATCACCGGCCTTCTCTGAGTGGCTTTTTGTGCACTGTGGCCTTGATGAAGTCAGTTCTCAGTGAACGGCAAGGCATGAAAATGACATGGGTAAAACTAGGCTTCTGTTATTATAATCAACAGAGAAAACTTTTAGAAGGATTCAAGTATGGCTTCTCACCAGCCTCTTGGAAGCCATACCTCACAGAGATGAAACACATGTGATAGCTGCGTTGAAATAAAAGCTATTCAACTTTATCTAGCAAAAATAACCTGAATGGCAGTCTGCCATGAAAAGACTGCAGTGGCCATTCAGGTGAAGGATACTCGGGGAAGGCTGACAGTATGAACTGTTGTACTGGGTCTGGCTGGGATGGAGTTAACTTTCCTCAGAGAACCCAGGCCAAGCATACCCTGTTCATCAGTGGTCCATCTCATACCACAGGCTACTGCCCATGCTCCCTTTACAGCCTGTAATCAGAGATCAGGCTCACTGCTTGAATAAATAGCTCCCTTGTGGACCATTACTTGGAGCTGCTTCTTGACAGCCTTCACCAAGGGAAATGGAACTACAGGGTGCTGTGAACATAAAAGGTGACCCAGAGATTTGCCCTGATTTGGTGTGTGAACCAGGCCTCATTCATCACTTCCACTGCAGCTCCACAGGGATCATATCGGGTCTTTGACGACACACGTAGCATTACAGCTGCTTGTCCAACATCCTGATGATCTGCAGGAGCATGCTCAAGTTGGACAGAGCATAAAACAGAAACCAAAATAGACTGAAGCAACATCTTCACCACAACTTCTGTCCCCCTGTCAGTAATGAGGGAGAGTGAAGTGTCTCAGTGTCCAAGGACCAGTGACTTGGCTCAGGTCTATCTGCCAAAACTAGTTGAAGGAAGTTATCTCTGGACTGTGAAATTGGCCTTCCTTGGTGACTCTGGTTCACTTTTGTGACTTTTGCTCCATGGGACATTCTTAGAAGGCATTCATCATAGGGATGTCTAATGGCATATCATGATGTCTGTGTTATTATCAGAATGATGTTTGTTGTTTCTTTAATGATCAGCACTGGGTGGTAATATAAATATTGCCTATGGAATTACTAGGACCCCATGGCGTATCTTGTTACGTCTTCACATCCTTCACTTGCATAGTCATAGCAATTACTGTCTTAAGTGTCAAATCAGTAGCAAGCTGTAGCTTTTCTAATATGCATCATTTCTGTATGCCAGTAATGTTGCAATACTGTGTTAAAGAGAGCTGTGCTGAAATTTTGCACAGAATCCTTGTGAAGTTAAAGTAGAACATACTTCAGAGGGAGCAAAAAAATATTTATTCAAACTTTCTAATGAAAATAACAAAAATTTTGCTTCTACAGTCACCAAAATCAAAGACAGCATTACAGGTTAGCCTGTAATCTTATCAGATGTACTGCTCCTGTTCTGTTTTGCTCTTTAGGGGCTTGTCCTCATCTTAAATGCTCCTACTTTGTTTTCTACTTCATCCAGTCATCAACAGCCTTGAAAATGATGGATAACAAGTCTTCCATCTATCCAGGAGTATGTGAACTTGTGACCGCTGCCAATACCCGTATGCCTTTGTGGTTGTCTTAAGTGCTTCCGGTTTCATTCCGCTTCTACTATCATGTAATGGATTTATTGTTTAAATAAAGCCCACTTGCTCAGAGATCTCAGCTCTCTTCAAAGCCTATGTATTTAGCTTACAGCAAGCCAAACATAGAAGTACGTCTGGGATAAACCCAGGGAAAATCTACCCAAATCCTCAGTGCCTCAGCTGCTGGCGGTCTTTTGTCTCTGCCAAGAGTGTATTTACACTGTGTTATTGAATAATAGTCACTTCATGGGTGACTATTGAAACAGTGGCCTCCAGAATATACAAATAACATGGTAGTAGAAGCATCACATGGCTGACTTAGAGAGGAAAGTGAAGCTGCTGTCTTGGGCAACACTTAAAGCTTTCTGATGTGGACCTTCCTGCTGCTGTCTCCAGACCTCATTTCTTTTCTGTTGAAACCTCAGGTTTCTGTCCTGCCCCTCTTTCAGCCTCATGCCCAGTTTCCATCCATGTGAAATGCAAGCTAAAAAACACAGAATAACTTATTACCTGTGCTGACTGCCATACATTGCCTTGAATGCTGGCATGCTGTACTGAGCAGAAATTGCTGGTCGTCAGGGTAGGGTGATGGATGAAACATAAGGTGCTGGGAAGAAACAAACGACTGCAATATTTATGAGATAGATGTATATGTATGGTATCCCAAGATGCATGTTTTTTAAGGAAATATAAATGATTTTATTGGGTTTACGTGTCAAGGGCTTGGTAGCAGGGGGCTGTCGGGGATGGCCTCTGTGAGAAGATTCCAGAAGCTGCCCCATGTTAGATAAGGACCAGCTTCAGCCAGCTCCAAAGGGGACCCGCCACTGCCCAGAGCCAAGGCAATAAGCGATGTTTTTTGTGCTTCTGTGCGAGCAGATTTAAGAAAGGGAAAAAAAACTGCTGTGTCACAGCAGCTGGGAGAGAGAGGAGTGAGAAAATGTGAGAGAACCAGCCATGCAGGCCCCAAGGCCAGTGCAGCAGGAGGGCAGGAGGTGCTCCAGGCACGCAGCAGCAGTTCCCCTGCGGCCTGTGGAGAGGCCCCTGGTGGAGCAGGCTGTCCCCCTGCAGCCCATGGGTCCCACACGGAGCAGATCTCCACGCTGCAGCCCGTGGAGGAGCCCCCGATGGAGCAGGTGGATGTGGCCTGGAGGAGGCTGCGGCCCATGGAGAGCCCCCGCAGGAGCAGGCCCCGGGCCGGAGCTGCAGCCCGTGGAGAGGAGCCCACGCAGGAGCAGAGGGTCTGGGGGGAGCTGCCGCCCGTGAGGGACCCGTGCTGGGGCAGTTTGCTCCTGGGGGATGGGCCCCATGGTATGGACCCATATTGAAGGATCCGTATTGTCTTTGGGCAGCCCCTGCAGGCTCAGTTCGGGCAGGACGGCATCCCACAGGAGGGACCCCACATGGAGCAGGGGCAGAGAGTGACCCTGAAGGAGCGGTGGAGACAAAGCGTTATAGACTGACCACAGCCCCCATTGCCCGTTCCCCTGTGGTGCTTGGGGGTAGGAGATAGAAGAAGGTGGATGGGGAGAAGGTGTTATTAGTTTGTTTTTAGTTTCTCGCTGCTCCAGCTTGTTAGTAATAGGTAATAAATTACATTAGTCTCCTTGTGCTGAGTCTGTTTTGCCCTTGACGATAATTGTTGAGTCATCTCCCTGTCCTTATTTCAACCCTCGAGCCCTTTTCATCATGTTTTCTCCCCTTTTCCCTTTGAGTAGGGGGAGTGAGAGCATGGTTGTGTTTTACCCAGCAGGGTAAAACCACCATGCTGATGAGGTTATTTGAGACAGAAAGCCCAGGCAAGCTCTGTGTATCCACCTGAAGAATCAGTCTGGGAGCAGAAAGGACTCCCTAGGGCCGGGAAGGGAAAGAGCAGCCAGTCTGGGGGTGGGGGTGGGCAGGGGGTCTTATCTTTTGGTGTCAGTGCTGGCTCATGCTCCAAGTGTTACCTTTATATAAACATCAAGACTGTGAGACTGGCTGGGAATGCTTTTTCTTCAGTGGAGTGAGATGAGGAGAAGGGCTTCCTCAGGAAGATCCTTCAATACTGCGTTTGCAATGAAAGAAAATCTGGATTACTCCTTGCTTGGAGGAAGTGAATAGGAGGTTGTTTCTTTACTTAGGCAACACTGTGAGGAGGCTGCTGTGTGAATAAGGCAGTCTCTGCAGTAACGTTTCACTAGGTATGTCTGTGGAGCAGTGCTCTGAGATGGATGGTATTTGGGGGTGCTGTCTTTAGCTTCTACAAGAAAGCCGAGGAGAGGCTCTTGATGGGCCTCTAGGAAGCTTCTGCAAATGCATTTGGTTGTTCTACCTTTTCACAACTTTGTTCCCAATTCTGCAGTCAGCTGATCCATCCTTAAGACAGATAAATGAAATGATCCTGCCTTACTCTCATCACTGATGCTTCATAGTCACATGTGATCTCAAACTGACTTGACAGGCCTTCTCAGAGCCACTTTGCAGTCCTGTGACTGGCATGACCTTAGGGCACTTACCAGCTTGGCCTTCCCTGGACTGGGAACAAGTGCTTTCTGCTCAGCTTTAAAGTTTGGGCACTTCAATGGAAGAGGGAGGGATGGGTTTCTTCACAGGTATGAACCAGCACCTGCCTGCAAGCAGGAGGGGGCAGAAGGAGAAGTACAGCAACGCGCACATACTTCTTGTGGTCACACTTACTTTCAGATATATCCCCGCAGTTAAGATTATCAGACAAACAGGAACACTCACACCAGGAATAAGGTCACCAAAACTCAGACTGCTACTTGGTTGTGGGTGACAGATGAGAAAATGTGAAGGTGAAAACTTCATATTTATTTTTGCACAGTTGTATTTGTTTCTTAGCAACTTGAATATTTCTTAGTCAAGCATTGCTGCAAGTTCATAAAATATACAGTGAGTGTATTTGTCTTTTTCTTTTCTGCCTAGTGAACTGTCATTACCAGTTGGCCGTTTCCATTTTGCCATCTAACACACCCTTCACATGAACGTTATGTTATGCTTGCTACATTAAGCAGCTGAGAAATTGTTAACAAACCATTTGAAAGATTTACACTTGTCATACTGAGATTGGGTCTATCAAAGTGATGTATATTCATTCGGAGGCTCTAAATCAAAATAATGGCTTCCTTCAGAATCATCTGTTACCTCTTTTTGTAGCAGAAGGAAGCAGAAGGACAGCCATGAGTATAAGTGGTTTCGGGGGGGAGATGTGACTTTGCAGTCAGAGGAACCAAAATTAACTGAGGCCCTGAAGGAGAAAAGCCGCCTCTAATGAAAGATCAGAGCAATCAAGACAACAGAGAGTGGGGTGTTACTGGTTGGTTGTGAATTCAGCAGGGAAAGGCAATGATCCTTTGATAAAACAATCCAATGTTGCGTGAAGGAGGTTCAATCAATAGCTGAAAAACTCTAATTAAAGGGAACAGAGGAACCGTGGGGGGGGGTGGGGGGGGGGGTGGGGGGAGCGGTAGTTCAGCAGAAATGTCTTGGTGATTATAGGCACACAAGCAAGTTAAGTGCTTGATTTAAGTATTAAACAGAATAGCACTGATAGATTTAAAAAATAATTTTTAATGCATTTGTAAACCATACATGAAATCTCAATCAGAAAATACAAAATGAGAGTAGAAGTTTACGAGACATTGATAGCAAGGTATACTCAAATTCCCAAAGTTTAAAAATGTGTACTTGTCCAACGTAAGGATTGTCTATAAAGATCTGTACAACAGTCCGAACCAGCAGCGTACTGAACAAACGCCAGCAGATAAATGCAGCTTCACAACAGTTGCATCCATGGGCAGCGGGAGAGGTATTGCAGCTCTACATACAGGAAAATTGGCAGAGAGAGGGCTGTGGAGCCAGAGCTAAAACTCAGGAGTACACGTGTTCAGGCACAGTACTGTTGCTCCATTTCTTTCCGTAATATTTATGCGCAAATGTTTTTTAACCTCGGCCTAATGGTTCCTTATTTACATTGCCACTGGGGTGTGCAGCAGGAACAGGAGCCAGCGGCACCCATGCTAGCTGGGGAACAGCTGCCCACCCTGTGCTGCTGCTTTCCTTGAACCCTCTGAGAAGCCTGTGAACACACCACCGCATTTACATGTATGAGGGACATAACATTACAGCTTAGAGCTCTGCAGTGTTTTGCACTGTACAGATATAGTGGCTCTCATCCATACCAGACAAGAGACACAGAGTTAGGTTTGGCCAGCGCGTTTCAGTGGCATTATGCTCAGCAATTGCAGTGGCCAACTTATGCATGTGATCTCTGCAGTGTAGTCCCTGGTACTGAGTTATACACCTAAGTCCCTACAGAAGTGGGTTGCCTTACAAGGAAAGGGGATTTGCAACAAGTGACGGTACAGTGGTGCTTTATCTGATGATTATTCTATGTGAAATGCATGAACACAGGGGAATGCTGTGACCAACACATACTAGGATCATACTCATGCATATTTGCTATCCCTGTGAATACTGAAAGGTTTCATGGTGAGCGGGATGACTTAAAATAGAGACAGGCCAGCTCTATGCTGACGCTACAGGCATTTGTTAATCCGGGAGCTGGAACATGTGGGTTCAAGTTTTCACAAGTGGAGGAGGGAGCCAAGCCCAAGTCACACGCTGGGGAAGTGCTCTCACCCCAGATGGTGAATGGCGTGAAAGAACAAGTACAATCCCCTCCTTCGTAGGTGCTGCTTTCAGAACAAAACCATTCACCTTTTCTTTTTGAAGAATCCAGAGCAAAAGGTGTGCGTTAGGCATGCTGCAGACATGTAATGAACCCTGAGGGAAATATACAGGAGAAGGCAGAGTTGGAGGAGAGGCATTTGGCTGGAGAAACGCATGAAGTCACCCATCTCTGACCTGAGTGGGGGACTCTGGCAGAGCTGGAGGAGCAGAACTGGAGCGGTTTCCACTGGTGGAAGTGTGGGAGCTTTGGAATGAACAGCAGGCTTTCAATCGAGGGAATACACAGCTGCTGGGAACAGGGGAGAGAGGGAAAGTCTTCCACCTTACCTCACAGTACTTTGATAATGGAGGAAATAGTACTTAAATATTCACCACATAGATAATTTATATATATATATATATGCAACTGTATTTTATGCTTGTAAATACTTTATTGATAGCAAAGTATTATGTTTTCCACCACAAATACTGGAAGCAGTGGGAACTTCTTTATTTATGCATGTGGGGAATGTGCATTGCAGTTGAGGAACCAAAGAAGTAACCAGTTCACGGACCACTTTGTGGTGTTTCACAGCTCACCAGGCAGCCAAGCACCAAAGGCTGTCTCAAAGGAGTTCAAAGGATCAATCCATAGGACAGTTTAGTCTAAGCAGCGTTGAGCTGCCTGAAGTCTTAGACTGGATGTGAAAATCCTCTGGTGGATTTGGCCCTAGGCAACTTACTTTGTGAGAAACTGAAGTCAGACTTCAAAATTCATGAGCCACTGTCAAAGACACTGGTGTCAAACACCATAATCTGTGCAGGTATCTATAGTTGGAGGTGAAGTCCCATTCAGGGAGCAAAGAGCATTCCTTGCTTTAAAATGGATAGCAAAGAGACGCTTGAAGTTAGCTCTCTCTTCTGCTCCTGGAAACATGATCCTTTTCACTGAACTTTTAATAGACTGACAGTCAAAAATCTTAAATATTGGACTATAAATGTTTAAGATCAAGCTCTCAGCTGACGTAATATCCTACAGAGAGATATTTGGACGGCACACTGTGTAACAGTAAGAGCTTTTGCTAAGGCAGAAATTCAGCAAGATCCTAATTACGTCTGTGCTGAGATTGGGTACCTGCTAGAGCTTCTCCATGGGGACAAAGAAATGTTATTTCTACTAAATAGAAGACAATTTGCTATAATCTGAAAATAACAGCATGAAAAGAGGGTCAGCGGGGTAAAATCAGTTCAGCTCATTTTATAGGGCACAGGGAAGAAAATAAAAGAATAAGAGAGACATACAAGAAGAAACAATCAGAGTCTGATTAGACAGGGGAAGGAAGGAAAATCGGTACAACATGGCATAACTTGCAAATTCCTGCATGTATACTCACCAGCTGGTATATTGTCTGCAGTTTTAGGCTGAGCAAGACTACTTATTTTTCATGGTAAAGCAATCATGATGCCCTGTACAATCATCAGCAAGGGGCTGCATTGATAGAAATTGATAAATTGCTATTAAATGAATAAAGTGAACCCTCCAGCAACAGCAATATGAAATTAAAGGCTGCATACCAGAGAGTGCATGTCACTGACTGTCTTAAATTTCTGCTAGCACTTGAAGGAAGCGCGAAGCACAATTTAAATCCCTACAGCAATTAATCAGTACATTCCCACCTCTCTTAGGTGAAAAACATCTGTCCTTGATTTTCTGTTTCCCCCAGGAGATTCAAAAAGAGAATCCACGAGCTGAAGATGGCTGGGCTGTGTTTGAGGAAATTAAAAGTATCTTGAAATCAAACTACCTGCTTTTCCATGTACACAGTGGTGGCAGACGACAGACTATTGCTAAAAAATGCTTAGTTTCTGATACAATTCTTTTTATTTAAGGATATAAAGAAATCTCTTCCTGCTACACCTGAAGTAACAATTGCTTAATTTAATTTATAAGCAAATCAAGTAATAAGGCTATCAAAAACTCCTATGCATTTTATCTTGAAATTTAGTTCAGTTCATTCATAGAGCATGTTCCTTCTCCTGTAAAACCCCTCACCATCAACCAAGGTCCTAACAGGGCTGCTACGTTCCACCACCACTATCAGCTTGCACTCCTACATTGCATGTTTTAGTGTTCAGATAGTTTGGCTGCTTCCAGCATCGTGTGATTTAGATGAGATGCCATTCAACAGAAAACACAGTCAGTCTGAGAAAGAGAAAACAAAAATGAAAGGGGAGAAAATCAATCTGGTTTGGTGCTAAAGCCCCACCCAGACTGTCAGGGAGCCTTCTTTGGGTCTTTTGAGTTTCTTTAGGCAGAAATGGTTTACTCTGTCTTCTACAGCATAGGACTGTTTTCACGTCTCATACAAAATTTCAAGATTTATTTATTATTCCCAGCTTTCCACCATGACAAAAGAAACCTGCGCTGTCCCTGCTCTGCCCAGCCCTGCCCTAAGACTTGAACCTGGGGAACCCCACCTCCAAGAGTATTTTGTGTGTTAGCATCTAGCACTGTGGCAGCCTGCCTGCTGATGAGGGTTGTCAGGTGCCATGATCCCACAAATTCCAAAATGTACTAAATGTAGGTCAGGACTTCATGATCCTAAAGGTCTTTTCCAGCCTGGATGATTCTATGATTTTAAATAAGCAGCTAGAGAGGAAAACATTGCATCGCCCATCATAAATATTACTTGAGATGGATCTCCTCTCGTGGCCAGGGACTACTGTTATTCTTCAGGAAAGAACTCTGTTGCAGAAAGAAAAAAGAAGATAAGAAATCACTTACGTGGAAATCGTGCATTTTGGGCCCTGAACAACACTCCTTAGATACAGCAAACTTCATATATGACATTTAACAGATTTATGCCATTTGAATAACTTCATTTGGAAGAATCGGGCTAATTTCAGTCATTCAGAGACTCATTTTCCTTTATTTGTGGCCACCTGCACAACTTGCTTTATTTCAATGAGCCATGTCCTCATCTGGATCTTAGTGAATGACTCATTTCTGTTTGATGCATTTATTTTGCATCTCATGTTTTGAAAACATGCATTTCATGGAACCTGTGTACAATGCTTCAGTTCTGTTCTGTTTGTTTTAAGAATGCAGCCCAAGCTAAAAATGGCATATTCCTGAAGGTTAAAAAAATGAAAATCATGGAATGTCACCTGAAAATCACAAAGTGTGGATTGCCAGGCTGGGCTGTGCAGAATATCAAATAGGAAGCAATTTGAGGATATTTACCTAAAATCATCCTTCTGCGATTAGGCTGGTGTAAGATTGGCTGAGAGAGTGAGTCATGAGCTAGGACAGCTTGCCTCTCTGAACACATCTGTGTTGTAGGACAACAGATCAGAAATACCACAGAATCACAGAATCACAGAATTCTAGGGGTTGGAAGGGACCTTGAGAGATCATTGGGTCAAACCTCCATCCAACGCAGGTTCCCTAGAGCAGGTTGCCCAGGTAGGCGTCCAGACGGGCCTTGAATATCTCCAGAGAAGGAGACTTCACAACCTCCCTGGGCAGCCTGTTCCAGTGCTCCGTCACCCTCACCGTGAAGAAGTTCTTTCGCATGTTGGTGTGGAACTTCCTGGGCTCCATTTTGTGGCCATTGCCCCTTGTCCTGTCCCCACAAACCACTGAAAAGAGGTTGGCTAAATCCCTCTGTCTCCCACACTTAAGATATTTGTAAACATTGATGAGATTCCCTCTCAGTCTTCTCTTCTCAAGGCTGAACAGGCCCAGGTCTCTCAGTCTTTCCTCACAGGGAAGATGCTCCAGGCCCCGTATCATCTTTGTTGCCCTCCGCTGGACTCTTTCCAGGAGATCCCCGTCTTTCTTGTACTGGGGCGCCCAGAACTGGACACAGTATTCCAGGTAAATACCTCGTGTTCTGGCATGGCAGCACCCACTGAACTGCACTCAGGTCCCAAGGGGGCTCGGAGAGGTGCACAGCAAGGCACATGATGCCAGAGCTATCAGCCTGTCAGGAGGCAAGGTGTGTTACCACACAAATGCCTGGCGGTGTGACCAGCCTTTCAAAACTGGTGAGCGGCTTTTGGTTACTGAACTAGAGAAATCTGGAAAGGTTCTTGATTTTCAAAATGTGTAGCAGTTTCACCTGAAGGCTGAGGCCTCTTTATGGGATTGTGAATCAGAGACACTTAAAATACTGGCCCCACTGAAGCACCAGACCCTAGGGGACTAACACTATGTAGCCTATTTTGAAAAACTTTGCTCTCACCCTGTTAGTGACGTGTAGTTTCAGTGCTCAGATGCATTTTCTTTCAAATTTTGAATGAAGTACATCAGAAATGCACATAGGTATTCAGCCCTTGAATTTCACCTCTAGCGCCTTTTCAGCTTTTAAGTTCTTTAAAACCGGAGTCACAATTTTAACCTTCAAGCAGTCCTCTGCGTTCAGATTTGTAGTAAAGATGAGAATAGTATTTATGTTGGCAAGATAAAACTACCTGCCCAGTTACTGGTTTTTATTGTTTGGGAGACACTGAAGAAATCCTGAAATTTGACCCACCCAGAGAATTAGGTGGCAAAGATAATCAGTAGCATGACCTTTTGCAAGCTGTTTCCTTATCAGGAGGATTAGCAGTGGTGATTTATCGGCTGGTGATTAACGAGAAATCTGTGCAATTCTCTGTGACTGCATCAGCTTCTGGGAGGAGAAGAAAGAACGAGAGCACAGAACTCCTGTTGGTTTTGCTGCACAGCACGGCTTTTACAGCACCACTTTTGGACTGATCCCAGGACGGCTCATTGTACAGCCTATTTAACTTATCTTTGTGGACTCAGAAAGCAACAAAATCAACACAAAGTCCTGGGATCCAGTGTAAACTCTATGTCATCCTTTCAGGCACATTTTCATGAGGTCAGCTTTACTTTTTTGGCTGATTCATCAAACCCTTTGTATTGGACTGGGAGCACTACACAAACATTAGATTCTTTCTTAGCTATTGGAAAATGGCAGTCCCGACATGCCTTATGGTAGCAATTTTCCTGGAAGAAAATTGGATTTGGATCTGAAATACTTTTCTTTCTCCCATCATCAGCCTTCAAGGACATGCCAAAATAAACATAATCTTGTTCTACTGTCTTTCATTTCTCCCGTCCCAGTAGGAAGAATGCCTGGAAGTATTTTAGGACTCTGTCAAATGGAAGCTGCTGCTGAGTTTGCCCAGCTTGGAGGTTAGTACTAACATGGAAGGTTTGCCAAGATGTAACAGGATTTTATTTTTGTAGTTTTGCAAGTGTTTTGGTAAGGCCAATAGGCCAAGAGAGAAACTGCTGATACCAGCATATAGTGGCCCTAATTCATACTGAACAATTGCTGTGAGAAAGGCTTCTTCAAAACTTTTGCAACGTTCTTTTCAGTCATTGAAGGATGATATCTGACAACACTGAAATACATAAATATTGGAATATACACCAGCTTTAGTGTCCAAGAATGATAAACAATCAAGAGCCTGACCCTTTGCAAGGTACTGCCTTATCTACAGGACTACCAACAGTGATAAACACTGGTAACATTTCTTTGGAAATATATTGCTCTGGAGCTGGCCTTTTAACCAGGTCACACCATATGTTTGCTGCCATTCCTAACAGGTTCAGAATCATATAAGAAAGACAAAAGTAGAGTAAATTGTGAGACACTAGATCTGGTTCCTCTTACAGCAAGGCAATCATACAATATGTGATGCTACAGTCAGCATTCCTGGTTCAAGAAATGCTTGGTTCTCCTCAGTGCTGCCTCTCTGACAGGTGGGATGTGTGGTCACGCTCTGGAAAGCCTTACTTCACCATCCCAACCTTGAACCAGAGGGCTAATTGCAAAAACAAAGCATGAATTTTCCTCTCCGTATTAAAAAACTAAATTGATCCTTCAACTTCTCACTACCAGCAGATATCATGTACTCCCACCAGGACACACCTTGCAGCTGGTAAACTTTTTCTCCAATGGCTTAACTGCTTCCCTTTTTTTAAACTAGTTTCCTCTACCACTGATGAGACTTTATCTCCAATTTCTTGCACTCCTCCCTCTCTTTCTTCCTGCAGTTTCAAAACATTTTTTGCCAAGGTCCCTTATGCCGTGCTTCTTGCTAGTTCTTGTTTTCTATCCTCCCACCCTATATGCACGAGCACAGACTTCACCTTCCCCTGCGATTTGTGGCATGTTGGATCTTATACCAGAGCTACCAAAACAAGCTGCTCCTCCTGCTTCAAATTTTCCCTCTTCCAGGGAAAACCACACTTTGGAGTGGGGTATCGGTCCTTACGAACAATCACAATCATGTGAGCTCTCTCTCTTCCCACTTCCAGATCTGTAATGCTCCCACTTGCACAAAACACTGCCTTCACGAACAACAGTGGATGTGACGAGCCCAGGCACGCAGAACCCAGTGGTATCGCTCACCTGCCAGCTCCCTGCAGAGCCCCCACCAGGGCAATGCCTTAGAACAGGCAGAAGGTCCCGGGGCTGTTATAATGGAGCAAAGTGCGTGGAGTTGGTGGAGATAAGGCAATGGGGCTACGGGGTAAGGAAAGAGAAGTCAGAAGATCCAAACAGAGCGCAGATTTGACAATTTTTTCCAAGAAAAGATTAGGAAGTAAAAACAGAACTACAATCTCCCTCACAAATTATACAGTGGAATAAGGGGGGAAAAAATACTAGCACCTGGTTGATGTGTTAAGAACCTTCCCGTCTTGCAGATGGTTTGCTCTCTTTGCTCCATTAGCATTAGAAATAGAACGCAAGGAAAAAACTTTTAGTACTAATTCCTGTTGGACTGAAGCAGGTGAATTTGAAGTGTCAAGACTTGGCTAAACGTAGATAAAATGTGAATTACTCCTCCTTCAACTTCAAGAACAGGCAAGTAGCTGTGTGAAATTCTGATAAAACTCTGATGCACCTAGTGTTCTCCCTTAAGATATAATTGCCACACAAGTTCAGAAATAATCTCACACGTTTACTTATAAATGAACACGTGAATAGCACTACTGGTGACTAACACACTGAGCTGCTTTTCAAACTTTACCTTGCACACCACCAAATTTATAGGAGTTAACAACACTAGATAAAAATCTAGGCTGACTGATAGAGACTCTCAGCTGTTTTTTTTTGTTTGTTTTGAAGTCCATTTAAATCCTTCAGGAGCGCCTGTTACGTACTGAAAACGTACTGCTCTAGATCACTGCTCCACATTCTGTAGCTTTTGGAGAAAGATTCTAGTACAGGGAAATTACAGCAGTGACATTTCACTACTGCAGAGCACCAAGCTTTCTCTAACCCTCTTAATGCTGTGTGTACTACTGTGGAGATGGTGGCTTTAGATCCTCAGTATGGAAATTTCTTGTAAATTTGATCCAGCAAGCTCCTCCTCTAAGCAAGGTTCATCAACTCAGTCCTGAATTGTAATAGCTGTACTTCCAGCTTCAGCAGAATGGAATACATTTGCATTGTATTGCAATTGCATGATGCTTCAGCTAGAATGGGTGGGGGATAGTCACAGGAAATATGTCTTAGGCATGCAGCTTAGCTTATTTGAATTTAACTTATTTGTCTTCTGAGAACATCTGTTTGTCTACTAACTGCATTGGGAATGCAAGATCCTAAAATCTATGTGCTCTGAGCCATACCTTATTGTAGATCTGGTACAGCCACTGTGTATATCATTTGCTGTTAATGAACTAAAACCCAGTGCTTTTATATGTTTTTTTTTTTAACAGAAAGGATGCAAGAAAATTGAAAAAAATACTAATGAAGTGCTCTTGTATGATACATATTCCAGAACTAGATAGTATTATTACACTAATTAATACCACTTAGCAGAACAGTCACACTGGCTTTTAGATTCCTACATGAGAGCGAACCCATATGGCACACTGACTCAAAGACACAAAACTGGCTGCAACACCACTTTTGGTATGCCAGTGTTGTGTATGCAGAAAAAACAGCTCAGCCAAACACACAGAAGATAATAGCATGTACTCATTTCTCATGTACAAGAACAATAACAGATCCCTTTCACTACGTTTAATGAAAACTGTCATAAACATGCAATATTGCATTTCTGTCATCTTTTGGAGCAGATAGGTTTCAGCAGAGTTTTAGAAATCAGATAAGCCACATGCACGTTCATGTTGAAGGCCAAGTGTTCAGGACGTGCAGCTGTAACTGCAGGTAATGAGTGCTCCCTCAGCAGAGCTTCGGAAAGGTATGTCCTAAAACTACACGGAAATGAAAGACATTTTGATATCTGAAATTAAAGGGGAAATACATTGCGAGGTAATATTTCAAAGAAAGAGTTCTCTGTTTTTACCTTGAAATATACATTTTTATTCCACAGTGTTTAATTAGCTTTATGACCACTTTCTTGGAAATGAAACATGTCAATTAAGTAAACAGTTCACATTTTCAAAACCAACACCTACCAGAAGATACCTTACTGATTGTGCTAAACCTGGTAATTTTGTTATAACAATACGTTTTTTTCAGCATTCGTAATACATTATTCTGTTCAACACAGCTTTCCTTCTTATCTTTTCCTCAGAAACAACTGTTGTTCTCACGTTGGATTTTTAACAAGTTCACATGCTCAAAGATATTTTCCTAAAGAAATTTACCACGTTACACATCAGCACAGAAATTGTAAAAATAGACATACAATTGCTGCCACCCTTACAGGCTACCATCCCTCTACATTAACATTCTCTCTGGAAATTGTTACGGATGGAGGGCCAAACATAGCTCCGGGCTAAGCTAGCCCAACTCTGTTGACTTCAAAAGGAATGCACCTGCCTCGTGAGGTT
Source organism: Cygnus atratus (assembly GCF_013377495.2). Taxonomy (NCBI): domain Eukaryota; kingdom Metazoa; phylum Chordata; class Aves; order Anseriformes; family Anatidae; genus Cygnus; species Cygnus atratus. Next base: position 35,830,377 of record NC_066362.1, on the reverse strand, counting down.
TCTTTTTTTGAATAAAAGCTTCCTCAGAAAGTTAATGGAAATTAAGCTTTCAATCTGTTCTAGATTTTTAAAAGGGAATTTTATCCTTTATCACTGGGCAGAAATGAATTTTCCAAAGTATTAATGAATTTCTGTCTCATCCATGCTTTGAAGTTTTGATACCACTCTATAAGCTTTATTCTCCTTTGAATCTTTTCTTGTAAGCTCATTTTTTTTTCTTTTTCTAGAACAGCAGGAAGCTCTTTCCAGTTTTTAATAAAGATAAATGGAGCCCCCATGGTTTTTAATAATTGTAATGGAGCACTGTGGTACATTGATGAATTTCCGCAATCACCAGGTGTCATTACATCTTCTATAACAGGCAGGGATCCATACGAACAAGCTTCGTAAATCCTATAGCATTCTGTATTTATTCCCACTGGGCACAACGTCAGATCACTCTGCAGCAAGGCATCCTGATAGTTTTTGAAACTTTCATTTGTTTCTTGAGGCTGCCACCTAGGAAAGTAAAGGGGTTGAACATTAATATTTTTCCCATACTCATTACAATGAAAAGTAGGGATATGCTTTCATTTCAGTTATTTATAAAATCAGAAGTGTTGTGAACGTAAAAAATTCCTATTATACATACAATTAATAGGCTTTTACTTTTTACTTAACTATACTTAAAGAGTCTTCTAAAAATTTTATTGAAAATGTCACTGTTAAAAACAGATTGCAACACAATTTAGGTAAAGTCCTTTTAGGAAATTATTAATATTTAGAACTGTAAGAAGCAAATTAAAACTCTGTTTTACATATTATGCGTGACTCGGATGATGCATATCTTCACAGCAGACATACAGGGAAACACTTGATGAACTTCCCAATGAATTTTTTTTGGTCTTAAATACTTCAAATCAGTAGAGGCTTGCTTTTTACATCCTTCTGCTCTAGCATGTAAAGCAGTCTGTTAACTGTCAGTCTGCCTGGAGTGCCTCAGAATGTCTGTGAGGTAAGGGTTTATGCCACAGACACTGTTCATCTCCTGAGGCTCTTCATCAGGGTAGCAGAGGTTTTCCTAAGCACTGCTGTGCCTACTATCAATCATTTTACAGGTGTTGCTTGGCAAAATTAAGAAAAACTATCAGAACCCTATTCCTGTTACTCAAGACATCTGCTCTACCTATTTGGAGCAAAAAAGAGCAATATTGTTCAGATTAAATCACCCTTGCATGGAACACAAAATATAGCTGCCTTTTTCTTCTGGTAAGATATTAACACATACAAGGTGCAAGACACGTATTTCTTCTCCTATCATAATCAAATATATGTAAGGAAAAAAAAAGAGATGGTCTTCCTACGCAGTATACATTGATCTTCCTAGTATTTTAAAATATTCTTTATTTAAAATATTTCAGCAGAAAGGTTGTAATGATATGAAGCCTTATACAAAGAATCCTGACAATGTTCTCTCTCTTTCTTTATTATTATTACTTTTAATTATGACTGGTTACCTTTAATTGCACTGTTTCTTAAAATTCAAGAAAGGATTGTTAATAATGAATGAACTAAGCAAAAATGTCAGAGTATTTTCATGAAGTAAATCAGAGTCTTACTGTTCTCTGGCTGCAATCCAGCAAAGCTTATCAAGTCCATCCTGCTTCAGTATTTCCATTAGAGTTTCCCTCGAAGAGTTCTTATAAACTGTTCCTAGGAAATTACATAGATATGACCTTGGATCGTGTAGCATTGACCAGCTGGGTTCTACAACCGGAAAATTTCTGTAGCTGTAAAAACAATGTACACATTAGATAATGGCATGTTTTATGTCAAGAGAAAATACATTTTGCACTATTTCATGTTTGCCATAGAAGATTCTAAGACTAAAAACACCTGTTTGTTACCAATCTGTATCTATAAGCAAACCAGTGCAAGTCCTGTCCTAAAAGTTGATCTTCATTCCCTCTGTTCCAACCACTCTCTTCTCGATGTCTCTGAAGACTTCTGTTCTGTCTTGACATCAAAGAAATTACATATGCATGCTATAAACATCCTTCAGAGACACGCTTTTCTGAAACCCTCTGTTCTGGATGCAACCACTAGTTTTGACTGAAAAGGCCAGAATAATGGCAATTATGGAGTCGAAGTCTCAGTTACCTGAATCTCTGGGCATGCTCATCAGCTGAAATACAGTGGCAACCTCTCAAAAGGAAAAATGTCACTGTGACCTGGTTGCATTCATTAATCTTCGGCTACTAAACAGCTTGCTGTACAAGCTATTCAACTTTGCTTTTAGGACTCAACAACACCAGTGCAAAATCCTGGGATTCAATGTGAGCTATACGTTATCTTTTTAGACACATTTTCATTATGTCAAGTTGTTTGTTTTTTTTTTTTGACTGATTTTTCAAATCTTATGTCAGGAATTTTGGTCAGCTAGTGAAAAACTGCTTCAGCAGAAGGGTTGGCACTAACTTTTTCATTAAATAAAGTTAGTTTTATTTTATATTTTTGGAACAGATGAATGGTAAAAAGTCCTTTTTTTCTGCTCCTTAACATTCTCAAATTAAGATGGAGATTCCTTCCAATGTCATTATTTTAGAGGGATCACTGTTCTTTACTTCCCTGTTATTTCTTTTTTTTGGAATAAAAAATACACCCTGATACCAACTCCTTATTGTTTTCAGAGGTGTTCTCTTTTTTATTTCACAGATATTTCTTAATTGTCATTAATAGTTCTGAACGCATACTCACTTTTCTGACCATCCCATATTTCTAATGAACAACTGTTTCCTAGTTCTTCTACCTGAGGAATGTTAATTTACCTACTCTCAGAGAACCGTTTTTTTCATTCCAAATATTTTTGCAGCATCCTACATCTTTCTTTTCCCTCTTCCCTTGGAAAATTTGGCCCATTTGCATAACTTTAACAATTTTTGCAACTGTTTGTGTACAAAGGGCAAAGCCCCATTCTGATACCTGATCTATCTTACCCCATCCAGCTTTGCACCTGAGTTTATTACTCTAACTGTTGTTCCTTTTTCTTCTCTATCCTCTTAATCTTGGCATCTCAAAACTCGACTTCTTTTTGCTTATGAAATCCCAACCAACTGGAGAGAACGCCATCAATTCTCTGACACTATCAAGAATTCAGATTTACTATATTTCAATGGCACTGCGAGCACGTTCAACTATGTATAAAACTCCATACAATTTGCAGACTGCAGACTACAGGATACTAAATTCAAATACAACACAAGCTATGAAAATAATCCCAAATTCTTTTCTTCTTGTATTACCACAGTAAGTAGCCAAAACTGTATTAACTCTGTTAATATGGAGTAAACAAGGAAGGAATGCAGCTAACCGAACCAAACAGGTATCTACTCCACATAAACAGTCTGAGCACTAAGTATAACAAAAAGGTTTTGTGAGTAAGCAGTTAAGCCAGTTTATGCTACTGTGATACTGGCGTGTACTAATCCCAAATGGGAGGCGTCCAATTTCCTTTTGAGAGCCAAAGCAGGGGTTAAAAAAAGTACTGCCAGTACCACCGCTTTCCTGTCCTAAACAAGCAGTAGTTGGAACCTTTTTACATAAATACCTTTTAAATCCTCATGCACATATTACATCAGCAGTTACAATAAATCTCAAGAGCAAATCTACTGAAGAAATAGTCAAACCTAAAACCCCACTAGACACAGGTTCCTTTTTTTTTTTTAAAAGCTCTCTAAATCCTAGCCTTCTTTTTCTATGTTATTATTTTAATTGTTAAATCTAATTTCCAAAGATTCCACTGCTTCATTTAGAAAAACATTACTAGGACCGAGTTCTACAATTTACTTAATCGTTTTGAGAACCAGCAGTAACATTCAGATGTATTTTCCATACCTCACATATAACAATTAAGTTTAAATTGTAATTTTTGTCTACAGCACTTACGTAGCTACTCCTAAAGGCCACTGGAAAATATCTTCTTCATTTACCAATGTATAGTCATATGTTACAAAGAGCAGATTTACAAATCCTCCGTGTCTTTTCAGGTATGGTTGAATCCATTCATTGTTGCACTGCTCATTTCCAAGCAGCACAACAGCTACATGCTGTATCTTGTGAGTCTGGATTAACGTTTGCGCGTAATGCAACCACTGAGTGGCGTAAGTGATCTTTGCTTTTTCTCTTCCATTCAGAACTAGCACAACATTTTCAGCTTCAACTGAGAAGTAGCCAGGAACTACAGACGGACCAGTGATGAAGCTGTGAAAACCAAAAAACAAACAGTAAACAACCTTAAGACAAATTATTGACCTTAATCCTCTACACATCCTTACAACACTCCAGAGATATTTTTCTTCAATAAACTAAATGCAATATACTGTGAAGTACCTATGCAACTGTAACCGTTTCTGTTGTTAAATATAGCTATAACACAGAAATAAAGTTGCCTTCGGCTTCATTCAGGAAAAAAAAAAGAATTAGACTTAAATGTAAATAAGGTATTTTGTAAATAAATCAAATACTATCATGTTGAAACATAAAAATGTCAGTAAACTAATCAACCTAAAAAAAACCACCCTGCTTTGATGATCGCTTAAGGTCAAACTTTTTATTCATGCCAGTAATAACCAATTAATACTGCATTAGAACAAGAAGAGATGATCTCCCCCAGATTTATAAGAGTCTACTAAAAAGGTGTCTAAATGAGGAACAGTTGGCTGGTCTGGTGTTTTATTTTTCTCTGAAATTTTGGTCATGCTAAGGTTAGACTAAAGAAGAGATGGCATCATCTGATATTCAGTAAAATCTGTAACATGAGAGGCAGGTACCTCACGGTAAACTTACGATGCTTGTATGACCCAGGACGAATTTCAGGCTTTGATAAAAGTTTTGTAGCACAGACATTTTTAGGTATCCAATTGCACGTTGCGATCTATCACAATATATTTAACAAAGGAATTTCAATCGTAGTAAAATCAGTACATCACTGGTAATTTACAAGTATCTGAAGTACAAGTACATAAACAGCCTTTTATGAACTGCCACTAAGCAAACCAGTGTTTGCCAGCTCTTGCTCTTCAGTTAATTGCTGTTTTAACAGACTATTGACTGAACTCAAAGGATTAGTGATTACACACCTTGGGAAAGAGTGGAGGAGAAAAAAAAAAAACAAAAACTATTTTTTTTCCCTCAGGAATCAATGAAGTGTTTACTCTTCTAGGTCTTCAGCATTACTACATTTTTTTTCAACTACCAGTTGTACTTAATTTAGAATAAGTGAATTTTAATTAATTGAGAATGAGCATGAAACGCTGAGACTGACCGCTAGTTTCAGTTCAAATGTGTTTTGTGAGAAGAAGAAAATTCACATCAAAAGCCATAAAAGCTACTCCAGTGAGGATATCTGAAACTGACCTTCGGCAAGCATATTCTAAACCTCAGTTAGGCTGTCACGGTGCTGCCTCAGTGGGAGCGGCACATCTTGGAGCCAAGATTCAGGAGACACACAACTTGGTATTAAGACTTTTCACAGATTTTCACAGGCCAATACTTAAATCTAAACATACAGTGACAAAAGACTTTGTAGGGCACAAGGACAGTGACATCCTCATCACTGAGATTCACAAGACTGAACATCAAAATGCCTAAAATAGCGAGAAGGATATGAAGTTGCCTCAATGACCACCTTGTAAAAGAGCCCTGGGGGAAATGGGTTCTGTCTATGGACACAGTGCTGTAAGGCTACGAACTTTACAGGAGTAACAGGATGAAGAGGGGGGGAAGCAATGGTCTGTGTGTACGAAAACGTGAAGTTTAGCAGCATGAAACTGTACTGGAGGGGGAACACTATGAAAATCCCATACTGTAGTAAAAAAACACGGTACTAAGGTTGTGGTATTAACTCCCAGTCAGAATACAATAGTGACTGCGAAATGTAAGGGAGATTACAGAAGTTACAAAATGAAGACATGCAGTAGCACTAGGAGAGTCTCACTATTCACATACAGGCTATCTCTGGTGATACATGGAGATGACATTTTTTACTCAATAAATTAATAGAAAAGTTAGGAAGACTGTCAAAAGGTGAAGGCCACCACTGAAAACAATAAAAAACTAGCCCAAACAAGCAGGACAGCAAAGCTCATAAAATACTGCAGATGAAATGTAAACAGAAGATGAAGGCTAAACAGCAATTTGAAGAGCACCTTGTAAAAGTTTGTTCTGGCTGACTGGTGAAGGTTCTTTAAATATATGAAAAATATATCAAAAAGGCAACTACGGAACTGGTGGGAACACTTAAGGTAATGGTTTGAAAATGATACTCAGGGATGACAAAGCCACAGCAGAGAAGATTCCCACACCGGTATTATCTGAAGCAAGAAATACAAAGGTAAACAAACACATGAAATATTGCATCAAATGAAGAACTTGGACCTGGATGGTTTTCACTTGAGAGTTCTGAAGAAACTCAAACATGAAATTGCAGAACTGCTTGGCAAAAGCATGCATAGCAGTCATTATGAAGAGACACCATGCCTAACAAAAAGCAGGTTTCTCAGCATCGCTCCTACAAAAACATCCGGAGAGGACTCCAGGAGCTACAGACCAGGCAGTATGACTTCCCTCTCTGGAAGAATCTATAATAAAGACTAAGATCACTGGATCTTATCAGAAGGTAAGATCACTGACTGCACACACAGATAAACACTGCTGTAAACATAGCTCCTATAGAGCCTGTCTAACTAATCCAATGGAGATCCGTGAGTGTGTCAGGAAGAATACAGATAAAGGGAATCCAGTAGAAATAGCGTATTTGGATTTTCAAAAAAAATTCAACGAAGGCTATTAAGGAAACTAAATTGCCACAAGCTATCCTTTGGGAAATCATATGGAAGGTAAAGATGTCTTTCCTCGTTAGTTTTGTTGACCAGTATGCTTTCATTCAGGTACCTGCACTGAATGGCTGCGGTTTGCACAAAGAGTACAGGAGAATGGGGCAGAAGAAAACTGTTGAACAACCAAGTCTATCAGGGACCGGGGAAAAGCAGCTCCGAATGTTAAAATAAAGAGGGTTGTGACTCTCAACGGAACAAAAATTTAGGAATGCTTTTACTTAATGCTAAGTTTGACACTTTATTCTCTACAAATATCCTGCTGGATGACAAGAGAGAGAAGGATGTGAATCGCTTCAGGCCAAGGAAGCTCTTTTCCTGCTTCTTGGAGGAATATGCCAACACATCACTAAAATTCACAGCTCAGCAGCTCCTTCTTCACCTGTGTTTTTATGTAAATGTCCCTGAAGCTCATGTAGAAGTTGACACATTCAGTATCCCTTCAGGCAACTTCTAGAGTAAAAACTTAAAGCCACCAAAACGTGCATTCTCCACCATAAAGGTATGCACTGGGCTTATTCATGCAAGTGTGTTCAAGTGCTATTTTGGCATTTCTGTGTCTTCAGATTTGATGTTCTTTAAAAACCTTCATGTGAGCTCTACATTTTAACAATCATTAGACTTACCACAAAACTGCACAGCAGCACATATTCTCCAAATGTGTCATGTCACCTCCACTAGCTCCCTCTAGCCTCATCTAGTAATCAAATGGAGATAATTTACCTCAGCCAGACAATAAAGAAGTCAACAATTCCAGAAAATATTTTTATGAGTGAGCAGCCAAAATCATACTAATTTGTCCTCACAAAAAGCTACAGACTATCATTTCCAATTTGACTAAAATGTAGAACTTCAGCTATTTCATTTCAGAATCCCAATCGTTAAAATCACAGTTATATTTACATATTTGCTGTAATTTTCATAAGAAGTTCTTACTAGCCTGTCAAATATTAACTGCTACTATATTGGTACCTGATATAAACTTTTTGTTTTCATAGGATTTAATGTTCAAGTTGAAGTTAAAATAAAGGCTATTATCCCCAATTCCTCTAAATATAACAAGAAGATATTTATATGCCAATATGGAAGTCTTTCTTTGGAAGACGCACACACACAGAGGAACCATGTGAGGTTATTATTCATCTGAAACAGGCAGACCAGAGAGAAAATATCCATAATCAGTCAAGTGATGGTCTCAGTTACACGCAGCAAATTATTTCTTAACATGAAAGGCAAGGTCTTGAAAAATATCCTTGTGTGCATACCAAGAAGACAATGTATATGATAGAATGTCAATGATTTATATTGGCTTTGAGATTTTATATCTAGGAAAAAAAAAAAAGAGGAGTCTCCTCCCAACAAGAAAACACTACAGGCTTTGCTCCCTACTGAAAAAAGGTATTATCATATTCTTTCTCTGAGTCTGTGAATGGAAAGATCTCTTGATCATGATCTCCATCACGGAGATTACTAAGGGTGCAGTAGCACCATTCATAGTTGATTCCATAATCTTGTAGTATTAGACCATATCTGCAGACAAGGAAAATAGCTATAAAAAAAAGTGTGATTTCATGTATTTCCTCTTATATAAGATTGACTTTTTGAGAATTGCTGTGTTTAAATCACACCTACACATCCTCCTAGAAGACTTTTTAAATACTTATAAACTGGATGTTGGTACTATTGAAGAAATTCTACAACTTGTACCATGTACATGGTCAGATAAACTGAAAAACAATTCAGAGTGATAAAAACTTTTGTGGTCACTTAATAAAAGCTTTCAATTCACAATCATGTTTATCCCTTGTCTTATTGTGTGAAGAAAAAACACCCTTCTGAAGCAAAACATTTTTCAAAAGTTAAATTCACTCTAGTGTGGCATTTATGACTCTAGTGTGGCATTTATGACTCTAGTGTGGCATTTATGCTTTGAAAAGAAAACTTTTTAAGAGATGGGTCCTTGTGCCAGTGACTAAATGTTGTAGGCAAGCTACTATGGCAGACTAGCAAACTGGCCAAATAGATGAAAAATCCTTCAGCTTTCACATATCTTTAGAGTAAACCTTCAAAAATGGTATTGAATAGGACCTTAGAGAAAAGTTTCATATAATTCACTAAAAAATATTAAATGCTTGAATATAGCCTTAAAATATGCATGATCACAGATCAAAATCTATTTTTAAACCAAACCATGTTTTGTTTGCTTTAAACATCTTCCTTTACAAATAAAATTTCTCTTTGCAAATCAAGTGGTTAACCAGATTGGTAGGTCTAGAAGGTTGTTTTTGTTATAAATAGAAACAAATTGTGTTTCTGATACAATCCTATTTATGAATGAATGAGTAAAGTCCCTTTTCCCTAAATACAATATAAACCAAATAGCAGGAGGAATTTTCTTACCTCACAACTCTTTTCAGCTTCTTTCAGTCAACTACCAGCCCAAAGTCCCAGTTCTTAGCCTTTTCTCAGGGCTGTTTTCTCCCCACTTATGAGACCCTTTGGCTGCCCTTCTTTGCAGTATTGTGAGTCTTTTCACAGTTCTTGACACAGACACAGTATTTGACACAGATCTTTGCAAAACAGCTGACGGAACTGCTTCATAGCTTTTGATTTTTAATAGCAATGTGTTTGCACTAAAATTTGCTGTTTTTATCAAGTATGTTTTTCCATTAATGTAACCATTTCTTGTGATAATATTAAAGGAGAAGTTGTGTGCATACTTCTCTGTTATCAAAACACTACAAAATTAAAGCATTTGCAACTGGTATTAAAATACTTGCAACTCTGATAGACAGAATAATGCACCGGTGCATCTTATCATGCTCTTTAACAAACTATGCATTGGAAAGCTGAATTTAGCACATGTAAAGTCAACTTCACAAAGCTAGTACCTGAAGTATGTTTTTCCTGCCTTTTGGCTTCCTTGTCTCCATGGTGCAGTCACATCAGCTGGCTCAAGATGCCCTTCAAAAATATGTTGCCAAAGGTAAAGACCTACATAAATGATGAAAATACGATGGTCAATTTGAATGCACATATTTTGCCTACTCTACACTACCAACAAGACAAAAAAAATTGCATAAGAAATGTCAAAGCTTCCTATATAATACAGACATTGCCCCCCCAACTTCTATATGACTTAGTAATTAAGATGAATTTTTCAAACATCAAGTAATTTGAAAAGATTCTTTGGCTGCCAAAACATCAGTAGATGAAGATATACCACACTATCACTTCTGCCAACATCTCTTTCTGGTACAGTTAACACGTAAAAATTAACAAATATTAATCTCCATTTTAAGGACAACCATACTTTTCTTAAGCTATAGTGAAATACACCAAATTTTATGACAGAATACCAATGTGTTCTGCAACACTACATAAAAGTTCAACTTAAACTGGAAATTTTGCATTTCTAAAAAAGCTGTAATACAAACAACGAGATGTCTTCAGCAGTAGCTAAAAATCTTAAGAGGACCTTGGCCCCCAGTTTATGTAGAGAGGTCTCTCATTGTCTTCTACAACAGAACATTTTTCAAGTTCATCAGTGGTTATACTAGTACAGTACACAGAATGCCTTATTTCTCACTTACAATGCTTTAGTTCATAAAGTATATATGTGACAATTATTCTGTTTTAACCAAATAAGATGCCTGTTTATGTGTTGCATTGTAAACTAGACTGGCTTTAAAAAGCAACTGTGTCTCTTTACCATTTGTGTGACTTTCCCTTGATAGAAATGAAAAACAGCTCCCAAAAGAACTGATACAAAGAAACTGGTATCTAACTATTCTTATGTTGGCATTAACATATTTTTGAGTAACAGCTTCTACTTCCTTAATACTTTTCATTTATAGATGTCCGCATTATTTTAATCATATACATACATTAGAGTCAACTAAAGAAGAAAAAGGCAAAGTGATTTATCAGAAGAGTTGTGATTTGTAGGCCTAGATTACATCTGCTTACCAATTGCTGCTTTTCCCCAAATCTGCACTCTAAGATTGGTTTGTTCTAGGTGAGATCTTGCATTTTTTATCATCTTAATATTATTTTCGTATCTCTGTTGAGAAGCAATCTGTTCATTTTTCTCATCAGCTTCCCAGGGATTCCACTCTTCGTTTCCCAAAGAAACATGATCTATATCTAGGAAATACAAAAAGAGAATTTATATAAAAACTCTACGCTTACAAATTTAGCAAATTTACAATTTTTCTGGTCAGTACTGAATTTCAAATATTCTCTTAGTCAGTATAACATAGTTCATATGAAAAATCGTTTAAAATATGTTTATGTTAATGACGGAGCTCTATACACGCTAAATGAACCAACCGACACGCAGAAAAACAAATGAGATGTGACCTTTATTAGGAAGTATACAAACTGCTTGATAGACAGGGGTCTAAAGGCAGAATTGTGGAATGTCCTTCCCTGATAGGTTTAGGTTTCCCTTCCCTTCCCTTCCCTTCCCTTCCCTTCCCTTCCCCCCAAGGTGGCGCCCTGCGCGCCCGGAAGACCGACAAAATGGCGGCTGCCAGCGCAGGCCCGGGGAGGGGCTGTTCAGCCCCGCTCTCCGCTCAGCTCCCGGCGCTGCCCGGGCTCCCCCCGTTAGGGCCCGTCGGGCTCCGCCAGGCCCCGTCGGAGCGATGCCGGCCCCGCGGCCGTGCCGCTGGTGCCGGGCAGGCCCGCGCCGGGCGGCTCGGAGCGGCTGCGGGGGGCGGCCGCCGCTCTCACCTCGCGGGCCGCGGCGGTCCCTGTGCGGCGGGCGGACGGCGGCCGTGCGGCGGGGCCGGAGGAAGACGGTGTAGGCCGCGTAGAGGGAGAAGAGGCCGTAGGCGAGGAGCAAGGCGGAGCACAGCCGCTTGCGAGCGCCCCGCATCCCGCCCGGCGCGGGCGGAGGGCGCGGCGGGAGGGGCTGCGGCCGCGGCTCTGTGCCGCCCGCTGCCGGGCACCGGGCCGCGTCCCCTGGCGAAGAGGTTTAGAGGTGGCCCCCGCCATCGGGCTCAGCAGGCAGCCCTGAGGCGTCCCGGCACCATCTTCTCGCCCCGTTCCTCACGAGGGGAGGCCGGGCCATGGCCGAGTCCTGCGGGCTGCGGCTGCTGCCCCACAGGCGAGGCGCTGCAGCTGCTGCGGTGTGCTCTCCTCCTCCCCCCGAGGGCTTCAGGAGGCAAAAATGAGAAAGGAAGGAATTTTTGACTAAGCATCAGTCCTCTAAAGCTAGATGCTACAATATTTGTAAAGCCACTACCAGGCTATTTTTGAACAGCATGATCCTAATGATAGCCAAAGCATAGTGCCCTTCACCTACCCTGAGCATGGACTGCTACAGCCTGATTATAATGCAACCTTGCAGCCTGTTCTGGATCTAGGCATTTTTCTTCTTTTTATTTATTTATTTGTTTGTTTGTTTATTTATCCTTACAAACACTAAACTTTGCTCTAACTCTGACCTAAAACTTGTTGAATGGACCTCTGCTTGCTCCCAAACAAAATGTACCTGGTTGTCTTAGTAGACCTTCTGAGACAGGTTTACAGTCAGCCCACTGCCAAGTCTTCAATCTAATGTAATGACCTACACACTCACAGAACTAAGAAACGTATCCTGATGACCAACAGTGGTAGCTATGATTCCTTTATTCTGGTATCCTGTTCTGATGGTTTGTGTCAGCTTGACTCATTTTTTTCTAGCCCAGCTCCTAGCCCTGAATTTAACCCTGCGTAATTCTGCCCATTTAAAACCTGCATATAATGCATTTATCAAGACTGGTGGTAATCTGTTGCCGAAGTGAAGGTCACTAGGCTTGCTCCCTGTTAGGCATCGTGGCCACTTTCCTTTCATTATAGTGATTTGTAATTTTATTGGAAAAGTACACCAGATAAATGCTTTCAAAATGATGACTGAGTTTTTCTCTTGCCTCCTGCTGCGTGAATACACAGTGAAGTGGCATAGTCACAAACTTTGAGAAGACCAGGGACATGGAATCTATAGTGATTGATATTAAAATAAACTATCTTCAACTTTAACTGCAGCCTGTTTTCTAGACTGTATCAGTAACTGGATTCATGTGCTCAGCTGCAAAACTTCATAGGAAACCCTTGTGCAAAGAGTTTACTATTTAATTTAAAACAGAATACAGTAATAAAAGTATGCTAAACAGTAGAAACAAAAGGGAAGAAGAGAACAATAGAAATGAATTAAGAAGGACTTAAAACAGTCTTACAGCAACTGTAGTAGACTGTGGCCTCAGAGTAAATGACAATGTTTGATCACTTGGAAAGAAAATCAAATGCAGAAAATATAGCGAAAATAGCTGTGAGAAGGAACAGCATATACTTCATGAGCATAAAATTTTAATCTTATATTTCCTACCTATATTAATTCATTTTACATTTTGCAAGTTGCATTTGTTCATTTCATGGGCAGAACAAGATGGAAAAAGCTATAAATAGTGTAAAAATGTATTCATTTCATAAAAAGAGCTTTGGCTCCTGTGCAAAATATCCAGCCAGTTCAGTACAGACTCAAGTAGATGCCTTTCCTATAATGCAAACTCAAATGACATAGAAACTACTGTGACTTAAGAACATATTTAATGTTAAGAATATATGGGGGGCAGGGAGGTGTGGAGTTAACAGAAGGCCTGATGAATAGGGATCTTAGAGTAGGAGATTTGTCCAGTGACTATAGAGTGATAAGTCTTACAGGAACATAAAACTGGAAGGAACTACCTTAACCATGGAGTTTCCTGAAATCATGGGAAATCATGCAGCAGATGTCAAATTTAGGAGATGCCTATACTTCATACGGAGTGTCTGTGGCAGCCTACAAAGGCATAGCATATACTACTTCCTAGTACTCTATGGCAAACTTCAGATACGCTGTAGAAGACCAAAAGCCAAGAAGAGAGGAGGAGAGCATCAGTAATGTCCTAGACAAACACAAACAAGATATTTAAATCTCCTAGACGATACTAAGAAGCAGACATCCTGCAGTGTAAGAGAGGACAAAAAGCCCAACAGCAGCAGCTAATGAAACATGGAAAAATCATAAAACAACAGAATTGTAAAGTACATTCCTAAAACAGAGGAAGTATAAAGTACATTCAACAAATGCCTGTTCTGTTCAAGAATTTATTACAACAAATGAAAGTTAACCTGGAGTTTCAAAATGCTTATTATAAATGTGGCTGGAAGCCTGTCAGAAGTACTTTTTTTTTTTTGTACATATTATGGTAAAAAACAATACTTCCTGCTTTTTCTTTCTTTTTTTTTTTCCAGTGCTCATGACTGCTTAGAATATTCTCTTGTCTCCTTTACACCCTTCAAACAAATGCTGTTGTTAAATTCTACAGTGTTAATTGTTTTATCTTAGTCTCTGCTGTTAGGTTGGAATTGATTGATAGATGTCACCGGGAAGTTGTAGAAAACTATATTGATCAATATGTAAAGTAGGCAGACCTGAGCAAGGTTTTAGGGCACCGCTAGAATGAAAGAAAGGATCAGTTAGACACCTAATCAGAACACAGAATGAAGACAGTTGTTGCCAGAATCTCTACAGAAAGCTTTTGGGGTATAATTACTGCTCCATTAGTCCTGCTTTCATTAATTAAGAAGTCTGCAGAAACCCTGAGGACTAGTACTACTTGCAGAATATAGAAGGCAGCTGATATTGCAATTATTATTTTTTTTTCTGCAAAGGCCAGAGTCTCCTATTAGGCTGTATTGTACAAGGTTGAATGAAAGGGAAAAGTCTGTAGGAGGCAATTAAAGAAAGGTAACCAGAGAGAGGCCTTTCTGCTGTCCACAGATCACAGCACCTGTTCTTGGGCTTTGCAGAGGTTTTCCTCTGGATAGGTCTCTTGTGGTGAGAGAAATGACAGCCCCTAGTGCTAGATCAATGGAAATACCGCTGGCTGTGTTTTGTATGAGTACACCCTAACATCACTTTTCAGGCAGAATCCGGCTGAGGTTAACTTTGTTTTACCTGGCTGAACTGTTACCTCGACGGGGTGATTGCCACTGGCAGAGAGGTGATGGTAAGCATCTGCTGATGGTGGTGAAAAATTAGGGGCGGTGACCTCTTCTGTTGGTATAGCAGGATCAGCCAACCTTCTTAGGTGTCCACCTGTGGCCTCGAAGTTTCTGAGTTAAAATGCGAACAGCTTCTTCCTGAGAAACTGATGCACTGAAGACATGTCAAAATAAAGGTTTTGTTTTGTTTTGTTCTTTCATCCTAATGAAATGCAAACCTAACTGCCGATCTCCTATGTTTCTCTCAGATACAAGACATATCTATCTGGAGACATTTTTAGAAACCCAAAGGCTTTCTTCCTGCGTTGCATTCATTACATTTTACATTACATCAGGAGGGGCCAGCTGCTCGCGGATGGGATGGGCATTGGTCAGCGGGTGGTGAGAAACTGCATTGTGCATCACTTGCTTTGTATATTATTATTATTATTAATATTATAATAATATAATATATTAATATATATTATATATATTATAATAATAATTCCTTTTCTGTCCTAATAAACTGTCTTTATTTCAACCCACAAGCTTTTACTTTTTTCCCCCCTGATTGTCTCCCCCATCCCACTGCGGGGGTGAGTGAGCAAGCTGCTGTGGTGCTGAGCTGCCTGCTGGGTTAAATCACAACAAACATCTACATCAGGACCAGGTTAGACAACAACCCAAATGAGTTTGGCATTTGCCATGCCCACTTTCAACCATGGTCTCCCTTGTTCCCATAACTGTTGCATATACAATACTTTGTTAACTTAATATATAATGAAAGTCAGTTCCCTGCTCCTTTAAAATTTCTTTGGATGTTCCCACCCACATAAAAGCGTTATAGCTCATTTGGTATTGCAATAGGCCAAGTACACTGTCTTAAAAACACTGTACAATCTTTTACTATTTTAAGAACAAATCTAAGACAAATATATTTAAAATATTTATAAAACCAACACCAATACATTTTCCATTTGCATAAATCTCAAAGGTTTCTGAATAGTATAAATGATTGCTTTGTGGATAGAAGGGATTATAATCTCCTCCCTGCATTCTTGTTTTAGTAGCATAAAGAAATATATTTGTAGGTCACATCCATCTAACAGATTCCAAGGTAAATCATTTATTCTTATAGGAACAACTGAAGTAAGTTATATATGCACAGGAATTTTGACCATATTTTAAAATAAAACTACATTGATATATCACATTGGGATGTATGTCACTCTGAATTTCTGTCACATGACCTATATGGGAAAAAAGGATCATTTAAAGTCTTCAGTGTTAATTAAGATGGTTGTGGGGCCATTTTAAAATCACTTGAAATTGTAATTTCTTTAAAAATGAATTTCTGGAGGGCAAACATTGTAGTCTGTCACGAAGGAATCTTAGTGTTGTGCTTTGTGGTTCCCTCTGGGACACGAACAGTTATGCTTTTGGCACTTGATCAGTACATCTCCTGTGATATTCATGTATGTGCCTCATTTATGTGGCAGTTACACAAGTGATAAGGATAGGAACACAGAGCACTTGGCAAAGGGCAGCAGTGTGTGCTGTCTGAACAACTCAGATGAGCTGCAGTTTATTCAATGCCTGTATTTGAGGACTTACCAGGAGTCAGGGAAGGCTTACAGGCTGGGTACCACAGATTTCCAGTAGGCTTTATTAAGTTTAGGTTTGGAAATTTCAGTTAGCTCTAAGTGCAGACAAATTTTGTGAAGTAGATGAATTTTTGAAGTTGCATCCATATCTGACCTGGTCAAAGCTTGGTAAAAGTTTGTCGATTTGGGGATTTAATCCTTCTTTGTCTGGTGACTTCAGTACTGAAGAATTTAACCTATTCTTAAGCTCAGTTTGTTGTTGTTGTTTTTAAATGGCTTTTTATAATTATTTGGAGCAATGAATTGCTTACTGTGGTGGTTTTACCCTGCTGGGCAGCTGAACTCCACCACAACTGATCTCCCACTCCCCCTCCTCAAAGGGAAAGGGGAGGAAAATATGATGAAAAAGGCTCAAAGGTTGAGATAAGGACAGAGAGATCACTCAACAGTTATTGTCAAGGGCAAAACAGACTCAGTGTAAGGAGATCAATATAATTTATTTCCTATTACTCTAGATTAGAGCAGTGAAAAACTAAAAACAAACTAAAAACACCTTCCCCCCATCCACACTCCTCTATGTCTTTCCCCTGAACCATGCAGGGGAATGGGGAACAATGGGGGCTGCGGTCAGTCCCCAACGCTTCATCTCCACCGCTCCTTCACGGTCACTCTCTGCCCCTGCTCTACGTGGGGTCCCTCCCACAGGATGCTGTCCTGCCCGAACTGAGCCTGTGGGGGCTGCCCACAGGCAGCAGCTCTTCAAGAACTGCTCCCACATGGCTCCGTACCACGGGGTCCATCCCCCAGGAGCAAACTGCCCCAGCACGGGTCCCCCACGGGCGGCAGCTCCCCCCAAACCCCCTGCTCCACCGGGGGCTCCTCCACAGGCTGCAGCGTGGAGATCTGCTCCATGTGGGACCCATGGGCTGCAGGGGGACAGCCTGCTCCACCAGGGGCCTCTCCACAGGCCGCAGGGGAACTGCTGCTGTGTGCCTGGAGCACCTCCTGCCCTCCTGCTGCACTGGCCTGGGGGTGTGCTGGGCTGTTTTGCTCACATTTTTCCACTCCTCTCTCTCCCAGCTGCTGTGACACAGGAGTTCGTTTTTCCCTTTCTTAAATCTGCTCTCCCAGAGGCACAACCAGAGTCACTCACTGACTGCTCTGGCCAGAGGCAGGTCCCTTTGGAGCTGGCTGGAGCTGGCACTTAACTAACATGGAGCAGCTGCTGGAATCTTCTCACAGAGGGCATCCCCGACAGCCCCCTGCTACCAAGCCCTTGCCACATAAAACCCCATATACGTACAAGCTGGAGGAGGGACAGAATGTTAAGCAGTGGAGCGAGGACTCTGGTCTTCAGGAGAGTAGGCCTCTGTGTAGATTCTGGACAGAATCACCTGGGCAGCTGCCATAATGTGGGAAGGTGCCTCACTATGATAAGCTTATTTTTAAAGAAAACATACTGAGGACTCAGAAACAAACTGTCTTGTTGTGTGGGAGGACTGGAAGATTCGGCAGAAGGCCTTCTTGCCTAAAAAGTTATAGAAAGACATCTTTTATCATAGAGTCATTAAGGTTGGAAAAGACCTTCAAGATCATCTGGTCCAACCATCCCCCTACCACCAATGTCACCTACTAAACCATGTCCCTAAGCACCACGTCTAACCTTTCCTTGAACACCCCCAGGGACGGTGACTCCACCACCTCCCTAGGCAACCTGCTCCAATACCTGACTACTCTTTCTGAGAAAAAATTCTTATTGAATGAAAAATCAAAAAAGGAGCATTCAGGAAGTGTAAACTTGAACAGGTTACAAATGTTGAGTGTAAAAAATACTACTCAGACGTGTCAAATTGAAATCAGGAAGTCCAAGGCTCATTTGAAGGAAAAAATAACATATAAGGGGAAAAACAGAAGGATTCCATGTACACAGTGGCAAAAAGAAGTATGGAGAAAATGTGGGTCTACTGACAGATGGAGAAGAGACAATCTGGTGATGAATGATAAGGAAAACAGTGTTTCAACAACTTTTTCATTTCAGTCTTTGTGGGAAAAATCTGTTGGTTCAGAAGAAGAGAGACAGCCGACAATGTGTAAGCAATAGGGACTATTTAGAGAAGTTGGGTGTATTCACATCTGTGGGACATTTTAGGATTATCCTCGGTTTAGATGGCATACCGTAGTCACTGTAGTAGCCGGTCTCTTTCATGTGGTGACTTCGGGATTACCATTTCTTTCAATAATGACAGTTTTTTGTACTGGAGGAAGGGGAAGAATTAGTTGTTACTAACTGGTCAGACTCTGTTGTTCCTGGAATGTGATTTCAATCCCGTGAAATCTTTTCAATTCCCAAAACTGCCAAAAGTTGAATGAATTGAAATCTATTAACCTGAAGACATTCTCTCATTTGTGTTTTTACTAGTCTCAATGCTGAGCATGGGGCTCTGCTATAGAGATTTGATTCTACTCATCTTGATTTTGGTATGCCTTGTCTCTGACAGAAAAAATCAAATGTTCAGTAGCCCTGTGCCTCCTTATTTTAAACATTCTCTTTAAGTTGCTGTCTTTATGTTTAAATCAAACTCTTCTGAACCTGATCTGGTCTGAACCATATCTTCCTTAGGCTTCTTCCTGATCTTAGTTGCTTGCTTAGCAACTCAGATTACTGTTTGGCTCATTTGAATTTTCCCCAAAGGACACCAGTAGCAGAGGCTGGAGACCTTTCCTGGCATGTGAGCAGTCCTGTGAATACCACTCCATTTTGCTTTTTCTGCTCCATCTCTTGTGTATGCAGAGATCAGAGCCATATCTTGGGTACTTCATGCAGGACATTTTATAAGTAATGTTTTATGTGATTGCACATAAATCCAAACCCATTATGTGTAATCTTTTCAGGAGATAATCCTTTATCAGTGGATGGGGAAGTGCTCAGACAGTCATTACATCTCTAAAGCATGACAAAGAACACGGCATCAAGAAGTGCAATCATGCTGCTGTGGTTTGAGGGAAGATGTACTATAACAAATGCATATTTTCCCAATTGATGTGAAAGATAGAAGAGAAAGCTGCTTTTAAAGATCATACTGTTGAATTAAGAAATGCTGCTTTTGAAGAGCATGTTGTTGAATTAATCTCAGGAAGAAAGATTATCCCTGAAATTACCTTTCCTATGTCTGAAAGAATATAGTTTCAGGTGTAACTAGATGTGTTTGAATGTGACTATTTTTTCAGAATGAAGGGTGAATATTCTGCAACACTGATGTTGTCACCAGTGCCCATTCACCATGCAAAAAACCCTTCCAACAGATGCAATTAGAATAAAGGCTTTGGGAGCACCGAGCATTTAAAGACTTTGGACTGGATCTGCCACAGCAATCAAGCTGCACCTCCTTCACCAGGAAGGCTGGGAGACGGCTGTTTTGTTTCATGTTTGAGCAAGAAAACAAAAAGATATCCCCATGTGATGTACAGCAACTTTAAGTTAAGGTTAATCTCCTTAGAGTTTAAGGGCAATTTTGGTACACTGTGCTGGTACTGAAGTTCTGTCACTCCTACCCAGCACTTCTTTACAGACCCAGCTCTAGATGTAGGACAACTAAGTTTTCCTGACCCCAGGAGAAGGATGAATTAACATCACAGTTCAACTGTGCATTGGTGACAGAATGGCTCCCATACCAGTCTCCCAAAACAGATCTAGGTACCTTCCCAAATAGGCACTGTGGCCCTTGATAATGGGCATGTTTTTTATGTGCCTTGCACTTGCCAATATTGAGTATTTCACAAAAGGGTAGGACCCTGCCAGTTGATGGGAGTGGAAATAAAAAGAAGAATGATCAGGCACCCTATTCCCTAGCACGGTGTTTCCTTCTTCAGCTCTGGAGCAGATTATACTCTGCACAGTTTATCCCTGTGCTGGAGTGCAGCCTCATGCAGATGGCTACCCGAGCTGTCCGTGCTTCATCTCATCAGCTGATTGGAAATGATGGTACCAGAAACACCTGCTCTTTCACTGAGTTAAAGTTAGGCAGGCATGTAACCATTACATTACATGCCAGTGTAATGGTTGCTGCTGCAAGACTTGGTAGTGCACTTAAGAATGTGGCTTCGCCACCTGGGTATTGGCCTGCTTTGGCCATTATTTGGCACCTGCCTTGGTCCTCTGCCCCCACGCAGTGGAATGGGTGGGTATGTAAGTGTAATTGTAATGCCACCAGTATTCTACCTGAATTGCAGAAATCAGGGATGTACTCTTTTTTGTGTGAAAGCACTCATGATCTTCCTATTTTAAAATATGATATTAAAACATGATACATTTAATTGATAACTGACTTCCATGACAAACAGAAAGGAATCTTTACACAGAGGACTATCCTAAAGAAAACAATAATATACATCAATCAGTTAGAAACATAATGGAAGAAGACCAAACCGTAAGACCAGTAGATAGAGATAATGACTTAAAAGACTTATATAGATGAATGAACAAGGTTGAATGAACTAGGTTGATTATATGCTTAGTAAGGTGCAAACACCCATAAAAGGATTGTGAAGGATAGATCTTATTTAACAGGATGGAACTTCACCTAATACAATTGTCAAAAGGCTTAGGAAGTAGGGTGCCTGTGATTGTAGCACTCCTGCTGTTCCCTTTGCCCTTTTCTACCAGCTTGGTTCATAGTCTCTCTCCTTTTCCAGGACACAAAGGTTCACACTTCTCTTTAAATCCTAGGAGGCTGTGCTTCTCACCTGCGAATATCTCTTTTAGTTCCTGACATCTTCCTCAGAACGATGATTGCCCCCTGCTGCCTCCCCCCAGGAAGGAGACAGGAACCATATTCTTTTCCAGCTCATAGTCTTTTTTTGGACCCACTACAAAAAAAAATCATTTGGAAGAGAAGGTATCTGTGCTTTTTTGTTGGTGGTGGTTGGTTGGGTTTTGGTAGTAATAAATCAAAAGAAAATTCTTTGAGATGAACCAAAACAAACTCTTCCTTTAGCATGGTCGTTTCAGCCATCCATGAGCTAGTTGGGTTGGGCACCTAGAGGAGTTGCTGGCCCAGCTCGTTTGGGTGTCATGTTAATGGTCAGCCTGAAGGTGGCTTAAGTGGATCTTTTTTCCCGTCAAACAAGTCTTAAGGAGGCACATGTCATCAGTTACTAACTGCTTCTTAGCTGAGAAGTGGCAGCTCTCAGCAGAAGATAGATCATTTTTTGAAACACTAACTCATCTTTTTTTGAGATTGTGAGCATTACTCTCAGTTATTTATACCAGAATTACCTAAGGAAATGCAGCTGTGCCCTTCTACTTATGTATGCAGTCTAAATAAAATCTTTTGTGTCTATTTTGTCGTCCTAATTTTTATATTCTTTTCCTGCTAGACGTGGAAATAATGGAAGCCTTTCTGAATTCATCCCAGAAGGAAGTGAGTTAATAGCTATGTTAAAACATAGCTAATTATGAAATCTGTAACAAACTACGATTTTATATTTAGAAGCCACCTTTTTATTTCTGAACATTTTTTTTTTCTGTTGAGATCTTTCATCCCACTGAAAGGTTTTAATTATATGGTGAACTCTAAAAGAGTCCTTGGATAGATAGTAAGGGGATGACTATTAATACTGGTATTTAGCTTCAGAATTCCTACTCTTCTGAAACTTTGAACATGAATCTGTAATGAAATTCATTTGCTATTTTTTGTAGAGATTCGTGTGATGCTCATATCATTGGCTGTTTGCTTGACCTGTCATTTACTCGCTTCCTTGGCCTCAAGGCATCTGACTGTGTGCTGGGCTGAGAAATAGCGTGAACCATACTTTGAAAGTCATCTTTCAGCAGGGTAATTTATTGTTTGTTAGGATGGAATTTCAAGATACATTATCTTCGCTTATCATCCTTTCAGATGTACTCTGCCCAAAGGGAACAAATCAAAGTGACTCCAGTGTTTATATTCTGAATGGCATCTATTTATGCAATCTCCCAGTTCCCTAATGATTAAGTAAGTTATGGGGGAAGAGAAACTATTTAAATCAGAACAAAATGTTTCTCCTTTAACATGGCAGGTGGGAGAAATAGCTTTCAAGGGGGCATTATAGAAGTCAGTGAAACAGAAAAAACTATGACGTGAATGCAATGAAAATGGGACTCTGATTGTCTTCTATGTACATCAGGTAGGGGACACTCCAGCAGGAGGTCAAATCTGTTCTCTTGGTGAAGCTATAATGCCAGGTATCCTGGTATAATGAAGGCACTGATTTTTTAACATTGTGTCTTTTGTATCAACCAGAGGTAAACAGGCTCACTTTCTCTGCACGGATCTCATGGGTGTTGTGGTAAGACTTGTCCCTCAGGCTTCATGGGCAAGACAATCTGAATGAATGAAGTGATCTACTGCATTTCTAGCAGTTTGAGGAGAAGATTTCTCTACATCTCTGTGATAGCGTCCTTACAGACTTAAGGAAGTGCTTAAATTGCCTGTGTCCACACAAGCTTATAAATGGTATTTGATACGAAAACACAAATATTGCTGGCAAAGATGGTTTCAGAAGCAAAGAGTTTCCACAGCTGAAGCTGAAGTGCCTGCAAGGGCAACTTCCCCAAGGCTCAGGTAATGCCAGGTCCCCAGGAGGGTGAATGACGTCCATATACAAAGTGCACACTGCTCAGGAAAGGAAGAGGGAAAATCTTGTATCTTAGTCACTGCTTTAATTCCCATCACTGCATGTCTTATCTGCCTGCTAGGGTACTATGACCTAAGAGAAATCATCAGTGTTAAACATCGCTGCAACAGTTGACTTTTTCTCAGGATATCCCAGCAGGTAACATCTGGCATGCTATGTTTCTCTCTCTCTCTTTTTTTTTTTAATATATATATAGTAGCTGGAAGTCATATGGCATGTGCTTGAATAGGATTGAAAGCAATATGGCCCCATAAACAGTTCAAAAATTTCAGCCTGAATCTGATAGAAAAGTTATGGTATAAAGTCAGCTGACAGCGTCCTTCAGTCATTGCTATGATTGTTTTAAATTCCTGTTCCCTTATTTTTCCAGTTAAATGTAGAGAAACTTCAATTTCCAGGACAGCAGTTGCTCACAAAAACTTAGGCAGCCAATGGAATAACTTTCTGAACATTTCCATTATGATTAACACTATTTTTATCACTATTCAGTAAGATACAGCTTTCTGAGAACTCTGTTGAGAGTTATCAACAAATACAGTATAGCATGAATGCCACCTATGTATGTTCTAACAATAAAATGAGTAGAGAGAGTTTTATTTTTATTTTTTGTTCATATGAAATAGCTGAAGAAATACAGCACATGTTAAATCTGGACCCCTTGGTCATACTGAATATAACTCAGCTATGTTTTTGGTTATGAGATGATCAGCTAGAATACTCTGTGAAAGAGAAAAATCCACCAGCTAATAAGGGAGAGAGAGAGAGATTTTTCCCTGGGTTACATCATGTTTCAGTTCAGCCCTTTGGATGGCTATAATGTGTGCTCTGAATAACTGCATAGCAGCATGGCAGATCGATTTCAGTGCCAATGACTGCTGTTAATGTTTCTGGTTTGAAAAAGATAGAAATTCTCTAACTAGCATAGTGATTGTCTCTGAATAAGTTATTATTCATGGAGATCTGGAGTTACCATGGCTAGTACTCTAAAAAAATCAGTGTAATGCTCAGAGAAGGTCAAGAAGGCCTCGCATCAGAGATTATTATGGGGGAGATAGAAAACAAAGCAGAACTATCATTATGCCACTGAATAAATAAATGGTACATTCACAAGAAGAGTCTGCGCAGTTCAATAGTTAATGATAAAGAAATCTGGGACTAGGTGTGTACCATGATTCCTCTCCAGGCATCTGCTAGCCTTTTTACCCACATCATTTTCAGACACCTGTTTAGTGGCGCCCCCTGCCACAACAGCAGGAATCACTAACATGACCAGCGTAATTGGCATGCATTGGGAGGGCTACATGAATCTGCACCATTTCTCAAAAGAGAAACAGTTCTGTAGAGACACAGAAGCAGAATGGAAACTGGTTATCTCTGACTGCTGCAGGAGCCTGGCTGCCTAATTTCAGACTAGCAAGTCATCCGGGCTGGCTGCTGGTGGCTCTCTGCAATGTAACTTTTGAAGCGGATTACTAACCCGTGCACTGCATTTATTTTATTCTTCTTGAGCTCATAATTAGTCAATTAGGGTGCTTTAATGGAAACATTTTCATTCCTTTTGCCTTTATTCATTTACTTGTCAATTCATTCATTCTCTCATTCATTTTCTGAAAAAGCATTATGAAAAGCATACCTGGGTCACAACATTGTAAAAAAGAGGAGACATAAGGTAGGAAATTTGAGAACGCATCTAGGCCATTATCAGTCTCTAAGACATAAGCAGCCATACCACTCAAAGATTTATTCAATCTATTCTGTAAAATTTCTAAAGATGGAGATTATTTGATCACTTTATGTCACGTATTCTTGTCTTTAATTATTCACACCATTAGGAGGGTTTTCTCAGCATCCAAGACAGTTTTTTGCTTATGCCAAAAAATCATTATTTTTTTTTCCTCTGAATTTTTACGTGTTACCAACTTTTTCCACATCTGTACCTTTTGGTAATATTTCCCTTAGACTACTCATCATTAGGCTAAAGGATCTGAGCTCTTTCAGTCTGGTCTTGCAGGTGATGCCCTCTAGACCTCTGGCTGATGATTCTCCCTCTGACGCACGTTGCCAGTGTCATTCCACAGGGCAGGACATGAGGCAGTAGTTTGCACTGTGTTTGTGAAAACAGCCCCATCGCTAACTGTACGAAATAACAAATAAAAATATCCAAACTCCTGTGGATAGCATCTGATTTCAGTAATTGAAGCCAGTTACAAAGGTAATAAAATGCCTAAATGTTTTCTTTTTACTTAGTCCTTGGAGTTAACTACTGTTAATGGTTTGGCAGAAGAGGTACAGGGATTGTTAATGGCAAATACTTGTGCTCATGTCAGGGATCACGTTGAGCCAAACCACACACTGGCTCGTATAAATGTCAGCCCCTCAGAAGAGATGTTGACAACAAGCATCCAGATGACTGCCGAACTTTGATTGCTCAGGTTCATTTCTGACTTGAGTCAAATGCTAACAACACCGCAGGAAACTTTTCTGTAGTAACGCTGAGACCACTTGCACAGACCAGCGTGACTGTAGATAAATATTTTCTTTCTGATGCTTCTATTAAAGGAATTTTCTGTTTACTAAAAGGCATTTGTAAACATTGCCTGTGAAAAGCATAACTTTGAGGATTGGGACCTGCCTAATTTGCTTGTTCTCCCAAATACAGGGACTGACAATCCACTTGAGGCAGTTCATTTTGCAAGAGACCCCAGAAACAGAGTAGAGCATCTGGCTTTCCCCTAGAGACTCCTTCCTAGGGGTCAGTCTGTGTTTTCAGACATTCTTCTTCCAAGAAAGGCTGAGGACAGAGACCACAGCAGCAGGAGCTGTTACTCTTGGGAGGAAAGACAGAGACATGATGTCTGTTGATAGTTTTGTTAGTCAGATACGCAACTCCCACCACAGGCATTCACTTCCCTTTTATAACAGTCCTACAGCGAACTCCCCAAACAGTTGTCTTACTGCTCACTTATTAATTCTGTTTAAAATCAGTCTTTATTGTGTCTAGATGCTATTCTGAGAAGATTGCAAAGGTAATTTAAATGTAGAAAACAGGTTTTAAAACATAACTTCCCATCATCTCCCTTATACCACGTGCCCTACCCTTACACTGATGGCATCTACATTAATATAAGACCTCTGCTTCCAAATGTAATTCACCCAGTTCTCCAGTATATATATACATATACTGGAAGAATATATATATATATATATGGGAAAGCTTCTCTCACAGGACATTGTAAAGGTCAATATATCCAAGAGTAGGGTTAAGGGAATTTTATGTAGTATTCAGAATACAAGTGGCTACTGGCCCAGCTGATGGGACACAGGGACCAAGTGCTTGCAGTGGGAAGCATCTCTTAATATACAAGAAAATTCAGACAAAGTCTTTACTCATGAATGCTATATACAAGTTTCAAATCAGTATGCTGATCATGGGGAGACTCTCTGTGGAGATATTCCAGCAGCAAGAAATCAAAGCTGCTAAATTGCTTCTTATTTTAGCTAGCGTTTTTAATGAACCGTAGTAGAACTACCATAATCTACTGGGTGGGAAACACTCAGTATTTTTAAACAGATTTTCACAATTGAATACTTTACGGTTTAATTATGAAAGACTTGCTTTATTTACAGGTATCAACATCTGTTGATCTATCTAGACTGTCAGCCATAGTCTATACCTTTTGTTTTCAAACATATATTGAATATATAAAGAATACCAACAGGATCCTCTGCAATGCCATTTTGACCTTTCCACACATAAGATGAAGAAACATTGTCTTTTTGAAAGCCTCTATATAGAAAGTAAAAATATCTTGATACTAAATTGTGAGACTAGTATTCATGCAGTCATTAACTGGTGTTTGACATACAAGTTTCTAGAAATTCTGGACCTGTAAGGAGTCAAATGGCATATTAATTAGATGGCAAATGTCACAGAAATATTTATGGGGTAGAGCATCTAACGTCATATTTCATGACATAGATGTGCAGTTGTGTCAGAAAAGTAACCTAAGGAACTGCACACAGAACAAGCAATCATTTGCACTACTGTACATTCCTGCACATCTCTGCACCATGGTCACTGTTCTCTGGGTCACTACTGACCTGGGCTGCAGCGCTGGCAAGAGATTTCTCTGATTTTAACCTGTTTTTCTCTAAACCCTTCTCCTTCTCCTTCTCCTTCTCCTTCTCCTTCTCCTTCTCCTTCTCCTTCTCCTTCTCCTTCTCCTTCTCCTTCTCCTTCTCCTTCTCCTTCTCCTTCTCCTTCTCCTCCTCCTCCTCCTCCTCCTCCTTTCTTAGACACCTGCTGCATGCTTCTCTGTTGACTCTATTTTTTGACTTTTTAAAGATCTTAAATGTCCATAAGTTGACACCTACTGGTAGTATTTCCATTATTCAGTTCCATCTATCTTCTCTTGGGAATTCAAGTTTTTATGGAAGAATGTATTCTTTTTTTCAGTGCATTATTGTAATATTTCAATATTTAGCGGATGCAAGAGGATTATTATATATTGGGAAGACCAAGTTGCTGTGGTTGGGAAATGGAAAGTGGGTGCATGCAAACTGTGTGGTACCACGCTGTACAGAGAAGGAGGGGAAAGTGTCTAAGGGGGATACCACAGCAGATGTTTGGGACTGAGACTGCCTGAAAATTTGTTTATAATTTATTTTTTACACCTTGTGTTGGATTTTGCACTGTTACAAAGGCACTTTCTAATTCTTAACTGGAAGCTTGTATAGGCTTTGTCTCACCTTGAATTATCCATTGATTTGACAGTCTGTTGTTTCTGTGCTGTGTTGTCTGTCATCCATTAGTTACCACGAAATGAATTAGGACATCTTACCAAAAGATTTCATCATAAAACACAGAATAATTTATCAAACTAAATTATGTGGGTTCCCATGAGTCAAAACTCACAAATACAGAGATTTATAGTTAACTGGATAGAAAGCAAAGATAAAGCCTTTTGTCAATAGGGACCCATAAAATTAGTCAGGCAGATTGTACTCCCTGCGTTTTAGAGAGAGTCTCTTCCTCCCTGGCACCTTGACTCTATTAAAATATTATGGCAAATACAAAGTAGTTAAGATAGTGTATCTGGTAGGTCAGGCCATGGTGGCAGAGCAGCCTGGTGTCCCCAGCTGTGTCACAGCACTACCAGTACGTGGTTCCGCCATGTACGCCAATCCAGCAACCATGTCCTCAGTGCTGTGGCTGATGCCATGAGAAGCTGTGTTTTAGATGTGTGAGCTGTGCAGAAATGCAAAGTATTTTGAAAGATCAGGTACAAGCCTTTCAAATTGTTCATCCACACTCAACAGGTGCTTTCAGTCTTAATCTCATTTTGGTTCCCTAAAATGCCAGTAATTCCACTCCTCCATTTCCAACTGGTCTGTAGTACAAATTAATGTCAGTGAAGCACATTGAAAACACAGTAACATAAATTCTATGGAAAAAAAAAGAATATTTTTATAATCATATCAGTTTTTGAATAATGTACAGTAAATAAGATGTGGGTCCCCCACTAAGCAATGAAACGAAGTGACACAGTCATAGATCCTAATTTCAGAGATGATAGTTTACCCTGACTTCCAGTGTAGCACAGGTCAATTCTTCCCTGAATGATATTTTAACTAGAGCATCTCTTTTAAAATGATATAAAATCTCTATTTAAATATTTACAATATGGACATTCTATCATTGTTTTTGTTAAATTATTGAAGTGGTTAATTTTCATAATACTAATGAATGTGATTTCTATTTCTGAATGTCTCTGCTTTCAACTTGCAGCCACTTGATCTTGTTATGTTTGTGCTTTTCAGGCTGAAAAGCCCTCAATTATCGAATTTCTATTCCCCCTAGAGGCAATTAGAAACTGTGATCAAGGCACACTTTAGCCTTTTTGCGAAGGTAAAGAGACTGAACTTCACTTTTCCACTAAGACAGGTTTTTCCAATCCTTTAATCTTTCTCTTGGTTCATCTCTGAACCAAGAGATCCAATTTATTTCTTCTTGAGCTGTGGGCTAGGACGGCATGCAGCATCTCAGAAGAAGACTTGCCAGGTTACATAACCTCTCTAACACTTTTCAATATTAATTTGCTCATTTATCCCAGGACTGGATTTTTGTTTTGCTGTTATTCCCTTTGCATCCTGTACAAGGAATTCATCTCCAGCTGACTGACATGATGCCCCAATCATTTCAGTCACTGTTCCCAACATAATGTCTCATTATGTGCATAATTCCTGAATTTTGTTGAATTACAATTATCTGTATTGATTCACATATCATTTGCTTGCAGCAGTTTATGAATCTATTTGTTTCAGTGCACGCTTTTTCTGTGTCACATGTAAACTTTAATCAGTAAGGATTCTCTGATTTCCTCCAGATCATTAATCAAAATGCAAAGGCCAAGAACTGACCTCAGCGTGGCCTTAAGAGTACATGCCCTTAATGAGGCTTCACTGTTTACATATTTATTTTGAGACCTGTCAACACCTTTTTAAAATTCATTCTCTGTGTACCAAATTGCTTTTGTTTTAATTATCAAACTGCTGAATAATGCCAAGTTTAAAGGATTCTGTCTATTCCATATAACCCCTGTTCCCTTTCTCAGTCACTGAATGAGTGCCCATTAATTGTGCACAGAGTGAAGGAGGCATCTTTTGGGAGAAAGAGATGGGGTCCTGTAATTAAAGTCTGTATCAAAATGCATTCATGTACGATGGGCAAATGAAAGATGTTGAAACCATCATAATCTCTACATATCTACATTTTTTGGATGCTGGATTTTAACTCCTATTTTTTCTAATATAAGGGGTTTCTTTGTATGTGTGTGTGCATGGGTGTATTTTCATATACACAAAAAAAGGCGGGGTCATCTCACAAGCTTTAAAATGTTTACAACCGAGCTGGTCATGCTGTCTTCCACTCTACCTAATTGATGAAAATCAGCATTCCTGGGATATCGCTCACTCATCTGAATGTAAATGTACAAAATAGACCACATGTATAGCATTCCCTAAAGGCATATTTCTTGCCACTTGCTAGAGAGAGACTGTACCACAAACTCAGATGTAAATGCTCTTGT